>NC_074712.1:12211118-12811118 GCF_947242115.1 Biomphalaria glabrata | reverse complement strand
CACTACACACAGGGCAGATGATGTAAGGCTCATCTGTTTTTGTGTTGGTTGGTCATTGTGCTGGCCACATGACATCCTCGTTGTATGCCGGCCAAAGAAATAGATGATAGTTACATTCTCTGCCCCATAGATTACAAGGTCGCGGGTAGAAGGAACTTTACTATTGATTGCTAAATGATAGTTAACTTGTCTACGTGTAGTCTTTTCAAAGAGTTTCAACTTGTCTATGTGTACTCAGTTCAAAGATTCTCAACTTGTCTACGTGTAGTCTGTTCAAAGATTCTCAGCTTGTGTACGTGTAGTCAGTTCAAAGATTCTCAACTTGTCTACGTGTGGTCAGTTCAAAGATTCTCAACTTGTCTACGTGTAGTCTGTTCAAAGATTCTCAACTTGTCTACGTGTAGTCAGTTCAAAGATTCTCAACTTGTCTACGTGTAGTCAGTTCAAAGATTCTCAACTTGTCTACGTGTAGTCAGTTCAAAGATTCTCAACTTGTCTACGTGTAGTCAGTTCAAAGATTCTCAACTTGTCTACGTGTAGTCAGTTCAAAGATTCTCAACTTGTTTACGTGTAGTCAGTTCAATGATTCTCAACTTGTCTACGTGTTGTAGTGTACTAGTTTAGAGAGTAGGTTAGTTTTGTTAGATAAATATATTGTGTATAGTTTTAGCGACGGTAAAGTAATGACGTAGTAAGACAGACTAATGACGTAGTAGACTTAGGCGAACAAGAGACCAACATGGCGTTATGCTAGAAGTAGGTTGTGTTTTGAATAGTAGTTTTGATATAGCGACGTTTTAGGAAGACTGGACGGATTTCCCAGTGGTTAATAAAGTCTTATTTTATAGAACTGAATGTTGTTATCAACTATATTCAACTTGTAATGTTCTGTGGCTAATGTTAATAATTGATACATAGTCGAAGTCAGTGTAGTCAATTCAAGATTCTCAACTTGTCTACGTGTAGTCTGTTCAAAGATTCTCAGGTTGTTTATGTGTGGTCTATTCAAAGACTATCGAGTTGTGTATGTGTAATATGTTTAAGTTACTGAATTTTACGTATTGTTTGTTGAAAGTAGCTTTACGTGGAGTCTGTCGAAATTGATCGCGGCCTCTGCATAATAAATCGGTGGAAAAAATGTATGCGAAATCATAAAAATGCTACTCTATAAGTAATGAGTAGTTTTAGTTCGAACACGAGGACTTCATGGCATACATTCGCGTATAGTAATGGAGCAGATGTTTCTATGATAGGAACATCGACATCTAAATAATGTGAAACAATTATTATTCTTACTTAACCCTCCTCCGACTCGATTTTTTAAAGAATCTCTTCACAAAAAAAAAATAATAAAATAGCGATGATCTTCCTTCGATGGCCAATCAAAACACAGGCAAGTTCTGTTTTAATTTTAATTACACCCTGAGGGAGTTGTGGTGTGTGTGTGTGTGGTGTGTGTCTGTGTGTAAGAGAGGGGGGGGGGGGAGTCGTGGGTAGCCATGCACTGGAAATAAAGCAACAGGAAATGGACATTTTTTTTTTATATTTTGGCTGCTGACAAGTTGACAGAAGACAGGACGGAAGAACCAGGGATTTAGGAGCCTTGTTCACAAGTTATGAGGCTAAACGAAATGTTAGCACAGAGAGACTAGTTTACTAGACTACAGAGACTAGTTTAATCCAACCATCCTTCACGCACACACACATCCACCACCTTGCTACACTTCACGCTTTTTGTCCCTAATTGATCTTGTTCGATCTAAATCATTTGGCCTGGATTAGTTCGATACTTGTGCTGTTGACTAGGCAAGTTATCTGCTCTTAATAGGCTGGGTTTTTTTAAAGTTGAACATCAAGAAATCAAGAGATTTGGTCTATGGACAAGGCAAGAGATTTGGTCTATGGACAGGGCAATAGATTTGGTCTATGGACAGGGCAAGAGATTTGGTCTATGGACAGGGCAAGAGATTTGGTCTATGGACAGGGCAAGAGATTTGGTCTATGGACAGGGCAAGAGATTTGGTCTATGGACAGGGCAAGAGATTTGGTCTATGGACAGGGCAAGAGATTTGGTCTATGGACAGGGCAAGAGATTTGGTCTATGGACAGGGCAAGAGATTTGGTCTATGGACAGGGCCGGATTGACCTCTAGGCAACACAAGCTATAGCTTTAGCCCCCCCCCCCAACCCAATAACTATTTATCACTGATAAAATAATATCTATAATTATGAAGGGCCCCATATCTCAAATAGCTTAGGGCCTTTCCAGGCCTAAATACGTCGCTGTCTGTGAATAAGATTACCTGACAGCTTCCCGCCAAGAGGAAGAGAAAAAGGAAAACAAACTTTAGAAAACGACAACATTAAAAAAAAAAAAGACAAAGTTAATGATCATACGATTTATTGGATGAAACATGGCAGTAAATCAATAGCCGAATACCTACAACTATATAATAACACATTTCTCTGACATTTCACACAGGTTTGTCGTTTCCCAAACACAGAATACGAGTAGAATCGAGACCTATGGTTATAGAAGGCCTGAACACTGATCTGTTACGTCACAACACGTGGGCACTTATGACCAATAGCCCAGTGTATAGGCCTTCTATAACGATTGGTCAGGGATAAACTCGGTGCAAGAATGTTTTTGTTTCGAATTGTATGCTCTACAATCTACATCTTCTTTGTGAAAACAAAACAAAAACAACAAAAGTCTCTGAATGGAAACGCACTTGCAAACTTAGCTACCTGCGAATCCTACTGACAAAAAAAATCAAAAAAATCACAGATCTTCAGGATATAAGATTAGCAGATAAAAAAAAAAGAAAAAAATTCTTGAATATATGAAGGAAATAGACCCCCAAAGAAAATGTTTAAAATGTTAGAATCGGGAGATACCAAAGATTCCTGAACAATATGCCATTTATTGTGAATTACAGATTAAGGCCAATGCATGCCGGACGGAGGGCACACCCCTAATAGGAGGACAGGACATTCTTTCTCCTTATGGCGGACGTTCGGTAACCCTGTCTATGAACCGATTATTTACCGTTTACTGAAATCTTTCTGCTCGATACTTTAAAGATGTCCATTTATTCTTGAGGCTTTTTTATTTGTTGTTATACAAATGTTTACACTGATCATGCCAGGACACAAAGAGGAAGAGTACACAATGGGGGAGTACACAATGGGGGAGTACACAATGGGGGAGTACAGAATGGGGGAGTACAGAATGGGGGAGTACAGAATGGGTGAGTACACAATGGGGGAGTACAGAATGGGTGAGTACACAATGGGGGAGTACACAATGGGGGAGTACACAATGGGGGAGTACACAATGGGGGAGTACAGAATGGGGGAGTACAGAATGGGTGAGTACACAATGGGTGAGTACAGAATGGGTGAGTACACAATGGGGGAGTACACAATGGGTGAGTACACAATGGGGGAGTACACAATGGGGGAGTACACAATGGGGGAGTACACAATGGGGGAGTACACAATGGGGGAGTACACAATGGGGGAGTACACAATGGGTGAGTACACAATGGGGGAGTACACAATGGGGGAGTACACAATGGGGGAGTACACAATGGGTGAGTACACAATGGGTGAGTACACAATGGGGGAGTACACAATGGGGGAGTACACAATGGGGGAGTACACAATGGGGGAGTACACAATGGGGGAGTACACAATGGGGGATAGTAGCGATCAAAGTTGAGGGCAACATGCATGAGAAACATAAATCTTTTGGTGCCAGGGGTGTCTTATTCAAGCTAACACAGGTTCTTATTAAACCTAGGTTTGTCTTAT
This sequence comes from Biomphalaria glabrata, assembly GCF_947242115.1. Lineage (NCBI taxonomy): Eukaryota > Metazoa > Mollusca > Gastropoda > Planorbidae > Biomphalaria > Biomphalaria glabrata. Next base: position 12,807,299 of record NC_074712.1, on the reverse strand, counting down.
TTAACCTAGGCTATTATCTTATTAAAATCTATCCTAGTCTCTTATTAAAACCTGGCCTTGTATCTTATTAAAACCTTGACAATTATCGTATTTAACCTATCCTAGTATTTTTTCTTAAGTGTCTTATTAAACCTAACCTCGTGTCTTATTGAACCTAACCTCGTGTCTTATGGAACCTAACCTCGTGTCTTATTAAACCTAACCTCGTGTCTTATTGAACCTAACCTCGTGTCTTATTAAACCTAACCTCGTGTCTTATTGAACCTAACCTCGTGTCTTATGGAACCTAACCTCGTGTCTTATTGAACCTAACCTCGTGTCTTATTGAACCTAACCTCGTGTCTTATTGAACCTAACCTCGTGTCTTATTGAACCTAACCTCGTGTCTTATTGAACCTAACCTCGTGTCTTATTGAACCTAACCTTGTGTCTTATTAAACCTAACCTCGTGTCTTATTGAACCTAACCTCGTGTCTTATTGAACCTAACCTCGTGTCTTATTGAACCTAACCTCGTGTCTTATTGAACCTAACCTCGTGTCTTATTGAACCTAACCTCGTGTCTTATTGAACCTAACCTCGTGTCTTATTGAACCTAACCTCGTGTCTTATTAAAATTGTTTTCGATGGAAAGTATTGTTGTAACTCTAGGTTAGGCACTCAACGAATAGGCATGCAACTCAACACAGTGTAACAGGAAATAAATACAGGTGTTTATTCACTAGGACAAACACATAGCATCCTTCAGCTTCCTCAGAGTCTTTCTACTAATTTACCAGTCCTTTAAACAGCAACCCGAATGTGGACCAACGACAGCCTTCCCCGCTTCGCTCCAGGTCCCTTCTACAACCTTCAGGCAGCACCAAAAGCTGGCTTCTTAGTTTCCAAACATTCAGACTCTTCACAATCCCTGATGCAATGTTATTATCTCTCTCCTAGTGTCTTCCTGTTTACGTTCACTAGTGCGCTAGTGCGCACCTCAAGCACTGGTGCAAGGCAGGGTTACAACACTACCCCCACCTTAGTCTTTTCGTCCCGAAAAGAAACATGTTCACGGTTGGCCAGTGCAGGTGGAGGTCGGTCAGTGGGAGTCACAGATTGCATTGATCGTGCTCCCCACAAAGCAATCCACACTGCTCTCTGCAGGTGCCGCTTTCTCCTTCTGCTCCAATTGACCTGCCTTTGGTTAAGGGGAAGTCGTTTTCGTTGTCTGGCCTTTCTCTTAGTTACCACCGACGGCAGACTCATGGCAAGAAGCGATGCAGTGGATGTCATAGCGTAGGTCATCAAGACCATTTGTCTTACACGTTGCTCCAGCAGGCTTTCTCGATGTGCCGTGGGCCCCCAGGAGGCCAGGTTGTCAAACACGGTATAATCTTTAAGCTTGTCTGAAAGACATATCTGTGGGGCACGTTTACAACGTCCTATGTGTCCATCTGCTGTACCACCATCAGCGCTTCTCTTGCTGATACTGGTATCAGGACAAATACTTAGTTGGCAGGTCTTCCGGTGCTCAAATTCTCCCTTTGAGGAGGTCCCGTCATCACAGTTATTTTTCAACGTCTGAGTGTAGGCAGGAATCACGATAGCATGATCAGATCTGTGCTCAGTACTTTCACAACAAATGTTAGGATTCTTGTCGTAGGAGCCAAGCTTGCACGGCTCGCTATTACAGTCATAGACAGCGCCACCATCAACGGCGTCTCCGTTGAGTAACGGATTGTTTATACCTGTCGTCATGGTAGCCATCTGATCGTCGGTCTTGCTCATCACGGTATCAAACGTTTCATCAGTCTTGTTCAGCGTGGTACTGATACCTATCTGTTTAATCATGGTACAGATCTGCTCGTTGACCTCTTTTAGCTGTACCTGGAACGAGTTCATCTGATCTGTCACGGTATTCATGAGCTCTCTGATATCTGGTTGTACTTCGAACAGATACGAGTCCGGATCTTCATCTTCGTCCAGCAAGGCTTGTCGAAGGCGTTCTCTCATTTTTTCTTTGGCACAGAAGATCCTCAGCTCCCTGGCTCGGAGCTCCTCTTTTAACTGTTTACAGCTTAGTTCATCTAGCTTCCTCAGCGTTGTCATTGTTTCCTTTCGTTGAGCTGCCTAAATCCCACTTCTGACACCAATTGTTGTAACTCTAGGTTAGGCACTCAACGAATAGGCATGCAACTCAACACAGTGTAACAGGAAATAAATACAGGTGTTTATTCACTAGGACAAACACATAGCATCCTTCAGCTTCCTCAGAGTCTTTCTACTAATTTACCAGTCCTTTAAACAGCAACCCGAATGTGGACCAACGACAGCCTTCCCCGCTTCGCTCCAGGTCCCTTCTACAACCTTCAGGCAGCACCAAAAGCTGGCTTCTTAGTTTCCAAACATTCAGACTCTTCACAATCCCTGATGCAATGTTATTATCTCTCTCCTAGTGTCTTCCTGTTTACGTTCACTAGTGCGCTAGTGCGCACCTCAAGCACTGGTGCAAGGCAGGGTTACAACAGTATTTAACATTTTGTATAATGGGGACAACACATGATGATGTTATTTGGTACAAAAAAAATGAAACGACTAAAATAAGATATGATAATATTGAACACAAAAATCTGTTGTAATAAGATAAAGATCAGGAAACTAAAGTAGACCTATGTTGAAAAGAAAACATTCTTCATAATGCTTCAATCACGACTTCTTTAAAGTGAAATAAACAGCTCTACATGAAATATAAATTAAAATTAAAAGGACATAAACGAAAATTCTGAAATATAAATAAACATTTAAAAAAACGAACAACGAAATTGAAATTAAGTTTAACTATGGCCCTATCCTGGTACATAATTTTAGTTTCTATTTTAGTTTTAATATTCGGTCTTCAGGTATGTGTTCTTTTTTTTTTCATCAACGTTGCTTTTTATGTCCCTGTTCTTCTCTACACTAAAGGGACACAGTAGAACGTGGAAATAGTTCTATTAGGATAGATCATTGACACAAGCCTCGTCTGTTTAGCTCCATTCGCTTCCTGGTGGTCTGGGTTTTTAAAACCTAGTAAGTTATTATCTCTGATCAGGTGCCGTGCCAAAAGGCTGATGTGTTGGGGTGGAGGGAGGTTGGACCGCTCCCCGTGAAGTGGACTTTCGGAAAGAAGATAGTCAACGAAATGTTCAGGTACTAAATTCAGTCGCGGATCTAAGAGATGGGGGCGGGGGGCACAGATTGACAAGAAGGAGTCATTATAGGTAAATATCACTTTCAAGTTGCATCGCAAAAAAAAAAGGGGGGGGGGCGATAACCAGGTTGACAAGCTGTCAAAGCTGGAGAGATAACTTGTCAGAAAGCTGATAATCATTATCTACTCCTGTCCTCGGGAACATGTGGTCAAGTTGTCGGGGTTTTTTTTTCTTTGAGAAGGTTATTAACCAACGGGGCGCTGATGTCTGCCAAATACTTGAGTCGATTAGCAAGGGGTCTAAGGCGTTATAATACTCTCCCCCCACCCCCTCTATGACTTTTTTTTTTAAGCCGCCGAGTACGATAACTGAGACTAGGCTCCGATGAGTTATGTGAAGAAGCAATGGTGTTTGAGTGTGTCAGTGTGTGAATATGTGTGTTAGAGTGTGTTTGTTTGTGTGAATATGTGTGTATGTATGTGTTTACTGAGCACCTAAAGGCAGCACGGAAAACCAACTCCTAGATACCCCCTCCCTCCCCCCCCCCCACTGGTCCACAAATGAGATTGGACCAAAAGCGCTCTGAGCATGCTATAAGCATGAAAGTAGCGCTATATGAAAGCTATAATAATATGAGTGTGTCATGTGTGGATATGTATGTGTGAGTATGTGTGTGTGTGTGAATATGTGTGCATGAGCTACTAGAGACTAACTAGTCTGTGGTGGAGATAGTACGAGATGGTGTATACAGTTGAATGGTTAAACAATAGAAGAATATGACACATTTAAATACCTAGAGTCGAACATAACACGATTTCAAACAAAAGATGAAAACCCTCTGGCTGAGAGGTAAAGCGCTTGGCTTCCGAGCCGTTTGTCCCGGGTTCGAATCCTGGTGAAGACTGGGATTTTTAATTTCGAGATCTTTGGGCGCCTCTGAGCCACCCAGCTCTAATGCGTACCTGACATTAGTTTGGAAAAAGTAAAGGCTCTTGGCCGTTATGCTGGCCACATGACACCCTCGTTAACCGTGGGCCACAAAAACATCATAGGTCACAAGGTATGAAAGGGAAAATTTACTTTACTTTACTAACATCAGTAAAATTAAAACTGTTTTCTTCGCTGATGGTCACAGTACTCCTAGACCTAGATCTATATGGTTGTGAAAGTTGGACACTGAACACTGAGGATGAAAGAAGAATTCAAGCCTTTGAGAGTAAATGCTACAGAAAACTGCTGGGTATCAGATACCAGGAAAAGAAGACAAATGAGTTTGTTCTTTTACAAGTTAACATTTTGGCTGGCAAAAAAAGAAAAAGAGGAACTTCTCAATACTGCGAAGAGACGAAAGCTGAGCTGGTTTGGTCCTATTGTAAGACATGACTCACTGTCTAAAGTCATCCTTTAAGGTACAGTGGTGGAAGCACGAAGGAAGGTCGTCCAAAGCTGGCTGGATTACGTAAAGGAACGGACCGGCCTCTCTCTTGATATCCTGCTAAGAACAACTGCTGACCGGGAGAAGTGGAGGGATTGGGTTACGCGAACTGTCACAGCACCCCTACGACGTACTGTCACAGCACTCCTACGACGTACTGTCACAGCATCCCTACGACGTACTGTCACAGCACTCCTACGACGAACTGTCACAGCACTCCTACGACGAACTGTCACAGCACTCCTACGACGAACTGTCACAGCATCCCTACGACGAACTGTCACAGCACTCCTACGACGAACTGTCACAGCACTCCTACGACGAACTGTCACAGCACTCCTACGACGTACTGTCACAGCACTCCTACGACGAACTGTCACAGCATCCCTACGACGAACTGTCACAGCATCCCTACGACGAACTGTCACAGCACTCCTACGACGAACTGTCACAGCACTCCTACGACGAACTGTCACAGCATCCCTACGACGTACTGTCACAGCACCTCTAACAACATCTAAACAAATACAAACGTATATTACTAGATCTACATAGCCGAAAGTCTTATGTCTAACAAATATCAGCTCCAAGCAGATATCCCCCCATGTACAAATCCCACAAAGAGATCTCCTGTCCATGTAGCTATCGTGATACAATCTGGAGCCTGTTAAATTGAAGAAAGTCCAGTTGGAAATCAGCGCCAAAAGTGCCATTATTCCGATCAATCTTGAATCTTGAAAGGACACAAGCATAACTAATGTCAGGTACTCACAGTTTGACTGACTCAGGGGCATCTTAAAATCCTGAAATTAAGAATTATAGTCTTCTCCGAGATTTGAACCCCTGATCTCTTGGTTTGGAAGCCAATCACTTAACCACAACGCCTCTACCGTAAAGAAACGATGGAGGTTAATGCATTTCTGTCCCTGTGATTAGCCGCCTCTACATACTGTCTTTTTTTTTTCTTATATTCCCCTTGGTCCCCCCTCGCGATAGTTCATCTATGGCCCCCCTCTATTCAATAATCTCAAACAATAAATACTTTCCGGAATGACACAAAAATCTATGAGTGAACGGGGGGGGGGGGGATCATATGTGTTATTGTTTGTGAGGAGGGGGGGGGGTAATGTGTTACTGTTCACTTTGAAGGATAGTCCCAAGAGTGTGTACGGCCTGCCCTCCCCCCTTTTCTCTAGCCACTCGCCTATCATCGTTTGAAATGTGCGGTACAACTTACTATCTTTTGTCAATTAGTCACTAGAGATAGTGGCGCGTCTACGGTCACAGCGAGGGGGCGCCCATTCATCATCAGTCAATGGGGCCGCAAATATCACCATTTAGCTTGGATCATCGGGGGGTATTTATTTCTCCACCCCGAGTAAATTAGCTCCCTTCCTTTGTAGTCAGCAATCAAAGTGTCCTGAAAAGATGGATGGTCTGTTTAGGTCTTTCCCCTCAGTAACGCCATCAGTCTGCAGTGGGGTGGAGGGGGAATCGAGTGGGGACAAAAATGAGAAGTTGCGGGGAGGGGGGAGTGACGTAGATCAGTGATGCCCAAACTGCGACACGCGAGCCTTATTCAGCTCGTAATACGGCACTATCCGGCCCTTGGAAACTTCAGCCCGCATTGTTAACAGAGGCTTGATTGCTTTGGGCTCAACGATTTATTTTTGTCCAGAGAGGTCCGTGACCTGGGATGGAAATGTATATGGCTCCCAAGTTGAAAACTGTTGGGCACCCCTGGAGTAGATAGTGTGAGTGGACAGCAATGGGAAATGGGGAGGGAAGGGGGAATGGCGTGACAACAATCCGCGAGGTGCTGATTGCTGAATGTCCTGTACCCTGTTGAAATCGTTGTTTGGTTTGTGTATGGCAAACAGGTAATTTCTTGAACTCAGGATCCATCTGTTTGACAGAAAGTTAACCGGCATCCCTTTTATTCACGACAAGCGTCGGACAGAGTAATTGGACCACTTTCATACCAGAGTCTGTCATCTTAATGGCTGAAAGCCAGACTTTTACTACGTCATTCTCAGACCCTCCCACCCGTGTTTACCCCCTCTCCCCTCTCTTTTTTTTTTACCTTTTCTTCCTCAGAAACTTTAAAAATTGTGTTTCCCCCCGTGGTTTGGATGTTCCTTTAGAACTAAAGATAGTTATATTCTAGCCCAAACCTCCAACGGGGCAGGAGATTGGGGGCTCACATGGTTCGAACCAGAGACATTCGCGTCGGCACTATAGAGCGCTTACCACACGACCTGGCAGCCATCCAATAATACCGAGATATTTGGTCAGTCTTGGATCTTAGAGGCACCATAAGCGATCTGTCCATCTAGAGAGCACCAGTGTTATACTTACATGTATATTCTTCTAGAGAGTTTTCATATGTGCGAACTAGAAAGGGAGAGAGATATAGAACTAGAAAGGGAGACAATGACAAAAAAAAAAAAAAAAAAGAGAATGAGAAGAACGCAAAAGACGCAGACAGACGGACAGACAGACAGTTGGATGCGGATCAGAAAACAAGTTCAACTAAATTATTGACTAGAAAACATACAACCCTTTTCCTGAAATCTGGGGAGATAATCACCTAGTTGCCATTTCTCTGAAATGGCAATACCCTCCCTCCTTCTCCACTCGCCCTCCATTACAGTGTCACTGGATTCTTTCTCTTCCCGTGTCATAAATTCACACCTTCTCCTCCATTCTCCCCCCACCCCGCACCATTTTCTCCTCCCTTCCTCCATTTCAAGTTTTCTTCTTAAAAGTAATTGCTCGGAGAATTTATGAGTGACAAGCGCTCTGTGTTATTGTCTACTCCATTTTATTTTTTTTTATTTTGAAACATCTACTTCGTCTTTTCACAGCATAGCAAGGGAGATTACTACGCCAATGTCATCTCGACAGGTTTTAGCACACTCTAATTTATTGGCCAGGAAAAGGCCACACTGTCAAGAGGGGAGGGTATTAAAAAACAAAACCAAAGGGGAAAAAAACACTACGTCCTACCTATAAAGCAAACAAAAATATAGTCATAAACAACGGGGCAATCTGGCAGGTAGAATGGCGTATGTGTCACACAGAACAATAACAAGGGGAGGTAAGACGAAGTCAGGACGAAAAGACGCACGCATAAAAAAATAAATAAATAAAATTTATGGCCATGAGGTTTCGTGTGTAAATCTTGAGCCGAGTCACTGGTGAAGTTAACACGAGGTCTTTTCGTAAATATTAATTAGAAATGTCAAGATAACATGCTGTTTGCCTGGACGTTGTGAGTTCACACAGCAACAACAACACCAACTTTTTCTCTCTACACATGTTGGCGATAGAAACTAGAGTGAGTAAATACACAATTCACACAGCAACAACACCACCAACTTTTTCACTCTACACATGTTGGCGATAGAAACTAGAGTGAGTAAACACACAATTCACACAGCAACAACAACACCAACTTTTTCACTCTACACATGTTGTCGATAGAAACTAGAGTGAGTAAACACACAATTCACACAGCAACAACAACACCAACTTTTTCACTCTACACATGTTGGCGATAGAAACTAGAGTGAGTAAATACACAATTCACACAGCAACAACAACACCAACTTTTTCTCTCTACACATGTTGGCGATAGAAACTAGAGTGAGAAAATACACAATTCACACAGCAACAACAACACCAACTTTTTCACTCTACACATGTTGGCGATAGAAACTAGAGTGAGTAAACACACAATTCACCATCCTTACATCCTAGAAGTAATCATAAAAACCAATTGTTACAGAATGCCATGACCTGCGACGTAGCAACCTGTGGGCAGTTTAGACCAATAGCTCGTTGCATGTTTGTTTGTTTGTAAAATGTTTTAAATGTTTTTGATGTTCCTTCAGAGTGTAAGTCCAAACCTCCCGCAGGACGATGGGGGAAGGAAGCGGACAGGGTATAAACCCGGGACCATCGAAAAGTCCGAACGACAGTCCAGCGCGCATCCTTGTCAGAGTTCAGGCCTTAAACAACAATTGTGTCTTGGTTGAGATGTAAACACATTAGATAGGATCTCTTGTGTATTTAAAAAAACAACATTTGTTTATCTTTACGATACATGAGATTTTATATCCTGCATTCTTTGGATTTGGGATGGTCTGTTAAAAGCCAAGGATTCCAGATCCCGTGACCCCATCGTGGCGTCTAGGTGGAAACGTCCGTTAGTGGAAGCAGAAAGGCTAACAACAAGTAGCGAGCCTAGACCATTTTAGGAGTCCAAGGTGAGGATGAGAGGTCTGATGACCCAGTCCAACAAATTCACCACGCCGTTACACAGTGGTGGCCGTCATCAGTTAGTCGTCAAGTTTTGTCGAAACAAGTTACACGGTATAAAGGCGGTTAGAGAATAGGAGCATGAATAAATTGCCCGTTCTTCGACCACTTAAAGCGGGCCGCGCTACGTATAAAGTACGACCCAATCGTAGTTAACGTCGCTGCCACTGCGGAACCTTCAGACAGCACACGTGGAGAAGAGACCTCCCGGCCCACATCTGTCTGTTCAGACGAATCCTTCCAGACGGTCAAAGGGTTAATGGAGACGCCTAGAAGCTCCGATTCCCTAATGGACTTTTAGACGCTCAGTTAAAAGCTCTATAAATACCCGGATGTCGTTTTGTAGAAATCTTCCATTGGATTTTTATTGAGACCCACAAGTCACCTGGACTGGGCAACTCCTCAAAGTGGTAGACTACTTCGAATATCTAGGCAGCATGGTATCCCACAAGTCACCTGGACTGGGCAACTCCTCAACGTGGAAGACTACTTCGAATATCTAGGCAGCATGGTATCCCACAAGTCACCAGGACTGGGCAACTCCTCCATTTGGTAGACTACTTCGAATATCTAGGCAGCATGGTATCCAACGACGCATCGCTGTCTACGGAAATAGATAGCCGCCTGGATAAAACTAGTAGCCTGTTTGAATCTCTTCAAACGACAGGCTGGCTAAATAGATCTCTGCTAACAAAAAGTCCATTAAAAAAAGGCAATAGTCTCACAATACTGCTACATGCATGCTATTAATAAATGTATGTTTCGGTCGTGACTTCAAAACTGAAGATTATTTATGTCCTGGTCAAAACCTGTTACTGGACGGCAGGGCAAGCTCGAACTCGGGACCCACATGATAATAGTCAGAAGCGCCCATCACCGAGACCAATTGTTAAAGAAGGCCTGATCACTGACAAGATCTGCAACGTCATAATCTGTGGGAAGTTTAGACCAATAGTTCGTTACCACGTGAAAGGTCTGTACAACGTGGCCACGAGCTATTGGTCTAAACTTACCACAGGTTGTGACGTTGCAGGTCAGTGTCCAGGCCTTCAGTAATGAATGGTCTCGATATCACATGACACCAGACAGCTGTAGCTCACAGAAAGCAACTTGTCGATCGTTTTCACCAAAAGCGTCTGCGCTCCAAAACGTTGGCAGAGGTGAACTGCAATTAGCGATGTTCTGGTGTGGAAAGTGTGGAGACTGTTCAACAGCTGACCTGGGTAGTACATCTATTCCACATTGGGGAGTGACCGCAGGCCAATAGCGTTCTTGTTGATGAACTTGACATGGCCATGGAAACGCTTTCATCTACCAGCTCGCTCTATTTGACATGAGCAGAACACCTGGTAACAAATGGCCTCCGAAAGAGATGACGACGAACTCGTTCAAGTATTTCTGGACACATATTTGAGATCGAATGAAAGCCGCCGCCGAAGACAGACAAATACGGCGACTTGAAAACTTAAATAGATCTCTGGTAGACAATGACTTTCTCTGCGATATGGCAAAATTTCCTTAGATCCTTTTGTCTCTGTATATAATGTTAATCACTCGAACTATTATGGTAACGTTAAGATCTAGTCATCATAGAAACATACTTAGTGACCCAATTTTAGAAGCATTCTTCCTGACATTTTAGATTCTTCTGGTGTTACATGAAGACATATATGTTTTGATAGTAGTACACTACAGACAGTGTGGTGACTGTTTTAGGAATATGACCGATATACCACATGCTACGCAAGTGTCGTTGTAATATAATACAGTTTTTTTATTGTAATTCTTTGAGCTTTCTAACTTAAATTTGGTAACTGTAACATGCATGCAAAATAAAGTTAGGCTATATAAATAATAAATATTTATATATCTTACTTGTAATGATTTATATTACTATTTATTTATTTGTAGTAATTTATACAATTCTACATAACTTTAATTACCCTGTAGTCTTTTTTTTTTTTGACAGTGAGGCGAATTACATGGGTTATTTCCCTTGCACCGCAACTGGAGCTAATCATTTTGTTGACGCTTAAATTGTAGTTCACCCACCATTTACTAACAGCTAATCTTCAGTGGCGCCTCCAGTACAATTGACACACGATTCGAAATACAAGGAGAGCCACATTTTAGTGTGAACATGATTTCACAATATTAAATGTGTGCAGGAGAAAAAGGAAAGGGATAATTTGAACATTCAAATTTAATTTCTCTGCATTATTAGTTGACACCCGTACAATTAGGTGTTTTTATGACCAGCACAAGAAACCGCCATCAACCGGGGCTGTCAATGCAAAGGCAAACTCAATGACTTCAATCAGACCAACAGTCATCTTTACACAAATCTAAGTGTTTCCGCCGGAACTTAAACCCAACACCTTCAGATCGACATTGATACCTTCAACTATTCGACCTCCTGATTCCTCATCTTAAAGACAGATTTTATTAGGTCTATCAACAGTTCAAATATAATGGAAGTAGAAAAACGATAGACTTATAAATGTAGAGTCTATATAGAGAGGTACTATATTTCATATAACAACATCACTGGCACAATAACAAATATATTTCTCTTATTTCCGGTTAAAATTTAAAATAGAGGCATTGACTGGTGTGTTTTTTTTTTATATATATACTATCAAAAAACATAGTTGTTATTTTCATCTTAGGCTCTTCTTTATCTCAAAATCCAAGTCGTTCGCAAGCCTAGAATAATGAAAAACTACAATTATAAGTACTAATTGAGCAATCTCATCTAACATACATTTTAAAAATTTGATGTTGTTTGAATTATCAAAATATACATACTATTTCACTTACTTTTAGTAACATACGGGGAATAATCAGATCAGCTATTCAGAAAGTAATGCACCTGAAATAAAAGGTCAGCTACTCAGAAAGTAATGCACCTGAAATAAAAGGTCAGCTATTCAGAAAGTAATGCACCTGAAATAAAAGGTCAGCTATTCATAAAGTAATGCACCTGAAATAAAAGGTCAGCTATTCAGAAAGTAATGCACCTGAAATAAAAGGTCAGCTATTCATAAAGTAGTGCACCTGAAATAAAAGGTCAGCTATTCAGAAAGTAATGCACCTGAAATAAAAGGTCAGCTATTCAGAAAGTAATGCACCTGAAATAAAAGGTCAGCTATTCATAAAGTAGTGCACCTGAAATAAAAGGTCAGCTATTCATAAAGTAGTGCACCTGAAATAAAAGGTCAGCTATTCAGAAAGTAATGCACCTGAAATAAAAGGTCAGCTATTCAGAAAGTAATGCACCTGAAATAAAAGGTCAGCTATTCATAAAGTAGTGCACCTGAAATAAAAGGTCAGCTATTCAGAAAGTAATGCACCTGAAATAAAAGGTCAGCTATTCAGAAAGTAATGCACCTGAAATAAAAGGTCAGCTATTCAGAAAGTAATGCACCTGAAATAAAAGGTCAGCTATTCATAAAGTAGTGCACCTGAAATAAAAGGTCAGCTATTCAGAAAGTAGTGCACCTGAAATAAAAGGTCAGCTATTCAGAAAGTAGTGCAAATCTGAAAACAAAAGCGTTAGGGAATATTAGAGATGAACATCTAGATTCAGTTCTCCGACTTATTTATGCGGCCGTACAAACTTCAAATATCCCCTCTAGATCTAGATCTTTCTTTTTGTGTATAGAAGCAAACTTATTGCTTTCAGGACAATGATCTATAGATACAAGACCCTTGTTTTCAAACTAAGACACATCTAACAACGCTTGCCTCTATTCGGATACTTGTTACATGCAAAGGTCAATAACTCTGTCTCCTGATAAACCAATTAGCTCCGTGCAAATCCTCGGGGAGTCCAACATCTAGGAAATTAACTCCATTGGACCAACAAAGCCAACGACACCCTGTTCCCTCCGGGGGACCGGATATCGAATATGCAGTCTCCCCGCACATACACAAAAAAATTAGGCGGGAGTACCGGATGTATCGTCCGGAAGCGCGTTGCGGTGTCATGGCGAGTTGAAAATTCCTTGAAACTTGTGCAAGACATATTTCAAACGCGACCGGGTGCCTAACTTTTTTTCCTGTGTGTTTGTTTTGTTTTCCATCTGTGCGCGCGCGTGTGTGTGTGTCGTCTGATTGAAAATCTTTCAGGAGCTGTGCATATTCAAGTTGATGTCCCTTGAATAATTGATGCCAAGAAGAGGCTAGAGAGTTGAGTTCTGAGCACGTGGTCACGTGTGAAGAGGTGACAAAGTGGCAAACCATACGAGTGCACTGTCCAGATACTTTTTGGAGGGGAAAGCCCAATTTGTATTTGCAAGAAAAAGGAATAAAACATTGACAATTATTGGATTTTGGTTGAACTCGTTGTTAGTGGTTGGGGTCGAGCAATAGTTTTGTTAGGAACAGAGGAGAAGAACCGAGAAAGAGAAGACAAGAGAAGAATGAAAAAGACAAGAGAATAATGAGAAAGGAAAGAACGAGAAAGACACAAAAAAAAAGACAAGAGAAGAGCAAGAAGAAGATAAGACTAAGAAAGACAAGACAAGACAAAGAAAGACAAGAGAAGAATGAGAAAAAGCCCTAGCAAAAAAAGTTGTCACGTGACCCTAGTTGTACTTACAAATCTTACAGTTGCACTTTATTATCATTCAGAACTCGAGTTTGCTTTACCGGAAATCAGATGGGAAACACATACCAATCTTTCCCGAATGCACCACTAACCATAGAAATAGATCCAGCAAAGATGTACTGCTTTAAACGCTATATTGCGAGCTTTTACTGTTAAGAGTAACCAAATAAAAAAAAAAAAAAACTTTTTTTACTATTTTACGTGATTCGAAAGTTCCTCCACTTTGAAAATTATTACTAGTCGCCCAAGCATTCACAGGGGGATGGGACCGGGTATGGTTCGAATCCGAAACCATCGGGCCGACTGCTCATAGCACATACCACACATCCAGGTTAGGTAGACAATAATAGTCAATATGTGCCTCAAGCTGAAAACTAAAAATTTTTAAGTGCTATAATGAAAACATATCAATGGTAGGGCAAACGACATAACTTACGAAACAAACAACATGACTTAGGAAACAAAACAACAACATGACTTAGAAAATTAACATGGCTTTGGAAACAATATGACTTTGGAAACTACATGACTTTGGAAACAACTTGACTTTGAAACAATATGACTTAGGAAGCAAACATCGTGCACAGTTTTATCACAAAATCTTTCGTCGGTTTCGCTACGAGATTCCTCTTTCTACTAGATTAAAGGCGACAGTTGACTACTATCTACCTCCCTTGTTGTAACACAATACCTTTACACGAACACGCCTTTTAGAGTGATAAGCTGTGTACGGAATTTGTAGTTTCTCATGCCTCCCACGTACTCACAGACATTTCCCATCCTCCGAACCAAAAAGAGTGGAGACTGCACATAGTTCAAAGAACAGAGAAGAGGTAGACAAGAGCAGCTTGTCGTGCCCCAGTTGCTCCCCCTTTGATGATCGCTGACAAGCTATTTAGACACAACACACGGGGAACACACACAAAGTAAATTATGTCTTATCTGTTAGTTTGGGTTGTGTGTGGAGGGTGGTCGCTGGGGTGAGAGGGCGCTGGCAGTAGGGCGCCGGCTGATGTGTAAGGCATGTAATGCTCACGGACATGGCATGCCAAGAGCGCCTTATGTCAGGTCCCCTGGAGATGTCACAACACACAGGCTTGCTTGTCATTCATGTTGGTTGCTGATTGGTCAGTTCACACGAGTGACGTAGTTATGACGTGTGTGCTTGCGCGAAGTAAGGCAGGAAATAAAAAAGATCTCATGATTAAAAAAAAAACAATTAAAACCAAATTTTTGTCCGGTTTCGTCAGTCTCTACTGCATATTCACACAGCCATTGTCAACAGTAACACACTTTGTACAGTCTTTAAGTTCCCCCATGGACAGATTCAACGAGTTTAGAGGCTGCATCTGGCATTTGGTTTGAACTTAACAAATGAGGACTATATCAAACTTAATAGTCAAATACGCATACAGTTTAGGGTCAGACAAAGAGTAAACCCTTGTAGAGTTTAATAACGATAGATTGCCTTTACACTCCCTGTTCTGTAAAGATAGGTCAACAATTTGGCGAAATAAAATTAAATTCTGCAGGGAGTGTAGCCATGACCAGAAAGAACTTAAGAAACCTAGCCAATGTCACGAAAAAGCAGACGCCGAAACGAAATGGGCCTTGAAATATGTCCAGACATTGTCTTTTAGTTCTGTTCAAGACACGGAGGAAATAGATTTGAATTTCAATTAGCCCTGCGTTGTGCTTTGGTCACGCCATGACTACCACTGTATGATACCGTTCTTCTGTAGAGAGGTGGGGGGGGGGGGAGGGAGGGTGCCGCTGGAGCAGTTAGAAGGGGGTGGGTGGTTTAGCGAGAGTCGCTTATCACGTTGTACCTAACTGGCCTCGACTCCTTGCTTGAATTTATCACCATTAATGCCAGGTAATGAGCGTCTTCAAAGTCAGACGCAGACAGGCTGTTTTAGTTGTCTTGCAGTTTCGGTTATCTAGGCTTCTCTCCCTTCCCCCCTTGTCCTGAAGTTATAGGGGAGATAATTGATTGAGTTAAGTGCACCAAGAGTTACCTTGTCTAATGGCAGATAATAGAAACTTATCATTATGAGTACGACAAGAATAATTAAAGTGCGTAGCAAATCTAATTAAATAGCCAGCTATTGTTTCTTTCTGTTTTATTGCTGAACTTTATTATAAAAAGGTTTTATGTACATTGAAGATGGATCTCTAAATAATGGCCTATCCCAGTGATTCCCAAAGTGGTCTATGTGGACCCCCGGGCTCTATGAAGACTTCCAAGGGGTCTACGAGATAAAAAGGTTTAGGAATCACTCGTCTATCCATGAAGTCTTGATCTGTTCAGACAAGAAAGGAAATGTGGATTGTGTAATTAATTTTTTTTAGAACGTACTGTTTACGTAGGATAATAAAAATAACATCACACAAAATATCAACGACATCTGTCTGGTAGCCAATGGACATGTTTCTGGTGGTTCATGGACATTTTTCTGGTGGTTCATGGACATCTTCTTGGTAATTCTGGTATTCATGAAAATCTTTCTGATAGTCCATGGACATCTTCCTGGTAGTCACCGGGTATCTTTCTAATGATCAATTGAGTCGTTCTGGTGGCCCGGGGACATCTTTCGGTGCTCTAAATGCATTTTCTTGGTGGTCCATGGATGTTCAAATACATCTTCTTGGTGGTCCATGGACATCTTTGACATCTCAACTGACGTTCTCCGTGTGACGGAGCCCACAAAGCTCTTGTGACTCGACTCGCAGAAGTGTATTCTCTTTACAAAGTTAATGTAAGCCAGTGTTTCCCAAAGTGGGGTACGCGTACCCCAAGGGGTATGCGAAGAATTTGAAGGGGGTAGCGTAGTTAACTATGCTGATTAAAAAAAATACCCATTTATTATGTTTATTTTATAAATTCGAATAAAATATCTTAGGTTTCAAATATTTTTTATTATTTATTTTAAGCTTTTACAAACTCAAATGAGGCGCTATTTTACATTTTAAGACGAAATTCTACGAAGATCAGGAAAACTATGTTTCCATTTAAAATAAATAAATTTTATGTGTCTCTAAAGTATACTAAAACTAAACAAATTAATTTAATACTTAATAGTAATAGAAACATTATTATTTTAAGTATATAGGCCTACAGAAAAATCAAATAAATTTTGATTGTTTTCGAAATAAAATCCTTTTTTTTGGGGGGGGGGGGGGGTTGAGGACTGAAAAATACTCTGTGTTACAAAATTTCTAGAGGAGGTATGCATATATCCAAAGTTTGGGAAACACTGATGTAGGCTACGAAAGACTCTAGTATAGTGCTTTCATGTAGTCTAGCTCATGTCGCATACTATTCCTTACAGTGAGTCATTTGTGTTAACAGATGTGGTCAAAGGAAATTAAATAAAGATTACGGGCTTAGAAATGTTTTATTCAATCATATTAATTTTTTTTTGAAGTAGTAGATCTTTTTTTTTAAAGTAAAAAAAGCTGTATTCTTTGAATTATCTTTTTTTTTTGTTTGGAAATTTTTCAAAAAATGTGTTATCTCCCGTTGATAAAGTTTTTTTTGGATTTGTGTTCTATCGATATTAGGTTGTGGTAAGGGTTACTTGCTAATTGGAAATACGCGTTTTAGTTGATCATGATTTCTATACAGATTAACCGCGGATATACACAGAGTTTTATAATCTTTTCCAATATAAATGAAATGATTGGGCGGAATTCGCGTTAAAGCCTGCAAGCTGCACTTAATGGATAGTCTGTCTTTTACCTCAAGGGAAACCAAGGCCATATACGTTAAATGTTAATTCGTCAATCGAAATTTGATTTTTCTTCTGAATGTCCACACAATGCCACTGCATTCAAGACGCTAATGTCTCATTAATTATTTCGTTTAATCCACTCGCATTCACCTTTTTAAATTTCCTATCAAACCACGTGGTATCCGCCTGCTGGAATAAGTATGAGAAACAGTTTATTCTCAAAGCGTGACTATAAGACTAGAGGAGAAACGTGCATAAAAGTGTATACTGTACTAAAGACCGTGAAGTAAATTAAGTTCCCCCTTTCAGACCTTGCGATCTATGGGGGCAGATGATGTAAAGGTGGCTCACGGTTAACGAGGGTGTCACGAGGCCATAACAACAACCAACCACCTTTATTTTTCCCCAACTAATTTCAGGTACCCATTAGAGCTGGGTGGACGCAGAGGCATCCAAAGATCCCGAAATTTAAAATCCCAGTCTTCACTAGGATTCGAATCCGGAACCCCCGGTTCGGAAACCAAGCGATTTACCGCTCAACCACCGCGCCTCCTACTAAGGACCGTAGCTTGTCTTTTTTTTTTTTCGTCTGTCTTTATCTTCACACCTTGACTTCACTTTCGTGCCAAGATTTCTCCTATCCTCTAATGTGTATAATCGGCCTTTCCTTCTCTAACCTGTCAGGCGCTAATCCATCATTTATTTACCATTTAAGATTGCTAGCGTACGTGTGTGTGTGTGGTGAGTTGGGGAGTGAAGGGCGCCTCCAAATTCGTGCTGGAGGTGGCCCCGGTGTTCGCCACAAAAAACCAACAAACAGCGCCCAGCTTGCTGACACCTGACATGAAACGCCTTCAGGTTTCAGCCATGGTTTATAGAATGCACCTTGAAATATCAGCATCTTCCACCTCCCCTCCCCTCCCCAAACCCATCTCCCAGTTCCAGATCTTTCGCTCTGATCCCACCCTGCTTCCTCATCGCCCCTTCTCGGCTAAGCGACTGATGTGGTCTTTAGGTGCGTGTGTGGGTGAAAGACAGGCTTGCAAGACAGACTGGAGATTAGGGCTCGACAAAAAGCAACTGGCGCTGCTGTTCCACTTTATCTGGAAACTACAACTACAATCTACAGTTTGGCACAAATTAGGGAGGGGAATAGACTGCTCAGGCGTCTATCTATCTATCTATCTATCTATCTATCTATCTATCTATCTATCTATCTATCTATCTATCTATCTATCTATCTATCTATCTATCAATCTATCAATCTATCAATCTATCAATCTATCTATCTATCTATCTATATATATATATATATATATATATATCTATCTAGCTAGCTAGCTAGCTACCTGCCTATCTATCTATCTATCTATCTTGTTGGCCTCCTTCAGTCCTAGAATGACTATGGTTCCTCTCGTACACTTCAAAAGTGAGATGAAAGCCTGGGCATTGTTTATGGTCGGAACGATGTCGCCCACACAGCAGTCCCCCCCCCCCCCCCCTCCGAGCAGCTGATGTGACCAAAGGAACGGAATATACGATACAGTTTGGGATCAGTAACGCCGCAGGCTCTGCCAGGCTGTAGCACGGTGTGCCACAATCTGCATAAGGGTCACCAGCTCCTGATTTTTCCTCAGGGTTGTCTCCAAAAGCCTTTCTGCGTTTGGGTATATCCTCAAGGCAGCGGAGGTTTGGAGTTTTCCTTCTCCTAGATGGGTTCCGCAAGGTTGTTAACGCCGGAAGTGGTAATGGTCTTAAGCCCATCATTACCAACAAAATGCTTCCAATGGCATGCGTCTCAAATAGCCTCTGACAATCAGTCCAACACCTGGCCTTCACGTGTGGTTCAGTTACTGAGCCTGGCGGAACCGTTACCACAGACAGGAGAAGGGGCAAAGGCGAGAAACTGGCGCCTAAACCAGTAAGCTTCGGGCAGGAGGGGTTCGTTACCTTGGTTGGCTATCTATCTATCTATCTATCTATCTATCTATCTATCTATCTATCTATCTATCTATCTATCTATCTATCTTCTATCTATCTATCTATCTATCTATCTATCTATCTATCTATCTATCTATCTATCTATCTATGTCTCATGGTTCATTGGCTTTATAGGCAAGTCTAAGTAGGTTGGTATTAGTATTGGAGGTATATCACAGTTGGTGACTGTTCTACACACCCACCCACACAAACACACACACACAAACACACACACTGTCGATCAATTTCCTGGCGTTTCAGATTTCCCTATCACAAAGCCGTTCGTCAGTTTTACCTTTGACATAATGGAGCCGTCGAAGGCAAACAATGACATATCCGTGTGTCATCTGTCATCCCACTTGTCATTTCAAAGGAGACACAATAATTACAGCCGGCTTACCAGTGGTATGCTACAACTTTTGACCTAAAGATTGAGGAGTAGGAGTAGGCCAAATAGAAAGACAGAGAGAGAGAGAGAGAGAGGGACAGACAGACAGAGAGACAGAAAGAGATAGACGTAAAGACAGAGAGACAAATAGAGAGAGACAGACAAACAGACAGACAGATTTTCTTGCCTGATTTAGGCCACACGTTTTTATGCACTAATGGTACTAGAGAAGATTGAGCACTTGCATAAATTTGCCCTAGCATATGAAGTAAGAATATTTCAAATTACCATCGCTACAATTCCCAAATGAATGGAACATAGCGGTTCTCAAAGACAGAAACTGTATGTGCCTAGGGGAACTTTTGGAATCAAAGAGTAAAGTGTAACATTGTCCAAAGCTTTAGTTGTCTAGTAAAGCTTAGCTCTGTCAAACGCTTTAGCAGTCTAGTAAAAAATTTAGCTCTGTCAAACGCTTAAGCAGCCTAGTAAAGCTTAGCTCTGTCAAACGCTTTAGTTGTCTAGTAAAGTTTACCTCTGTCAAACGCTTTAGCAGTCTAGTAAAAAATTTAGCTCTGTCAAACGCTTAAGCAGCCTAGTAAAGCTTAGCTCTGTCAAACGCTTTAGTTGTCTAGTAAAGTTTAGCTCTGCCAAACGCTTTAGTTGTCTAGTAAAATTTAGCTCTGTCAAACGCTTTAGCAGTCTAGTAAAGTTTAGCTCTGTTAAACGCTTTAGTTGTCTACTTATGGTCGTAGTGCCCAACTTATGGTCCTAGTGCCCTACTTATGGTCCTCGTGCCCTACAAATGGTCCTAGTGCCCTACTTATGGTTCTCTTGCCCAACTTATGGTCCTCGTGCTCTACTTATGGTCCTAGTGCCCTACTTATGGTCCTAATGCCCTGCTTGTGGTCCTCGTGCTCTACTTATGGTTCTCGTGCCCTATTTATGGTCCTCGTGCCCTATGTATGGTCCTCGTGCCCTACTTATGGTCCTAGTGCCCTACTTATGGTCATAATGCCCTGCTTGTGGTCCCCGTGCCCTACTTATGGTCCTCGAGCCCTACTTATGGTCCTAATGCCCTACTTATGGTCCTCGTGCTCTACTTATGGTGCTCGTGCTCTACTTATGGTTCTAGTGCCCTACTTATGGTCTTAATGCCCTGCTTGTGGTCCTCGTGTTCTACTTATGGTCCTCGTGCCCTACTTATGGTCCTCGTGCCCTACTTATGGTCCTAGTTCCCTACTTATGCTCCTCGTTTCCTACTTATGGTCCCCGAGCCCTACTTATGGTCCTCGTGCCCTATTTACGGTTCTCGTGCACTACTTATGGTCCTCGTGCTCTACTATAACAATGGTATTTGTTTCAGCACCTAGCTTCAACTCTATATTTATATAACAATGGTTGAGTTGGAGTCTCTACTTTAACAATGGTAGAGTTGGAGTCTCTACTTTAACAATGGTAGAGTTGGAGTCTCTACTATAACAATGGTAGAGTTGGAGTCTCTACTTTAACAATGGTAGAGGTGGAGTCTCTACTTCAACAATGGTAGAGTTGGAGTCTCTACTTTAACAATGGTAGAGTTGGAGTCTCTACTTAACATGCACAGCAAGATGAACACATGGATACCTGTAGGACGTTAGTATCTTCACGTTTGAAGGAACGTCTGTCATTTATAAGATAAGTTAAGATAACAATTGTATTATTTTCTTCTCAACCGTGGTGTATTTTCATTAAAACATAGAATCTTGATACCAAAGAGATGCTGATAAATTTTGGGTGTGTTAGGAGTTTACCAAGTTAGTTGATCCTTCTCATTGAGGTTTGTTTTCTAGTTAAGATTATGTTAGCATACAAGAACTACAAACACGGACTCATTGTGAAAGTGAACTAATGTCCTGCAGATGTGAACAGAGAGAGCCGTAGACATTTGGTCTCCTGACAATCTTGAGCAGCCGACTGCAGTAGACAGCAACACTGTCAAATCTGAGCGTTCATTTGAACAAGTGATCTTTCCGAGATCCTTTTGTTGAGCTGTGCGGTGCCATTTATTTTGTTGTTTCTCCCAGGTCTGTGGAGGTGAATGTGGGCGTGGTTTGACAAGGGGGAGGGCGAGGCTGCCATTTTCCATCGGAGATCAAAGGGCAGTGCCAATACAATGTCACCGTAGTTATTGATCGATTAACAAATATCTTATTTCTTTTAAGTTGAGGTAAGCCCTTTGATTAATGCCCTTGTCTTTTTTTTTCTTTCTTCTTTTTGTTGAATTATTACAGTTTTAGGGATTCTCGGGTTACAGATGGTCAAAGTTCTCATTTTTGATTAGGTTTCAACTCCTTTTGTAATTTTTGTATTTGTTAAAGGGACATTTAGTTTTATTTCCATTAAAGAAATATTAAAATTGATTCCAGGATTGGGATTAAATCGTAAAGAACGACCACATTTGACTAGACAGACGGTCTAACACAGAGATACTCTCTCTCTCTCTCTCTCTCATTTTCGTCCATTCACTCCCCCCCCTCTCTCTATCTCTGCCTCACGTTCTATCTCTCACTCTGTCTAACAAACACCCGCTGAATGTGTTTCTGACATTTTTTTCTCTTTGCAAATGTGTATGTGCCTGAAGTCAGTATCCTTTAACACCTGACGATTCAGGTGGGCTGATTATGTTTTTTTTTTTTTTTTACCTGTTTATATGGACAATAGATATCGAGGATGTCACGTGGCCATCCAATAACAGCTCTCTCAGTTGGAGCTGGGTACACACAGGAGCTGGTAGAAATCCTAAATGAGAAACTAAGTCATCAGCATCAGTCTTTTATTTGGTTTTTGTCTCGTTTCCGGAAACTTAAAGTCGGGACGAGCGAAACCTGCCCTTGTGGAACATCACCAGAGAATGCTGACCATGTCCTTCAAAGCTGTTTACTTTATTAAGAGGCCCGAACAAGACTCTGGCCCCAAAACCTTCTTATAAAACAAAACATTACGCGGAGAACTGGCTGATTTAGAAACCAGATCATCTCAGATATAAGATTACTGATCTGAACACTCCGACATGAAAAATAAGAACAAAGAAGAAGAAGATCCGAAATGATGTTCTAGTTCCTCATCCGAATTGATGTTTTAGTTCCTCATCATAATGTATGTTCTAGTTCCTCATCATAATTGATGTTTTAGTTCCTCATCAGAATGGATGTTTTAGTTCCTCATCAGAATGGATGTTTTATTTCCTCATCCGAATTGATGTTCTAGTTCCTCATCCGAATTGATGTTCTAGTTCCTCATCATAATGTATGTTCTAGTTCCTCATCATAATTGATGTTTTAGTTCCTCATCAGAATGGATGTTTTATTTCCTCATCAGAATGGATGTTCTATTTCCTCATCAGAATGGATGTTCTATTTCCTCATCAGAATGGATGTTTTAGTTCCTCATCAGAATGGATGTTCTATTTCCTCATCAGAATGGATGTTCTATTTCCTCATCAGAATGGATGTTCTATTTCCTCATCAGAATGGATGTTCTATTTCCTCATCAGAATGGATGTTCTATTTCCTCATCAGAATGGATGTTCTATTTCCTCATCAGAATGGATGTTCTATTTCCTCATCAGAATGGATGTTCTATTTCCTCATCAGAATGGATGTTCTATTTCCTCATCAGAATGGATGTTTTAGTTCCTCATCAGAATGGATGTTCTATTTCCTCATCAGAATGGATGTTTTAGTTCCTCATCAGAATGGATGTTCTATTTCCTCATCAGAATGGATGTTTTAGTTCCTCATCAGAATGGATGTTCTATTTCCTCATCAGAATGGATGTTCTGGTTTCCTATCAGAATTAGTGCTCTAGTTCCTGCCATAATTTGATGTTCCTTAACATCTCATCGTGAGCCTAGTCATTAGTAAGCCACTTTTTTTTTTTAAGTTGTTATATCTCTACAGTTGAAGACTTCATCAGAAAACTTGGCAACACGTGATCACTTCTGAAGCTCAATGATCATTGGACAATTTCCCCAGTAGTCATGAACCGGAAGTAAATAATCCCATATTAGAGTTACATTATAATTCCAGGCGTTAGCATGGGCTAAAGGATTGTACAAAAAATGTATTTGTTTTCAAGATTTTTAAACAAGAAAAACTAAATAATAATTCAACAGATTGAAGATACAATAACTTACAGAAATTAACTGTGTTCTGCCTGTCAATGTTAAACTAGTTTCACGGTCTTCGGTGGAAGAATAGCATCAAAATATGGGTAGTAGAATTTTAAATATGAACTTTTTTTTTTCTCAATGTTGAAAATTGACCTGTGTTACAGTGCACTAAATCATAAAGATAATTGTGCATAGGGACAAAATTTGTAGATGACTTGACCCCTCAACGGAAGAAAACATTAAGAAACTTGAACAGACACAAAATAGAGCAGTGAGATTCATAACAAAAGAATATTCACATTTGACTAGAGTAACACCTTTAGTAAAATCACTAAATTTAGAAAGCCTTCAGGATAGAAGAATTAAAAGTAAAGTAGCAATTATACATAAAACAATGAACCATAATCTTCAAATACAAAAACAAAATATAATAAAATACTCAGAAAGATACACCACTCCTTCCATTTACACAAATGCTCCTTCTTCCCTAGTGCTATTAGAGCATGGAATGGGTTGCCTGAGCCAGCCATGAAAACCAATGACTTGGCAGAATTTAAGTTGCTGGTTAATAAGCATGACCAGATGCATAACGCTTGGGACGTAATCATCTTCTGTTTTGAAGTAACGTCTGTATTCTATAAGATGAATTTAGAGACCAGTTGGATAAGAACGTTCTCTCATACGTCTGCTGTCAGGTCTCGACAGTGTGTTTAATAGTTTGATCAAGCTTCATTTTTGTTTGTAGTTAGAGAAGATAGGATATGTCCTTTTTGTCACATTCCTACTGCACTTGTGTATTGGTCTAGATCGTGTCTTGATACTTACGCTAAGATTTTAAATAAGTCTGAAGTTTTTGGGGTATTTAATTTTGATGATTCTCCAGAAACAATTTCATTGAAGCTGAACCAATAAATTGTTCTAATTTAGAACAATTTATTTTAAATTTAGTTTCTAAAATTCTAATGAAACTAAAATTTATATTTGCATTAATAAAAAAAAAGTAGAAGTTTTGGAGATGTTATAAAATCTATATCACCTTTTATATAATTTGAGTAGTAAGTAATTCACATCGGTATTCATATACATACATTAAAGTAAAATCTAGAGTAACATTTAATGAGTTTAATTCTAAAATCATACAAAAATAGAAAATGAATTTCTCATTAGCCCAATTAAAGTCTAAGATTTCGTCACAAATTCTTCTAGGCTCCGAAAATCTACGAACAAATGTAAAAAGTGTATTCGATTTTGTAAGAGTTTACTGAAGATTCAAAGGTTATTAAACCATTGTAATGCCGATAAATTCAACCGCGAGACATCGCCCCCCCCCCACCCCACCAACAATAAAAACAACTCTCTAAAACATTGCCCCCCCCCAACCTTTTAATCTTCTTTTATCCCTGGCATAATTTTTGTTGACTACAGATGACAAAAAGTCACGAGACATCAGTCAAAACCTCACAGAAATCTTACCCACAGAAAGAAAACGCAAAGCCAAAACACAATGCCAAAATTTTAAAAATAAATGACATTCAAGGCTTCCCATAAAAAAAAAAAATCCGTTAAAAAAATCTCGCGATTGTTTGAATTTTAATTTTTAAATAAAGTGAATGAGAGCAGGGAATGGGGGAGGGGGTAGGGAGCTTCTGAACATCAAAGGGGGATGGGGGGGGGACTATGTCAAGACAAATTGTTTTATTACTCAACAAAACAAAAAAAAAGTTTCAATTTATTGAAAGTGATGTTTTGGCGCACCTTCCTTTTTAGTTCCACCCTGATTCAAGGTTTGTTTCGTTATTCCATATGACACAAAAATTATACAAGCTTCAAGATCAAAGCTATGGAAGCAACATTTGGCCAATTAATCAGAATTACATAGCAGCTCCGCTGACATATTTACGTTGAAAGGGGGGAAAAACACGTAGACATTTTTTTCCCCATGAGATAAAGAGG
This sequence comes from Biomphalaria glabrata, assembly GCF_947242115.1. Lineage (NCBI taxonomy): Eukaryota > Metazoa > Mollusca > Gastropoda > Planorbidae > Biomphalaria > Biomphalaria glabrata. The sequence goes on along the minus strand of NC_074712.1, from coordinate 12,781,552 downwards.
GAGGAATGGACGAGGGGAGAAGGTTGTTATTTTTTGAAATAAAATGTCAAAACAGGCTTCCGTAGATTAAGTTCAAACGATAGAGGCTCAATTTATCAAGGCGGAATCTGTACGTGTGTGATCGTTGGGTTTATACTAAATAGAAGACTCCAATATTTACAGCTGGCCTTAGTGTGCTTCCAGAACTCTAGTACAATTATGGTGCAACATGTAGTGGGGGGAGAGAGGGGGGAGTAGCGTTTGTTTCGGTATTGAATAGGATCACGTTTTAGTCTTTTTGTTACTTTCCGAGATCCCCAGAAATCCCATTCAATAGGCTTTGAATAGATCAAAGCTACAATTTGATAGGAACTGAGGGGAGAGAGGTTAGGGTCAAGCACTTGAGAGTCTCTGGAACTCCTGGTCTTCTGTGACCTTTGGCCTATGTTAACTGTAACTGTTAAATGAGCTGGCTGTTCAGCTAATAAAAAAAACTTCTTTCCAAAGATGTCGAGACACAATAGTTCGGCATTTATGGCGTCTTGCTAGCACGGCTCAGGTCCAACTCCGACTCTTTGCTCTGGAGCAGTGTCAAACTCCGACTGCTTGCTGTGGAGCAGTGTCAAACTCCGACTCCTTGCTGTAGAGCAGTGTCAAACTCCGACTCCTTGGTGTGGAGCAGTGTCAAACTCCGACTCCTTGCTGTGGAGCAGTGTCCAACTCCGACTCCTTGCTGTGGAGCAGTGTCCAACTCCGACTCCTTGCTGTGGAGCAGTGTCCAACTCCGACTGCTTGCTGTGGAGCAGTGTCAAACTCCGACTCCTTGCTGTGGAGCAGTGTCAAACTCCGACTCCTTGCTGTGGAGCAGTGTCCAACTCTGACTCCTTGCTGTGGAGCAGTGTCAAACTCCGACTCCTTGCTGTGGAGCAGTGTCCAACTCCGACTCCTTGCTGTGGAGCAGTGTCAAACTCCGACTCCTTGCTGTGGAGCAGTGTCAAACTCCGACTCCTTGCTGTGGAGCAGTGTCAAACTCCGACTCCTTGCTGTGGAGCAGTGTCAAACTCCGACTCCTTGCTGTGGAGCAGTGTCAAACTCCGACTCCTTGCTGTGGAGCAGTGTCAAACTCCGACTCTTTGCTGTGGAGCAGTGCTGGATCGACCTATAGGCAACACAAGCTATAGCTTAGTGACCCCATTCCCTAGGGGGCCCCAAATAATGGTCTCGGGGATATTTTCAATCATTTTGAAGAAAAAGGATAAACTGCCTTATGCCCTAGCATAGGCCACCGAAGTGATATCAAGTCTGAATCGGGCCCTGCTTCGGAGAATAAGAGAGACCGTGTCTCATGTTCTGCACATCTGACCCAGTCAGAGCGGATTTCAATTCGATGGTCGGAAGCTACTTGTTCATGAACTATAACAGAGTTTCTATACAGGGTTTGTAAAAAATAGGATTTGAACCTCTAGAACCCCTTACTCAAACGAAGTTAGATCGTTGAGTAGGAGTTAGATAGATCTGAATTAAGCTCAAGATTCTCTTTTATAATCAAAAGAAACATATAAAAAAACAACATCTCCAGGCTTACAATTTTTGTCTAAAAATAGAAAAAAACAAAACAAAAACAACATCTCACACTTATCTTCAAATCAATGTCTTCTCGCCGTTCAATATTTACAAGTCTTTACATTTCCGTTGTCTCTCTGTCATCGGTCGGCGCAGTCCCTTATTTTCGTCTCATTTTAATTCACTAATTTCTCTCTTTAAAACGTGGTCCCTGGTGCTGCTGTTCATTTATGTTTAAAATATGTATGAAAAAAATAGAACAACCAAACTAGAGTTTTCCCAGTGTGGCCAACGTGATAGTAATTCTTTTTTTCAGCGATATGCATTAATTTTATAGGAAAATTGTTAGAGCCGTTTTAGAGATCCGTTTCAAGGTTACAATCAGGTTCCATGAAATCTTGAGGAATTGTAAAAATAGATTTTTGTTAATAAATTAACAATGTGACTACGTGTCTTGTAATTACGAGAGAAATGATTGGAGATGGTGAATCGTATTAACGAGGTGAAGGTGTGCCAGCAGCAGATAAATGGACACACATTCCCTACGTCTGCTAGCACAAGGAGGCACAATAAACGAGATTGTCTTTTCTTTCCTTTATCCTCCCCCCCCCCCCCTGCCACCAGTTACCTGGGGATCGTATAAAAAAAAAAGAGGAGCTCGCGGGTTAATGTGTATTTAATAGATGACCGCTGCCGCCGCAGTCGTCGGGAAACAGGCATTTAGCGCAGCACTAAAGTCACTCACCGAAGCAGAGTCAAAAGCGCGCTCGCCCTGGGCCAAGGGATGTCACTGCGACTGACAGGACCAGCTGGTTTCATTAGCGGGCTCTCGTTCTAAGCCTCAATCGTTTGTCACAATTTCAAGGGAATTAACTCGCGGTGCCTGTTAGATAATGTCGTCTGCCAAAAAGATAAGTGTGACACTTTATCACGTGGGCGAAAAGAAAGGGAGGTGGGGAATGGGTGGGGGGAAAGTGTCTTTAAAAAATGTGTGCCAAAATAGAATACAATGAAGGATGACAATGTAATTTAGTATTCTAGAGGGAAAAAAAAGATTATTATGGCTTCAATGTCTAGATGTACTGTAAACAGTGTCTCTTTTTCTCTGTGGGTCCCGCATTTGTACGACAATTATAGTGCAACATAAGCACGACTGTTGGATTAAGATGTACTGTAATCATGACCTTTATGTGCTGCCATCTTTGGTGCTAAAAGACGGATCATCAGGGCCGGATTTAGATTTGAAAAGGCCCTATGTTATTTAAGCTATAGGGATCGTTGTAATTTTTCCTTTGCTGTTAGTTAAAGATGTTAGAAAATCTCACTGGAACCAGTTCTGAGGGCTTCCAAGAAGGCGAGGACTCTAAGCTATAGATAGCGTTGTTGATCGCCATTATTTGCTTTTTTCTTTTCAATAAATGCTATTAGTTTGAATAATATTTGGACAAGAACAATATGTTTTGAAATGAGCTACTCTTACTCTAATATAGATTGAAAAAGAAAAGGAAAAAAAAAGAGGGGCGGGTGTTGAATAATGATATATGTAGCCCAGAAGAAAACCAGTTAGAAAGGAATGGGTTAAAATGGTTTTGTGTTTCACAACACAGTTAGCTAGACTGCTCAATGTAGCGAACAGAGAAGGTATTTATGACTTTCATTGAGCTACGAGGCTTGTACTGAGGACTCTATAGCGTAACGCTAGGATGTAGTTCTGGTCGATGGTGACGATGGTGAATCTGGAGGGGGAGGGGGGACAAGACGGTTGGAAAATGTTCTCGTGAGTCTTGGCTCCGGTGTCTTGCGTTACCTGTTTTTGACGTGACCACGTGTGCTGGAGTGTGGTGAATTTATCAACGCCAGGTGTTTTGTGGCTCGTCTGTTAACGCTAACGACCTTTCTTTCTCTCTCACTCTCTTCTTTCTATCACTTCTCTGGCCGTCTTTCTCCCTTCTCTTCTTTCTATATTTTCTCTCTCTTCTTTCTCTCTTCGTTATCTTCCCTTTATCCTTTCTACCTTTTCTATCTCTCTTCTATCTCCTCTCTCTTCTTTATTTTCCCCCATTTACTATCTCGATCTTCCCTCTCTTCTCTCTACTCTCTCTCTCTCTCTCTCTCATTTCTCTCTTGTTTCTATTCTGTCTCCATTTTTTTCTTTCTCTAGCTAAGAATCTTAGAACTTGTCTATTTTCCGATAGTTCTTAAGTTCTTATGGTTATTATTTATACTATAATAAAATCTCCTGTCGAAGCCTAAGAGTCAGAGCTCAGTTCCTGGTAGAGGTTTGGATTTCATTTTCGTATTCGCCCTTCAATCGTCCTTGACTTTGTTGTCCACCAAACTCCAAGCATCAGATTGGGAAAAGAGGCGGGGAGGAATCCCATACAGCTGACCGTTGTGCTGACTACACAATAAACTCGTAAACCGTTGACAGCAGAAACAACCCCCCAACCCGCCCTCGCCTATAAGGCTCGAAATGGAACAACGTCAGGTATTTATTGAGAATCTAATTTATGCAAAGACTCAGCACAAGTTCAAAGTTCAACTCTATTAGCTCCATTCCCAGCAAATATGTCTGCAGGTCACAAACCAATGACAAGAAATAATCTCCTCCTAAAAAAAAAACATAATTAAAAAACGCTTTAACGTCAGTCGAGTGAGTGCAGAAATCTGACTCACGAGCCTTTTTCTTTCCTCACTTTGGAACTGACAGATATTTTGGGTGCTGGGTCGAAACGAAAATTGACGCAAACTGATTTCCACACCTGTTTACGACAAGGAAACATGGCCGCCGTTTTGAAGAAGAAGAAGAAGAAAAAAACAACACATTTGAGCGTTCACAGAAGCAGCAATCAGAAAGAGATCTATTAGCGATATCTGAGTTTCAGAGGCGTGGATTCCTCGGCTTGTTACCTATGGTGTAGATCTATACAAAGGTGTTTACTCACACTGTATAGTGCACGATAAGATGTGTTTATGCTGTAAGATGGTCCCGGCAGGGGCTTGTGTGCAATAGAATACATGGCCTAGGGACATGAGCTAGCTTGTTGATTCGTTGCTTGTAATGCGCTTGTTCATTTAAACTCTGAGTTGAAAGAACTGTTTCGTTTTGAGGGGTCCTAGTTATAAACATTTTATGTAGTGGTCTAGTGGAAATGCACATTAACACAAGAGCTGTTCTTTTCTTTACAGAGAGTCATTAGGAGAGTCTACAAAGCCGCTACATAGAATGATCATCGTTATGAAACACACTGTGATTCACAGAACGATAATCGCTATGATTATGTGTATGATATTCATGACCTTAATAATAAGGCTTGACTTCGAGTCATTATCATACATCATAGCAGTGACGTCTCCACTCCAGTTCTCCCCATTCATCTCTCTTTCTCTCTCTTTCTCTCTCTTTCTCTCCTTTTCTCTTTCTCTCTTTCTTTTTCTCTCCCTTTCTCTCTCTTTCTCTTTTACAATCTCTTTCTCTCTTTCTCTTTTACAATCTCTTTCTCTCTCTTTCCCTTTCTCTTATCTTTTCTCTATCTCTCTCTTTCTCTTTCTCTTTCTCTCTCTTTCCCTTTCTTTTTCTCTCTCTTTCTCTCCTTTTTTCTTTCTTTCTCTTTCTCTCCCTTTCTTTCTCTTTCCCTTTCTCTTATCTTTTCTCTATCTCTCTCTTTCCCTTTCTCTTTCTCTCTCTTTCCCTTTCTTTTTCTCTCTCTTTCACTCCTTTTTTCTTTCTTTCTCTTTCTCTCCCTTTCTTTCTCTTTCCCTTTGTCTTTCGCCCTCTTCCCCTTTCTCTTTCTCTCTCTTTCACTTTCTCTTTCTCTCTCTTTCTCTTTTTCCCTTTCTCTTTCTCTCTCTTTCACTTTCTCTCTCTTTCCCTTTCTCTTTCTCTCTCTTTCCCTTTCTCTCTCTTTCTCTTTTTCCCTTTCTCTTTTTCCCTTTCTCTTTCTCTCTCTTTCACTTTCTCTTTCTCTCTCTTTCTCTTTTTCCCTTTCTCTTCTCTCTCTTTCACTTTCTCTTTCTCTCTCTCTTTCTCTTTTTCCCTTTCTCTTTCTCTCTCTTTCACTTTCTCTTTCTCTCTCTTTCACTTTCTCTTTCTCTCTCTTTTCCGTTCTTTTTCTCTTTATCTCTCTTTCCCTTTCTCTTTCTCTCTTTTTCCCAATCTCTTTCTCAACAGTGTGTTAAATAGTCTTTTAAAAAATAATCTAATTTCAAAGCTCCGAGTTTTGTTTTTGTTTTTTTATTCTGTCTTACTGGTCTGTCTTTCAGCAGTGCTATCAGTCAGCCACTCTGTCAGCAAGACAACGCACCATGTAGTTGTCAACCATTTGTAGGTTTAGAGATGAAGGACGTCAGATGGCTTTTGTAGACAAACAACAAACCAATACATAAATGTTCTCACACAGGAAGCAATGAGTTTGTCTGGCTGTGAAGAACATAATGATGAATCTGAATGCAACTCTGGATTGTAACGGAGATTCACTCAATGCTGCATTCTCAGCAGACGATATTTAAAAAAACCCAGAATCTATCCAGTTAAAAAAAAATGTGTTGTTATTTTGTACTTGAAAACAGTAAAAAAAAAAAAATTTAAAAAATGTAAGTTCCATTCAAGAACGTTAACTCTTAAATTCATTTCAATAAGTCTACAAGAGTTGTCCGAATCAGATAAACTCTGCCTTCAATCATCTGTATGTCCTTGTTCCTTTTTTGTCCGCCCCCTCACCCCTCTATACGTTTCCCTTTCTATGTGTTTAAAACAGGAGAGGGGTGGTGGTGGAGGCACTAGACTTCACTAGAGGATCCAGAACTTTGGAGTGGGGGGGGGGGATTTTTTCCAAAGCGAAGCCCCGACGCCAAAAGCGTTTTCTTGCATTCTTCGCTGCAGAAACGCATTCTCCTGTCATCTACACCTCATTATTCATCCTATTAAAAAGGACCTTTTGAACAATGTTTTACTTGAAAATATTCTATTATTAATTTACAGGCCCCTACTACATTGCAAATACAACCGATTTGTTCCTTGAAAATATGAGATACCCAACATATTTAGATTAAGACTTTGAGGATCGTCGCTCATTTGTAAGAGATACATTTTGTTCAATAGACAAGTTTGTAACTCTGTTTTGTTACAGAACTAGAACTCAAAGCTCTAAACAAAAAATGTAGGAAGTGGGAGGAGAAATTAAGTGGACCAATTAGAATTTACAAAAAATTTTTGCATTTTTAGAATTCAAATATATTGTCAGTTATAGTCCCAAATTTTTCATACAACAAAACAAAACAAAAAATTCAGTATCAGTAAAGACTGGAAAAGAATTTAATTTATAGCATATATAAACTATATTAATGACATTTTTTATTTTTATTTTGTAATTTCTTAACTAAAATAAAAAAAAAAAAAGCATTGGTTTGTCCGATGGGCGGAAGGTGATTGCATGTATCGCCCCTCCCACCTGGGTAAAACCTTGTTTCATTTTATATTTACTAATGATACAATCTGAGATCAGAGTCCGTGTGCGACATAATATACAAATGGATTAAAAAATTAATATGTAGCTTATACTAATTAGATATTCAACAAATGACCATGATTTCTCCATAAAGATAGGACCGCCCCACCCCCACTAAGAGGGCTAGAGTGGGGAGGGCAGTAGATGCATTCCCCCCCCCCCCCATCTCACCGAATCGGCTAAGATACCAGAAGTTTAGCGACATAATATAAAAATTATATAGTAATTCAACTAACTTTGTTCACAAACTATGATTTCTAAATAAAAGTACGACCGCACCACCCCCCCCCCCCACTTAAAGAGCTTAGGTGGGAAGAGCAGTAGATGTATTCACCCCCCCTCCCACCCAATCGGCTAACAGGGGAACAACATAAGATAAAGATTGATTAAAATATCAATTACAAGTTTCAATTATAAATATATATTTAATTGAATTTGTTAACAAGCTGTGATTTCCACAAATAAATTGGTCCGCCTCCGCCACTCGAAATTTTATGGTGGGGGGGGGGGCGGGAATGATGCCATCGCCACCTCCCCATCCCACCAAATCGGCCAACATACTAGAAAGGGGGGAGGGCAAAATAATTTAGAAATGGGTTGAAATATAAATAATTAGTATAATAGTATATATTATTAACATAACTAATAAATTCGTATACAAATTGTGTGATTTCTTTACTAAAATTCGTTCCTTGGGGGGGGGGGGGGCGATCGCCCCTACCACCACCCCCGGATCCGCCAGTGGATGGAGGGCGCTTATAAGAGAACTCTAGTTACATTGTCCAAGTATTTTCTGGGTATTTATGGATGTTTCTGGGTGTTTTTTGTTTAGAAGATAAATGTGTAAATACCAAACGAGTCCAGATAATTAGAGAGTAGTCAGGGGAACAAGGGAAACTGAACAAGAATGCAAGACAGGGGCGTTTGGGGAGCTAACACAGGGAGCACCTCTTGACTCGAAAATCCTTAGAGGGGTGGGAAAAAAGGAGGGAGGCTGTGATGAAGGTGATGACGCGTGCACCCAAAGTGATGACGTCAAGATAGCTCGCGCTGATGGACTCCCGAGTGATAGGATCTTTCAGTGGTCTAGCGACTGGCAGTGTAGTGATGAAACAGTTTGGTGTTGGTGGAGAGGTATCCTTATGTATTGGAGGAATGCTTGTTTTAATGCTGAAGACTATTGTAAAACATAGGGTCAATCTCTGTGATGACATTAACATGAATGACCCCTAAGAGCTGGACATTGGCTGAAATGGTGCTTTGTGTGTGTGTGGAATAAGGTTTCGTTGTGGAGATTGGTCGTTTTGCCAACAGATCCGCACTCTAACTAGAACCACGTGACTCATCTCAATTATCATTCCATAAATGCCTGGAGTCCAGAATGGCTACCGCCATATTTACCCAGGTAAACTAGAACTGACTGACCCTAGGGATTGAAAAAGATCATTCAGCTGGCTGACTCGACAATCATTTACTTAGACAATCATATATTAATAACATATAATGTTCTAAGACAAATTTCCTCATGGATAATAAAGATTATTATAATTATATTATTATTATTATATATTAATACCTTTTTTAGACAATCATACACTAATAACTACTTTAGACAAAAATACATTAATAACTTTTATTGGACTATCACACACTAATAACTTCAGACACATTTTGCTTTACGCTTATAGCTCTTTTTTTGGTAGAGGCCCTATCTTGTGGAGGCCCCTTGGGCTGTAGCACCGCATGGCCTCCCATTGAGGATTGGATTGTACTGCCCCACGAGGTTAAGTAAGAGTTATCTGTGATATCTGCAGACGACATGATGTCAACCAATTGAGTTTTAGAACTCTCCACAAATGGAGGAGAACTTGGCACTTTTACAAATTTTACTCAAACAAAACGTTGACCTAATTAGAAAGGACTTGATTTAAACTCACTCTAACTGAACTCACTGACATGATGTGACCAGTGGAGGTTTAGACAACAGCGCCAAACGGCGACATGTTTTGCTGAATTCTGTGGGGTTTTTTTTTGCTGTGCGGTCGTACCGCGCGTGGTATGTCGCTTGTGGGTGGTCTTCTTAATCAAACCTAGTAAAACACAATTTAGACCCGCCAGTGAACCGCGAAAGTATTGAACAAGTCGTGGTTAACTTTTCTTTTTAACTCTTTGCCCCAGTCCACTAGTACTACCACTCTCTTTCTTCTTTTCCAAACTCAATCTTTTATAATCTCGTTTTTTTTTCTCTCTATCTCCTTCTTTTTCTTATTTAAATATCTTCTCTCTTTCCCTTTCTCTTTTCTCTCTCATAACTCCTCTAACCTTCCATCTCCTCTCTCTTATTTCTCTCACCTTCCTTCTCCTACTCTCTCTCTCTCTCCTTCTCTCTCTCTCTCCCTCTCTTTCTCCCCCCCCTTCTCTCTTTCTGTCCTCTCCCTCTCTCTCTCCCCCTCTCTCTCTTTCTGCCCTCTCCCTCTCTCTCTCCCCCCTCTCTCTCTTTCTGCCCTCTCACTCTCTCTCTCTCCTCTCCCCCCTCTCTCTCCCTCTCTCTCTCCCCCCCCTCTCTCTCTCCTATCTACTACTTACTTTTTGATCCAAAACATCAACTACCCTAACACCCTTCCATCAATTTCAAGTCTCCTTTTACTAAGCCAACAAGAAAGTGGCGTGGCGCCCCCAATCAGCAGACGTACAGATTACGGAGAAAAAGGAGGGCCGGGCTGGGGTGGTGAACTGATGCCGACGAGATGTGAGAAATGTCGAGAAATAACGAGAGCTGTTAGTTTGTGTTTGTCTCAAAACTTACTTTGGCAACCTTTCTGTTTCCTTTCTCCACCCCGCCTCTCTCACCTCAATCTGTCTCCCTCACCCCCCCCCCCCCCCGCCATTTCAGTGCAGCCTCCTTTTTTTTTTTTTCGTTTCGCTTTTGGTAACGAAAAATGTCAAAGCGGAAGATGAATATTTAGACATCAGGATCGGGCAAAATGGTGGAAGAGGGGAAAAAAATATGCGTGAAAATAAAAACTAGGTGGGGAGGGGGGGGGGATAAGCGAGGTTGTCGAAGTAGAAAAAAATTAGCAGACGAGCTAAGGGAGAGAATTGGAAGAAAAAAAAAACACTTCTAAAGGGGAGACGATAATACCCAGGAATTGATTGATAGTTTTTGAAATGTAGTGTGACTTCATCTCGCAGACTAAGTAGTGCTTGAAGAACGTGGAATTAATTGCCTGCTCGGTGCCCGGATGAAAGCCGAGAGACAGGGTGGGCTGCCGGTCTGTCATCCAGTGTGTTAGTAGGGCCAGAAGTCTGTCAGGAGATGACAGACAGAGGGAGGGATGGGGGAATGGCAGAAAAAGAAGATGCTTGAAGATTTTGAGAGAGAGAGAGAGAGAGAGAGGTGGAAACAGACGATGAGCAGACTGACGCCTCTCAGTCACCTCCTCCCCTCTTTTTGTTTAGTCATTGACGTATAACACCCCTCCTTTACCCCCCACAGTACTTCTGTTTTCTTTTTTTAATTTTCCAGTTATTACTAGATCTAGAAATGGCAGACTGGGAAGGCTGTTACTGAGAATGACGTTTCTTGACAGATTCGCTCAAACCAGGGATAAATAAAAAACAGTTGGTGAAGGGAAGGGGTTGGTGAGAGCTTCTCTGGGGATTGTAGGTGCAGTGCGCACCTGAATATCCGATGATTGATAATGAACTCCCCTCCCCTTTTTATTTTTTTCTCCATCAAACATACGCCTAGAGAATTTGCATCGGAAATGTCTTCAAGTCTATAAATAGATTCTACAATAAACATAACAGAAGGTCCCAGCTGCATTGATTGCATTGACCTCACTTTGGAAACTCACTTTGGAAACTCACTCACATCACATGTTGGGAGATGTTATTTAAAAAAAAAAATTCAGGTGGAAAAGTGGGTACTGGAGGAAAAGGGGGGGGGGGGGGGCGGGACTATTTTTCATTACTATCTTGGCTTTAGAAAATCACAACTTCAAAAACCTGGACAAGTCTTGAAATATTGAGAAACAAATTTTATATGAAGGTTACAAAGATAGCGTGTGTAGAAACATAAACTCACCATCGGCCCCCCTGATGTGGACCACTCAAGCAGGTAGAAATGCAGCTTTCCATATTTTTAGCAAGAATTTCAGAAACTATGAACTAAAATCTATCAACGTCAACAATCGTCTGACACTACAACAAGAAGACATGTGAACGTATCGAAAGTGTTGCCGATATTATTCTAGTGTTAGGTCGACTGACGACATGATACCACATAATGCGGAGATACGAGCGTATATTAATCTTAGTATTATTAGATTGTTAATATTCATATGTATTCAATGAACTGATGATTAAAAAGATAAGTTCAATGCAAATCTTGTTTGTCTGATGTTATTGAAATATTATCGAATCAATCGTTTTCTAAATGGACATTCTCTCATTCAAGGAGAAGACATAGCTGTTAGTGGCGGTAAACACTGACCGGCCCGTTATATACTGCACTATGAAACACTGCTTATGAAATGATGTTTTAAATTGTATTCCACTTATATACATATTAAATACATTCTTTCACATTTAAATCAAAAGTAAACATTTTATGTAATATTTGTAGTAGCGTATAAAACAGAACACACTTTAATCAGCAGCACAAATACCATTTGTGCATAGTTTTTCTTAAAAAAAGTGTTTGCATATATCGATTCTATCGATGGATATGGTGGAGTTATGGGAATATTATCTCCCGTCTTTTGTAGCATTAATAGTTATTAGTAGTATAAACGGTGTGCATTTTTATGAAAACATGTTTGCATATTTACTTTTATAAATTACATAATTCGCTTTTAGAAAAAAAAAAGCTAGTCGTAGCATGAGAACGTTAAAATGTCAAAATATCAAGATGTCGGATTTACAATATTTTTGTCTAGTTTTTGTGAACTAAAAGAGAAAGACGGAGCACACAAAATTAATAGCGGTTATTTCCCTTTAAGGAAGCATCTAATAGGGCCGGCCGTCAATAATGTAACATCTCAGGAAAAGTGACTTTGGTGGTCCCAAATGAAAATTTAAAATATTAAACAAACTGCGAAAAAAAATAACACGCAATTTATTAAAAACTTGCCTGTGTCTAAATCTAATTCTACAAACAATTGAAATTGATATATCATTTTCTTAGTAGAGACAGAGTAAGACAAAAAAAAAAAAGGATCATAGTGGTCAACTATGTTTGATATCTGAACCAGGTTTCTCAATTTTTTCTCTACAATTTTTTTTAGTCATGTCGTATTCTCAGAATTTTGTTAAAAACTACTCGCTAAAAATTAATATGCTCATGATAGAACATAGTAAGTAGCCCTTTCAAACTTTTTCTATTAAAAACAATTATTAATTACCAAAAATAATAAATCCGTACTGTACTGTTTTTTTTTTTTATTTATTTATTCATGTGTTGTCCTCGATAGTGAATATTTGTGTAAAGTTTCAACTTGATCCAAGAAAGGGAAGTGGGCGAAATAACAAGTAAAGATATGCTGTGCCCCAGACAGACAGACAGAGTGACTTCATAGAAGCTTTGTAATACATTTAACTATTTCCCATTTCTAATAGTTATTTACCCTGACAGAACTTTCAAACAGTCTCTGTTCCCCCCCCCCCCTTTTTCTTTTTTACGCAGACGAAATAGGACGAACAAAAAAAGGGATAGGAGGGGTGCGAGGGGGGGTAGGGTCCAGAGAGGGGGGACGGGTGCTAGGGGGGGGGGGAGGGTCCTGTTAGAGGATGATAACATGCATTACACACTACAAGCAAGATAAGACAACTCATTTCAGTTTGATCAACAAGGTACCAACTTTCCTTTCAAGTGCTCTTTTCTTGCCACCCTCGGGTTAATGCCGGAGTTTTTCTGTCCGCCATTGTGTAGCGGACAAAGAAGAATATATTTGTACTAAGATTACTCGCAAGGGAAGCAATCTGGTCAGGCCTTTTTCTTTTGATTGGAAGAATAGATTCGGGGTGAAGGGAGGACAGGAGAAAGAAAAGGAATAGAATGAGTTATAGAACTTGGGGCATTTGAGGAAGTGGAAGTATCAGAGGGAGTACGAGAGAGACAGAGAGAGAGAGAGAGGGAGAGGAGAACGAAAGAGAAATAGAATAATAGAAAGAGAGAGAGACAGAGACACAGAGAGAGAGAGAGTAAAAGACTTGGAGAGTAGAGAGTAATAGAGAGAAAGAAAACCTGGTAAAAAAGAGGGATAGGGAGCCAAATAGAGCGAGAGACAAATGTATGTATATATATATTGTTTTTCCTGGCTGGTTCAGGCAACCCATTCCATGCTGTAATAGCACTAGGGAAGAAGGAGTATTTGTACTAGCATTTGGAACGAGCATCTATAACCAATAACCTATTTATTGCTCTCAATCTTTCTCTCTCCAGTCTTTTACTCTTTCGCTCTTTCTCCCTATTACTCTTTCTCTCTCTCTATATATAAATACCTCTGTAAACCCGAGAGTCTCGGCTTCAATTCCCGGTGAAGACTGGATTTTTAGAAAGCCTCTGAGTCCACCAAGTTCTAATGGGTACATGACATTAGTTGGGTAATAAATAAAGGTGGTTGATCGCTGTGCTGATCACATGACAACCTCGTTAACCTTTTCTGCCTTATAGATCGCAAGGTCTGAGGTACTTTTATACATCGGTCTACATATTGTTATAAACTTGGTGGTGGCACAGAGAGGGGTAGTGGTGTGTGTGTAGTCAGCCGACGCAATTCGCCCCAGGCCAGCGCTAGACGAGCGGTCAAGCGTGACGAGTTACGACTGTCAGCCGAGTCGAGAAAAGGGGCTCAATACAGCAAGGTTCAGAAAGCGGGTTTACGACAGGAGTTCAGAACACGGTCGACTACAGCACAGTTCAACGGTGTGGTCCTGTACGGAGCATTACGACGGTTCAGTGCGGAGTACTATCAAGTACAGTTGAGACGAACGGCGTCTTGATCTTGGTCTGTGATCGAGTCCGACACAACGAGCCCAAGTGTGTGAAGTCAGTCCCGAACTGTTGAACCCAGTGCAAGCCCGGAACGAGACGGAGAGACCAGTGCAAGACTTGATACGGCGGAACGGTGTTATCGGAGAGATATTTGTTATCGCAGAGCTATTTGTACTGTTCTACGTGCTGCCAATTGTACAGTATTGGCTGTTATTTATGGACATTAAACCTTTACGTTATTTTGGAGCCCTGACTTGTCAAGTTCTTTAAGTTGGTGGTGTATGGTGCAGTTTGCAGAGAGCCTGGATAGTGAGATTCGTAACAACTGGTGTCAGAAGTGGGATCGGATCGGAATCGGATTGGATCGGATCTACTATGGCTCGCCTGAAACTGCTGTACGAACTTGAATTTAGAGAACTGAAGGAAGAACTCCGTGATCGAGATCTGAAAACGAGCGGAAATAAAGAAACCTTACAAGCACGCCTCCGAGAATGTATAGTTGAAGAAGAGGAAGATCCAGACACGTATCTGTTTGAAGTCGCACCAAACTTAAGAGAGTTCTTGCACCAACAGCTAGATGACTGGAAGGAAGAGTTGCGGGCTATGAATACGACATGGAAGAAGTCCAACGAAGAGATCTGTACCAAGCTTGAAAAGATGTATACCTCAGTGAAGGAAGTGACGAGCCCCGTGGTGAAAACGATGGACGTGGTGGAAGAAACCCTGTACGACCAAAGAGACTTGAAAGATAAAGGAGCTGCGCCATCGTTAAACAATGAACTACTAGCCACCCAAAGCTTTGAAGAAATATGCAGTGACAACGGCAATGCTGATGAATGTGGTGCTGCCTGTCAATCTGAAAACAGGGAGTACAGACCTGTGGAGCCGAAAGAGACAGATGAAGAGACAATAAAAGCTGCCCATAGTTCGAACGAAGCTTGTGATGCAGCTGTACCTGATATGAGCACCTCAAACAGCAAGGCATATCAAGTGAATGTTTGCTCCGCGTCCAAGCATTTTGCTGAGGAACGTTTGCAAGTTGCAAGTGGCGTACGAAGGTGGGACCCTACTGACGCTTGCCCAGATTCTAAGACCAGCGAGAGAAGCCCTGATGGTGACCATAAGAACCCAATGAAATCTGACGAAGCTGTTGAGGGACATTTGCAAGCTAAGAGATACCAGCAAGGTCCGTACCCAACAGCCGTTGGTCCAGCTGCCAAGACTGGAGAGGAAAGTCCTGAAGGTGGTAAAGAGAATCCAAGGCAGTCTGATGTTGACGAAAGTCATCGACAGGGTCTGAAACCAACAAACGATTGGCCCGATACTGAGACAAGAGAGAGAGGTCCTGATGGTGGTGAAGAAAGCCGAATTGAGCCTGAAGCCGAAGACGAGGGACCTTTGCACGAGGAGTGTTGCCAACCTGCCCCACGAGCATGCCCTCCAGACAAGGCTGAAGATGATGACCTGTCCCACAATTCCTCGCCCTGTGGATTTGAAGCCCATCCCAGTCCTTCTTCGCAAAGCCCTATGAAGCCACCTCTTTTGCCAACGATCTTGGTATCCCCAGCCCTTACATCCTATACCTCTCCATGTGTCAAGTGGCTGTCCTCAGTACCGACCGACAAGAGAGCGATGCAACCACAACGTCACTGCAACAAGAGGACGATCAACTGGAGGAAAAGAAGAAGGCGGCGTTTGCGTAGTCCAACGTGCATGGTGATTCTACCAAGAAATAACTGCAGCCACATGAAGACCAACTGGCGGAGAAGAAGAAGAAGGCTACTTTTGTTGAGTGCAACATGGATGACGATGCGACAACTACGTCGATACAACCAGATGAAGGCTAACTGGAGGAGAAGAAGAAAACGTTTTCTGAACTCAACGTGGATGGCGATGAAAGCACGATGGCGAAGCAACCAGGTTAAGGCCAACTGGAGGAAGAGAAGGAAGCGACCATTGCTGACTGCAACATGGATGGCTCCATCAAGCTCAAGAGGCAAGCCAACTGCTACTGATCGACCCCCGCCTGCAGCGATGGAACTTTACAGCCAATGTCATGATGTTGGATCTGCCCGGGACGGACAGATCTAAGGAGGGGGCAGTGTTATAAACTTGGTGGTGGCACAGAGAGGGGTAGTGGTGTGTGTGTAGTCAGCCGACGCAATTCGCCCCAGGCCAGCGCTAGACGAGCGGTCAAGCGTGACGAGTTACGACTGTCAGCCGAGTCGAGAAAAGGGGCTCAATACAGCAAGGTTCAGAAAGCGGGTTTACGACAGGAGTTCAGAACACGGTCGACTACAGCACAGTTCAACGGTGTGGTCCTGTACGGAGCATTACGACGGTTCAGTGCGGAGTACTATCAAGTACAGTTGAGACGAACGGCGTCTTGATCTTGGTCTGTGATCGAGTCCGACACAACGAGCCCAAGTGTGTGAAGTCAGTCCCGAACTGTTGAACCCAGTGCAAGCCCGGAACGAGACGGAGAGACCAGTGCAAGACTTGATACGGCGGAACGGTGTTATCGGAGAGATATTTGTTATCGCAGAGCTATTTGTACTGTTCTACGTGCTGCCAATTGTACAGTATTGGCTGTTATTTATGGACATTAAACCTTTACGTTATTTTGGAGCCCTGACTTGTCAAGTTCTTTAAGTTGGTGGTGTATGGTGCAGTTTGCAGAGAGCCTGGATAGTGAGATTCGTAACAATATGAAATAACCAACTTTAATGTGCGTCTCTGATACATGTACTAATTAATCTCATTATACTCAACATCAAGTCAATGCGCACACACATACAATCACAACCACTCACAACCACACACCATGGACGTAACAAGTATATATAGATATATATATATGTATGCATGTGTGTGTGTACATGATTGAACTTTATAACATTCTGACCCTTCATTCTTTCGTAAGACGTTTATTGTACCCTAGAATAGTTTTTTTTCTTGGAGTTAGTGGAAAAAATGTAGATTCCACGCGCATGCCAGCAAGGGGGTCTGGGAGAGTGTTGTGAGCTCACCCAGCCGGGTTTCGTGGCGGAGCCCCGCCGACAAGCACTATTTCTTGTATTGAAAGCCTCGGGTACGCTGTTCTGCCTCAACGTGGCACTCGGGTGGTTACTTGAGGGGGTAACTAGGCTAAATGAAGGGCAAAACAAAACTCCCGTGGGAGTGTCCAAGGGTACGCGAGAGTGGACCCATTGCACGGAGGAGTTGAAAGAGAGCTCTCACGACCCTGCCGATAATCCATGCGCCGTTCCTCAAAGGACCGTTACATTAATGGCGAGTTCCTCCATGGTTAGCTTGGTATAACATAGGGAGATGGTGGAGGCTCCCGGTAAACTCGGTCCTTTGGCCATGTCTAGCCCATGCATCCAGAGGCCAGTTTTGTCGGAAATAGCAATACTTTATATAGGCAATGACTTGGGTCTCTTCCAGACAAAACGGTGGTTCAGACATTTTTTACTGTTTGACGCTCAAATACACATACACACTTAGAAACACACCTAGGCTATTGAATTCAACTTCAATACAATACCAACTCCCTCCAAAGACAATTAATGTTTGTGTTCTGTGTGTGTGTGTGTTGCATTTTTTAAACAATTTAGTCGGTGCTTTGATTCAATGTTTAATTTGAAGGAAAAAAAACAACACATTTCTAACGATAGGAACAGCCAAACGAATAAGAGTGCTCATTAGAACCCCATTTTATGAAAACTAAGACATTATTAGAATTTAAAAAAAAGATACTTAAAAAGTAACAAAAGTGTATTATTTATATTTATGTGAGAAAAGATAGTTTATCGTATACGTATATCAGCAATAACTTTAAAAAAAAATCAAACTCTACTTGATGACACTGATCGTGGTCTAGAACTTCTCAGTACTACCTTCTTTTTAGTTGGCAACAGTGAAGGCCACTTTAGCGTCCTTGACATTATAGAGTTCAACTTGAAACTGTCCACAAAGGACAAGACTAAGCAATGTTCCAACCAAAATATAGGAACCTACTTGCAAAAAGTTGACTAAAATGTAGATTCAAAACCATGGAGGATAATTTTGCCAAAAGAAACATTCTAAAAAACAAAGTGTTTCTAACATATGTCATGAGACAAATTGCTATCGATAATTTCATTGGATAACTCCGTTATTTTAATAACCAATCAAAGTAATATGATTCACGCCTGCACCCTATTCGCTCGCGTTCAGCTACTATATTTATAGACCTTTGTAAAGAAGCGTAACTCTTCCATAAAGTTAATTACGTTTTCAAGTCGTCTGCTAGAATGGTCAGGGTGTTGCTGATCTTTACTGCCTACTTCAGCCAAAAGTAATGATGATGAAGTGCCACTTGCCTTCGTCCGAAAAAGAACGGGCGTTAAAACTTGGTCCTTTCTTTGCCCTCGGTCTCTCCGCGCCCATCACTGTCTCGCTCCTTCCTGGTGGAATACAGACGTCTCTCTCTTGTAAGCCACAATATGTCTTTGCCAATTTGTCTTTCATGTCTTGGCCAAAAGGAGAATAGCCCCTCCGGCAACTCAACGGCACTCAGCGACAGTAAATCAGTTACCACCGATTGGCCAGACCACATCGGAAAAGACGACCAAAATTGTCTCGGAAGAGAAATTCGATTTTACTCGGGAGTAAATTTGTATTAAGGACCTGTAACAACTCTGAATGGCCAGGTCCTCAAAAGTTAAGTTCTCGGTCCTGAGTAAAAGGAGAAGAAAGCCAACAAATTTTTTTTTTAATTTTAAGCCTCCCCTTCTCTCCCTCCCCCTTCCCCCAAGAAAAAGATTACTACCCTCCTCCCAGCCCCGCAAAAGAAAAAAAAAAAAGGATTGAGGATTAGTGTTACATTGTAAGGACTTGTAAAATGTGCCTTTCCAATAGATCTTTTCAGAAATGACATTAAAGACACACTCTTTTGTTCTTCTTGGCTAACGCCCTTGCTGTCAGTGCCAATGCTGTCACAATTTATCACTTTGATGCTATACTGCTGTCCGGGAGTCTGACACACTGACAGACCAGAGAAATGTCATCGCTGTCACATTGTCTCGCGCCTGGGTGACAGACGTATATGTGATATTTTACCGTCGCGTGTTGGCAGAAGCAGACTTGGATTTGTAGTTATTGTTTCAGCTGCTTGTGTTGGGGAAAAAGTGTGTGTGTGTGGTGTGTGTGTGTATGTGAGGGGGGAGTAAGAGACGAATTTCTTTTATTTATTATATGCTAAAAGCTTATGTCAAATTGTCTATGCCAATAACTTTAATAGTTGATATTATGGGCTTTCATAGAAGAAGGGAGTGGGTAAGAAAAAGAGCAGGGGCGTAGCTAGGAATTTTTCATCATTTTGTGGCCCGGGAGGGGGGAGCTGACCTCTTTGGGGGCCCTGCAATTTACGAATAATTTAATGTAAAAAAACAGTTATTTGGGGTACCCCTCTCAAGTGGATGCCCGGGGGATGTTCAAATTCTCCCCCATTCTCCCCCCACCCTAGCTGTGCCACTGGATAAAAGATGTGCTTTTATTAAAATTGTGTTTTGAGCTTCAGCGACCTTTACTGAACATTTTGAAGCTGTTTTTTTTCTGGATATAAACATTCAATATTTATTTGCAGTTTTTAATTTTAAAGAGTACTCTTTTTTTTTTCACACTGAAAAGACATTTCTGACAACACTAGTTTTAAGGCTCTTCCTGTTCAGCCCTGGAGCTAGCACTTGATTTTCTTCAGTCGTTTGAACGACTCTGGTTTACCTCGTATATCACTTCTTCGTGTGACTGTAGAGCCCAATTCTGGAGAGGCTACGGGTGGACTAGTCCTTCCTGCTCTGATTTTTCAATAGGAGTTCATCTCAGGAGAGGCTTTTCCGTACTTATACAAAGCAGGTAAAGGTGACATTTGCCTTGTTGATAGAGGAACCAGCCATTTCGTTTGGCTTGCTTTTCTTCCAGATCTTCCACTATCCATAACCATACAGTAAAGTAGCCATAATAAATAGGATACTGAACAACAACATACAAATACAAAAAAACCCAAGCATAATAAAATACTCAGGCAAAAAGATAAAGGCACGTTTCTTAACCCATATGCTATGACACATTCGCCCAAGCGCTCCTTCTTCTCTAGTGCCATTAGAGCATAGAATGGGTTGCCTGAATCAGCCAGGAAAACCAACGAATTAGCAAAGTTGAAGTCATTGATTAGCATGCACGACTGCATAATAAGGATTGTCTTCGCGTCCGAACATGAATAAGGAATGCAGTATTTCCCGTAGCTACGCACCCCCAGTTGTGACCTACATATTTTGCACGCATAACCATTGTCCGCCGGTGGTCGATTAAGATATTATTTTCGCCGTCTGCGTCTGTCCTCGACAGCGGATTTTCTTTTGGTCTCAAATGTGTATCCCGCGGCTTTTGTGAGTGACAAATCGATACGCGTATGCCGTAAGCTTCAAAGATACGCTAAATAAAAGAAATAAAACAAATGTCTTCTCTTTCGAAGTAATATCTGAAATTTATCTATCTGTCTATAGTTCGTCCATCGTGGTTCGATGATGACCATTTTTTGTCATCCAGGGTTGACTGAGGGCTTTGCACTGGATTTTTGGGCCTCCTCATGTGGCTGGTAAGACCTATATGAGTCCGGAATGTTCGGCTGCACACTGGGCAGGTTATTCCAGCTGGGGTTAGTGTCATTTTTAACCTTGCTTTTTTTTTTCCTTCTGAAATTTATAATAATAATAATAAGAAAGCAGTGTTTTATCATCTCTTATTTTTGAATTTCCTTAAAATTGTAAAAAATAAATAAATACATTCTATGGGGAATTTCCATAGAACCCAATGGAAACAGGACGCGGTGTGCGCTCCTATTGAATAACAGCATGTCTGGAGCGTCTGTGAAACAACATTGTTGGGTACATCACAACAAAGAAAGATATTATCAAACCTCAAACCTTATTCTCAGACTGCACATCACTTCAGAACTCTTTCTAAAGATCTCTATTTTGAATGCGGTGAACTGCCGGGGCTCCCAATGCTCGCCAGGGTCATAGCGCCTCCAGGAACCTCAGCAAGCAAGTCATAGTCTAGCAGTGGATGTTGATAGGCATGGTGCAGACAAGTCGTATCGCAAAGAAAGAATTAGGATAGCTGTACGCACAATCAATTCGCAGACGTCTCTCGTGCAAGTACTGAATGAAGCTTAGTGCCTTGCCTGGACGTCTAAATGAAGAAGTCCTCCAGATCTAAAACAAACGATTTCCGGCAGAAGACCAGCAGCGGCTACTCCACCAGTGGCGACGACTCTCACAACAATTCAATCTATCAGATCCGGACCAATCACCATAAGAAATCGATACCGTACAAAAACAGTCTCGCTGTGAGTTACTGATTTCCTTTTAGTAAATAAAAAAAATTACCCTAATAATAAACATTCATTTAAATGTTTGCAAAGCTAGATCTAGAATGAAGATCATTCTTTGAAAATACTTTTGATGTTTTGAAATAGTTTAGAGTTTAGATCTATACTGTATGCTACTTTTTTATATCTGGCAAAGGAGAAGTCTCAGACGAAGGTCTTCAGTGCTGTTGTCAGTAATGTAATCCTATCCTTTTTTTCCCCTTGATTTTAAGAATCCTAGACGTTATATACTTGAAGCATCAAACGGCTGAATTTTATCCACCTACGCTGCCCAGATAGATTGATTTGAGTCCATACCAGACTGCGAATTCCTACAAATGTGACAGATAAACAGTTTCCTTGCCGAACCATAAGGTCACAACTACGATGGACTGGTCATGTGATCCTTATGCCTTAAAGTGCTTAAAGTTTTCGTGCTAATCGACTACTCTATAGGGAACTGTACAATGGGGGCCGATGTCCACTCTCAAAAGCTTTCTCAGCTACTATTTTGTCTTACTAAGTCAAGTGACGTAGTGAAAAGTTTTTTCTTTTGACGTCATTCGGAATGAATTTATTTATTGAAATGCTATAAGAACTCTAGTAGACCAATGTTCATTTACACTCGTCAAATCTCGCTTGTTAAAAAAAGATATTTCTAGTCTGTATAATTGCTACTTTACTTTTAAGTATTCTATCCTGAAGGGTTCCTAAATTTAGTGATTTTACTAAAGGTGTTACTCTAATCAAATTTGGATTTTCATTTATGACGAGACTCACTGCTCTGTTTTGTGTCTGTTCTAGTTTCTTAATGTTTTCTTGAGTTGAGGGGTAGGGCTTAGTCTGCACGAGATGCGGAACAATAAGTACGTCGCAACTGGGTTTGCGTAGTCATGTGAAACACTGCACAGATCCTAAGTCTTTGGAATCGAAGACATTGCAATTATTATTATTATTATTATGTTAGAAATGAACGAGTAGTCATTCTCTGGAGCTGCCAGGGTCGAGTTCCGCTAAAGAGAAACAAAATTCCCTTTAACAGTTTTCACTGAGGAATTTTCTGGTGATTTGGCAGGTCTGCAGCAGTATCGCCCTCTGACAGGCTATGAGGATGTTCCTAGGAATGTTAAGGGTCTTGAAGGTGTCTATGAGGTCAGTTGTTATTATCCCCTCGGTTGATATAACAATAGGGTATATTGTTATTTTGGGCAATTTGGGCATAGACGCTTAATCTCCAAGCCTAGGTTCCCATATTTTCTTTGTTATTATTATTATTAGTATTGTTATTATTATTATTGTTATTATTATTATTATTATTATTATTATTATTAGGCCGTGGGATGTAGTGGATTTTTTCTTAGACGTCATTTGGAATATTTGTTGTTTGTCGGGGCCCGAATCTGAGTTTGTATGATAACACAAACTCTATTTGTAATCTTGTTTTGTTTTCTTTTTAATTTACAAATCTTGGTTTCTTCCATTGTTTACAAAGACACAAGGCTGTTTTTTTTTCTCAAAAACAATTAATTTTGCTTTTGCCACAGGTCGATTCCCAGCCCAGCATTGTATGGGTACACCAGGACAAGCCTGACTATGAACCTTATAGGCTCCCTGGGGATCCATACATCTCAAGTGCTCATTCGAACAACAGGGATGGGACGGTCTTGACTGAAAACTTTAGTGAGAGAAAAAGTTCTGGAGTTCGCAAGAGCGACCCTCGGGAGGTTCATATGGTGATGCAAGCTCGTGGTTCCCCTCCGGTGGAATCAGCCACTAAGATCCTTTCCAAAGACGAAACTAAGCGGCCAATGAAACGGTCACCAGCCTATTCAAGCAAAACTGTCAAGGACTCTTCCGTCTCAACCAGGGATCTATATCAACCTAAAAAAAGAGGCTCTTCTGTCGTATATGACAGGTTAAGCCCACAAAACAGCGATCGCGTCTCTTTGGCATCAGGGGAAAGCCCTGAAGATCCTCAATGGCACCATAGGGAACAATGTGGGCCACCCCATTGTCCCGAAAGCTACTACGAGCATACTTACAGCCCGGAGCAAAGTCATCAGCAACACCATCATCAGCAGCACTATCATCATCAACAGTCTGCCAGCAGTGGCGGAGAACAATACGACGTCCACTACACCGCTCAAGCCCAAGGTGCACGCAGCAGAAGATCGAAGAAGAGGACATGCCAACAGAGCTGTGTCCCAGAAGACACCCAAGAGACCCAACAGATAGAGGCGCAAAATTTGCCGGAGCCGCGGGAGGTGACGCAGAGCGGCAAGAGCGACGTGGGAGTCAATAAGAACTACAACGACAGCAAAGCCTGCGACTGCTGCATGGAGACCCCTAAAACGTTTTCCACGATCTACATTTGCCAAAAACACCCGGGAGACAGCCGCACTTACTGTTGCAAAGAGGTCGTGGAGAAGGATATAAAGCCGAGGGAAAGCCACGTGTACGTCTCGCCTTCCTGTGCTTCCAGGCGGAGTGGATGCGAACGCGTCCACCATGAATCCCCAACGCTAAAGAGGAGGCAATCCTGCTGCACTTGCACATCCCAAGCCCAAGTGAGCAGACCCCACCCCTCCCACGTGAAACCTTCAGAAGACTGTCGATGCGTGCGAAAGAACACTCGCAAACAGTGTTCCAGCAAGTGCACGGAAGCAGTCTCAAAGTTTCTGTCTGAGCTGGGACCGCGATTGCTCTCTCTCCTGTGCCTCCTCATCAAGTTAGTGGTGGTCATGCTGCTCTACCTGCTTCTGCTGGGGATTTTGTCCATGTATACCTCACTCAACCACTGGGCACACCTTACCATCTTCGGAGCCAACATTTTTTTGCTCTTCATACTCTTCTTTGAGCCGAACTGTCTGGTCATCGACATGTTTAGCTAGGTCTAATCAGCAATCGGACTAGAGGTTTATCATCTGGCCATCTGGATCAAACCTATACAATAGGCCATCTAACCATCAACAAAAGAGACATGAAGTTGTTTGTTTTTTTAATATACTAAACTAATGTTTACTGAAAGCGTGTCGTTTGTATACAACGTTTAAAAGGAAAGCCCCTGAAGTGCAGCTTTGTTATGTTCATCTCTGATATAAGTAAAATAATAGATGCTATTTTAAATGTATAACATTCAACGAGAGAATTTTTTGTTGTGTAGATTACCTTAGAAAACGGTACAATGTTGAATAAGTTTTAACAGATGTTTCAAAACTAAAATCTAAACTGAAATAAAGTGAGTCAAGTGAATCTTCTGCTTTGTTTTCTTTTTTCTTTTTTTTTTTTTTTTTCACATAGAAGTTTATTTATTGACAGACATTATGTCGTGCTTCTCATCATCAGGCTGTAATACTTGTGTTACTCAAGCAACGAACTTTGTCACACTATCATTCTAACTACACACTTTGTCACACTGATGTCATTCTAACTACACACTTTGTCACACTGATGTCATTCTAACTACACACTTTGTCACACTGATGTCATTCTAACTACACACTTTGTCACACTGATGTCATTCAAACTACACACTTTGTCACACCGATGTCATTCTAACTACACACTTTGTCACACTGATGTCATTCTAACTACACACTTTGTCACACTGATGTCATTCTAACTACACACTTTGTCACACTGATGTCATTCAACCTACACACTTTGTCACACTGATGTCATTCAACCTACACACTTTGTCACACTGGTGTCATTCTAACTACACACTTTGTCACACTATCATTCTAACTACACACTTTGTCACACTGATGCCATTCTAACTACACACTTTGTCACACTGGTGTCATTCTAACTACACACTTTGTCACACTATCATTCTAACTACACACTTTGTCACACTGATGCCATTCTAACTACACACTTTGTCACACTGATGTCATTCTAACTACACACTTTGTCACACTATCATTCTAACTACACACTTTGTCACACTGATGCCATTCCAACTACACACTTTGTCACACTGATGCCATTCTAATTACACAATTTGTCACACTGTCATTCTAACTACACACTTTGTCACACTGATGCCATTCTAACTACACACTTAGTCACACTGATGCCATTCTAATTACGCAATTTGTCACACTGTCATTCTAACTACACACTTTGTCACACTGATGCCATTCTAATTACGCAATTTGTCACACTGTCATTCTAACTACACAATTTGTCACACTGATGTCATTCTAACTATACACTTTGTCACACTGATGTCATATTACAAAATCTATATAATGATGTAAATCGCAGATACAACCCCCCCTCCCCCACACTCCCTCTCACAGAGTTTTAATCTAGAATGGTCAAACTATCCAACGGTCTGTCACATTATAATGTCACAAAACACAAAACACAATTTAGAACAATCAAGGTTAGTGTCAAGGTTAGGGTTAAGGTTAGTTTGCAAAACATTTTGGTGTTCCATTATTTCAGGTTTGCGGGCCATGACCCTTTCGACACGCAGACCACAACAACAACAAATCCACTGAGAAGAATTGAACCCAATCTCTTCAGTCTCGTTATGCAAGGTGGCTAGAAGATTGGACGGGTCAGATAGCACCTTGTTATGGGCCGGATATACGCCACACGGGTCTTTGGTTGGGCAACACTTTTGTAGACAGTAAACAAACAGTAAATAATTGAGCAAGAAATTCAGACTTTCGCGTCCTCTGGCCAACTCTTCTCTGTACATTAAACTAGAGTGTCAACTAAGAAAATAAGGTTTTTTTTTAAAAAAAAAACGGGGTGGGGGGGGGGGGGGGAGAGAAAGTAAACAGCGATAGATCTCTTTCTATTCCACCATTGTCTGTTCCAGTGCTACCCAAAGTCAGAACACCCGCTCCCAGACAATAAGTCAGACATGTTCCAATCATCCGGTCATGTATACTCCCGTAGTCAGGCGATTATTTGAGCGCGCCTCAGCGCCCCTCGACGGCGGCACCGGCCCCTAACAATCAGTTTTGGGTGTCAGGTTGAGTAATTTTCGTCAGCATCTCCTAAAAAGAAGCCATCCTTCTCTGACAAAGGACAATCTATCTTCCCCTCTGCCCTAGTCATGCTTTCCAAGTGTAGGTAATCTCATCCTAGGACCTCTTACTCATCATCCATTTAATTTTTGTGCTCTGACTACTGAAGAGTTCCTTTCACTTGATCCGCCAAGAATGTCATTTTTCTTGTGTGTTTATACTTGTTTTCAATGATACTGTCTGGCTAGTATCGATGCGTTCTCTATGACAATCTATCTACCAACTTTCTTACGAGGTATCTCGTATGTATATGTATTTTACTAGTCTTAAAGAAGTCAAAATAGCATTAAAGGACTGAAGACTTAGTTTAGAAGGACTCTCATTGTTACGAACTGTCCATCCTGTAATCTAAGTAACTAGTTGAGAAGATGTTACGGTCAGTGCGCAGCATTATGTGAATGTGGAAAGGTGCGCATGCGTGTTGAAAGCGGATTGAAGAGAACAGAAAGAGACTGGAAGATTGTTACCATTGTGCTGCCTGTAAACATTGAAAGAAATTAAAAAACATATTCACGGCTGTGTGATGTTAAAAAAATGAGATTCTTATGTTCATAACACAAGGGTTCTCAAATGTACGATCTCTATTCGCCTCTTCTAATTATCTGCTAACAAATCAATGTTCGGAGGTGGCGTGGTATTACAATTTTTGTAGTTGGCTAGCGTTTGAGTCTCCTCTCCATTAGTTGACCACAGGTTTGCCTGCCTAGTACAAGCAAGCGTAACCACTTCATGAGCTTACAATCATATACCTCACATCATATGCATCACATCATACATCTCACATCATACACCTCACATCATACATCTCACATCATATACCTTACATCATATATCTCACATCATACACCTCACACCATATATCTCACATCATATACCTCACATCATACATCTCACATCATAATCTCACATCATACACCTCATATCATATACTTCACACCATACATCTCATATCATATACCTCACATCATACACCTCATATCATATACCTCACATCATACACTTCATATCATATACCTCACATCATATATCTCACATCATATACCTTACATCATACACCTCACATCATACAACTCACATCATACATCTCATATCATATACCTCATATCATACACCTCATATCATACACCTCACATCATACATCTCACATCATATACCTTACATCATATATCTCACATCATATATCTCACATCATATAATTCACATCATACATCTCACATCATAATCTCACATCATACATCTCACATCATACATCTCACATCATAATCTCACATCATACACCTCACATCATATACTAAATCTATATTCTCTAAAGGTACTTTTTAAAGAAGCAAGAAGTAATGGCAGACGAGGCCAAGCAGGGTACTCGTGAGAATTAGATCTACAAAGTCAGACAACTGAAGAGAAAAAAAAAGGTTTGCTGAAAATGTTTAAAACAGGCCAGCACTCGCCATTAGCTCTAATGACCCTGGAATGTATTGATATTTGCAGGTGCTGGGTGTTTAAAAGAGTAAGTGTTCTGGGGGGGGGGGCGTGTGTTTGAATGTCCGTCCATATGTACATGAGTATATCCTCCAACATACATTAGGTAAGCCAATGGGGTTAACAAGATTCACCAGGGTGAGCTCAACTTAGAAAGATGTTGATTAGCTTAGCGCTGGGGAGTTTTGTGTGGCAGAACTGATAGAGCGTTTACCGAAAAGGCTGTCACACCATTCGTCTTAGTTGTCTCCCCCCCTCCCCCAACATACCCCCCCCTCTCTCTCTCTTCCTTAACTTCTTTGATTCTGCATTCGTCTTCGTCTCTTCCCGCCCTTATCTCCGACATCCCCCCTCCCCCCCTCCGAGTACACGTCAGTGTCTCTCTAACGTTGCATTCTGTCTGAAAGACAAATCGTAAGCTCGAAGCAGACGGCACCGAGTTCCTTTCCCGCCACTGAGGTATTCGGTGCAAGTCGTAAATGAATTGAGACCATCAATAACCTTTTTTTTTTTTTCAGTAAAAAGTTTAGAGAAGGGCCTTGAGGCGGCCCAAGATGAGGAGAGATGTATTCAAGAAAGTAGTAGATGTTAAACAGGACAGCAAACAGAGGCGCCTCACTTTGTGGAGGCGGTACCACTGGAATGGACTTGAAGGTGCCAAAATGCAATTATTAAGTAGAATTTAAAAAAAACAACATATGAGATGGGTGAGGACAGGGGGCGATGATGATGACCATTTAGTGTAAATTATGTGTGGAATTATAAAAGTAAGTTAGCCTCACAGACCATGGCAGATAAATTAAAGGTCATCTGTTTCTGTGGCCCACGGTTAACAAGGGTGTCATGGGGCCAGCACGACGACCAAGCGCCTTTCTTTTTTCCGCAAATATTGTCTGGTATCCCTTAGAGCTAGGGGGACTCGGAGGCGACATAAAGATCCCGAAATTAAAAATTCCCTGTCTTCAACAGGATTGAACCCCTGACCCACCGGTTCGGAATCCAAGCGTTTTACAACCCAGCCACCACCCCTCCATGTGTTGAAATTGGCTTTGAGAAATGCAAGTGCAAGTTAGCATGAAAAGGAGTGTGGAGAATACTTGACAAAGGCGGATCTTCTTTGGGTAAGGGAAATATTCTAATTTTAGTCTTTTTCTGTCTCTTACTCTGGCTCTTTCATCCTTTTTTCTCTCTTTGTTTCTGCGCCCCTATCTCCATTTCTATCAGTTTATATTTCTTCTTTGACTCTTATCTTTCTTTCTGAATCTAGGCTCTGTATCTTAGTTTCTCTGTCTTTTTCTTCTCTCTCTTTATCTTACCATTACTCTCTCTCTCTCTCTCTCTCTCTCTCTCTCTCTGATTCTTCTTCTCTCTCATTTTGAGTTCCTCTCATACACACCACCACGTATTGCAAGCGGTCATGTGGCTACACGTCCAGCTGAAGAGAACGTCCCCTCACCTCCCTCAGTCCCCCCCCCCCCCGCATCTCCCACTTCAAAGTTGACTCACAAATCTGTGGCTATTTCATTTCGATTCACCCGGTGCCAGGCCACAGAAATTAGCTGGGGATAGGGAGCTCATCAAGACGGAATAGAAATGTCACTTCGCGTCTGCACCTCTGCCCTGCATGCACAGCACTGGGCGATACCGACCCAGGCAAGACTCGATACCTCCCGACTCTCTCAAAGTTCCGCTCAAATGATCTGATCGAACAGACTCATTAGACAATGTAGAGATTAACAATACTTTGAATAGAATAGTCTTTTATGTATTTCAGACCTACAGTAAATACAATAGCAGGTTTATGTATTTCAGACCTACAGTAAATACAATAGCAGGTTTATGTATTTCAGACCTACAGTAAATACAATAGCAGGTTTATGTATTTCGGACATAAAATGAACTATTTGCCAGATTTTCAATTTTCTGAAAAAAAAAATAAAAAAAATAAAACGATTACAATAGCTAATTATAATAAGGACATTGATGCAGGGGTAACAATCCAATTGACTTTCCTTAAATTTCGATAGTAACCAAAAGAGAAGAGTGTGTGCTTGAGAACTATAATAGAAGCCTGGACTGGAAGTCATTTGATATCTCTCTCTTTCTCTCTCTCTCTCTCTCTTTTTCTCTCACTTTTCCTCTATCAGAGAATCTTTCTCATCTTGTCTTTTGGCTTTTCTTTTTTTTTTCTCTCTTTCTCTTTCTCTTCTTCTTCTTCTCCCTCTCTGTTTTTCTCTCTCTGTCTCTGTCTCTCCGTTTCTCTCACTGTTTCTCTCTCTCTCTCTTTCTCTCTCTCTGTTTCTCTCTCTCTCTCTCCGTTTCTCCCTCTGTTTCTCTTCTTTCTTTTCTCCATGTCGTTCTCTCTCTCTCTCTCTCTCTCTCTTAGTCTTTCTCTCTGTCTTTTTCTGCCTATTTACTTCTCTTTTGCTATTTTTAATATCTTTTATTTTATTCTCGTTTTTATTTTATTCTCGTTTTTATTTTATTCTCCTTTTTTGTTTTATTTTCAAGCTGTATTTCTCGACTTTAAGGTTTCAAGTTTTATGTGAAAATAGCGCGAGGCGGCTGCTGCAGCAAAATGTTGAGGGTATTTTCAGACCAAAAGTAAAGTCTATGATCATTTTTCGCGTTATTGATACATAAGCCAAAACACACACTTCTTTTATTGTCCAATGAGTTAAATCGAAGGCTCTTGGAACTTTAGGCTGATGGCTCGTATCCCAAGACAGGCTAGAGGCCGAAGGTCAAGCACAGAAGGGACTTCCCTCCCAATATTCCTTTTCTTCATCACATCAGCTCTCTCCTTATGCGCCGTGTGTTCTTTGCTGATCTATTGACTGTATCGTCTGCTTTAACGGCTGTTTCCGGTCGGAAGCCAGTGAGAAGCACTGCCCGGGCTACTGTAGTCAACGACTATATTTAGTTGTAGTTAGAGTCTTTATTTCCAACATGTTTGAGAATTTAAAACAATAGTGGAACGGTCGCTGTGTTGTTCACACTATAACCTGGTGAGCAAAGGCAGCTGATTTCCAGGCAACGCTTCAAAACATTTGGTCACGCAGGTGAAGTTAGTAGCAGCTAGCAGTGGTGTCTTTAAGGAGGCCGCACCGGGTGACACCGACCCTAAAAAAGCTATACCCAGGTAGTCAGTATGTTACCTTCTAAGAAACAATCTTTTCTATATATTTTATACATAAAATGTTGGTGTCAGAAGAAATGTTAAATACGAGCCACTCTTTGTGTATGTGCGTGTGGATTTTGGAAAGGGGGAAGCAAGACCTTTAGAAACAGACATTCGCTCAAATCGAAGAATTATAAGTAGCTATAGTTTTTTCAAAGTTTACTAGTAGAGCACATGGTGAAATTTAGTATCGTAATGAATTGGGGAAACTGTTATTATAAGGTTGTTTTGACAGATAAAGAAAGTTCTAACTCTGATTATGATTCTTTAGAATCGGAACACTTATGACACTGTATATCTTAAGTATCGATCCTGCGTGAGTCTGCGTCGATCTCACCCACGTGCCCGCGACTAGAACGCCCCAGGCTGTGACCTCTACATGACAGCGGGCGACAGGAGGCGCCGTGGAAGTGGCTCCCCGATTTCGCCAATTATGGTTTTGACGTGGTGTTGACCCTCTTAGCGCTGGCTGATTGATAGCCAAGAGAATTCCCGCCTTCCTGGAAGAGAGGGGAACAAAATGGCGGGCTATTTCTTTTATTATGCCATACTTGCGTGATTGCATTCCTTTCCTCGCTCAGAGTTGGCAGAAGGGAGGGGGAGAAATATTCTTTCTTTTGAAAGAATTTTTTTTTTGAACTATGTGAAAAGAAAGGGAGAAATTTCTACCAAAAATATCATTTAGTATTTGTCGTTTGGAAATGTGTTTTTTTTCTAAGTTATCAGATAAATATGCTTTCTAATTTTTTTCACGTAGGTGTTTAAAAAATGCTTGTTTTTATTGCCACTTAGTATTATTATTGCTATTATTATTATTATTATTATTATTATTTAGAGAATAAAGATTAAGAAATGGCAGACATTTCAAGAATTTGGTAGGAAGTTTGTTATGCAAAACAGCCTGAAAGTTTTTTAAAAAAAGTAAAAAAATGAAGTACAGCTACCCTTTCAGACCTGGCGATCAGTACAAAATATAATTCTAAGGTCATCTGTTTCTTTGGCTTACGGTTAAGGAGCAAGATGTCATGTGGCCAGCACAACCACCAACCGCCTTTACTTTCACTTTGGGTGTTGTCTCAGGGGCGCCCTAGAAATCCCGAAATTCAAAATTCCATTCTACACAGAGATTCGAATCCAGGACCCCGGGTTCGGAAGCCAAGAGCTGAACTACTCAGCCACCGCACCCACCAAAAAAAAAAAAGACAATCCCAAATGTCTACACTTCTCTTACCTCGCACTTCCGGTTCTGTTAATCCTATTAAAAATTTTGTAATTCCCAAACCTCTTCGGAAATTGAAGGGCAAATGTTTCCATAGTCTTGTTGCAGGAAACTGATATCCCACCTATTCTATTAAAGGTAGCGATCCCAACAGTTCTATTAAAGGTAGCGATCCCAACTGTTCTTTTAAAGGTAGCGATCCCAACAGTTCTATTAAAGGAAGCGATCACAACAGTTCTATTAAAGGTAGCGATCACAACAGTTCTTTTAAAGGTAGCGATCACAACAGTTCTTTTAAAGGTATCGATCCCAACAGTTCTTTTAAAGGTAGCGATCCCAACAGTTCTATTAAAGGTAGCGATCACTACATTTCTATTAAAGGTAGCGATCACAACAGTTCTTTTAAAGGTAGCGATCACAACAGTTCTATTAAAGGTAGCGATCACAACAGTTCTTTTAAAGGTAGCGATAACAACAGTTCTATTAAAGGTAGCGATCACAACAGTTCTATTAAAGGTAGCGATCCCAACAGTTCTATTAAAGGTAGCGATCACAACATTTCTATTAAAGGTAGCGATCACAACAGTTCTATTAAAGGTAGCGATCACAACAATTCTTTTAAAGGTAGCGATCACAACAATTCTATTAAAGGTAGCGATCATAACAGTTCTATTAAAGGTAGTGATCACAACAATTCTATTAAAGGTAGCGATCACAACAGTTCTATTAAAGGTAGCGATCACAACAGTTCTATTAAAGGTAGCGATCACAACAATTCTATTAAAGGTAGCGATCACAACAGTTCTATTAAAGGTAGCGATCACAACAATTCTATTAAAGGTAGCGATCACAACAGTTCTATTAAAGGTAGCGATCACAACAATTCTTTTAAAGGTAGCGATCACAACAGTTCTATTAAAGGTAGCGATCACAACATTTCTATTAAAGGTAGCGATCACAACAACAAAATGTCGCGATCTCAACCACATGCCCACGAATACAAAAGTGTGAACATGCGAGTTAGGAAAGAAATGAAAGTGAATAGAAGTGGATGGAGATAAAAGTGTCCAGAAATGGAGAATGAGCTGATGAGAAACAACAGTCAAAAAAAAAAAAAAAAGAGTGCTTTACAAAACTTCAAGCATGGAAGAGCTACCACAAAACAAAACAAAAGATGTTTAATAAAGGAACAAGATGTGATAAACAGATGGACAGAATATTGTTCTGAGTTCTAGGCCAGAACTTTTAAATCTCAGGAGATCCAGGAGTTACTTAAAGTTCCTGAAGTATACAACATCGAATATCTTATGCTTCACTCGGAATCAGCGGTTAAATCCCTGAAAAATGGAAAATAGCCGGAGTGGACAACATTCCTGGTGAACTTCTACAGGCTGGAGGAGAAACCATAAAAAAACGCACTTTTTATGATTTGCAAAAAAAAAAAAAAAAAAAAAAAATTGTCAGTCAGGAGAATTGCCCAAGCCTTAGACCCAATCACTCATCGTCACCCTTCCAAAGAAAGGCAATTTACAGCTCTGTCAAAACTGCCTCTTAAGCCATCCTAGCAAAGTCATGCTAAACATTTATATTAAACCGGCTAGAACTGATAGCAGAGAAAGTTAAATCAGAACAAAAGTACAAATCCTAAACCACGGGATACTCTTTGAGAATATACATGCAACGCCAAATGAATCTTTTTCATTTCTTTACTGAAAGCTCTCGACAGAGTATGGCATTGGGCACTCTGGGTGACAATGGCAAAGTACAATGTAAATCAAAACATAATACAAGTAATCCATAACCGCTTTGAGCAGGCCACTAGTGCAGTGAACTTCAACAACAGCATTAAGAACTGGTTTGAAAGCACATGTTCCCAGTGGGTGCTAGGTGCTAACCTGTTCATATTACGTCATTATTTATTGTGAATGTTTTTGTGAAAAGCAGGGCCGTCCTTAGGCCACTGCAACCTACGCGGCCTCAGTGGGCCCCGCACTTTCATAGGCCTTGCGCTAATTCTAGGTGTAAATTATTAAATTAAACCATTATAACTTATAACGGGGTTCCTGATGCCTCCTGATTTTCCAGGTGCTCCTGGAGATCTCCTGAAATTATTAAAATATCCTGAAAACCCATAGAAGTCTCCTGAAAAAATAGACAAATTGTTATCTTCAAGGCATATTCTACCAAATAGCGCCAAAACCCCGTTAAAATTATTTTTAGCTTATCTGTCCACTAATGACAGATACACTGCTTTCTCTAACTACATTGTTGCAGACTATTTTTAACAATACCCGTAACTGTGACCTTTGGTGAAAGAAGCTTCTATCGCCTCAAACTAATCAAGAATTACTTGAAGTCAACAATTCACGAAGATAGGACAATTTGGCAATTCTTGATATACTGTATGACTTTGCTACATGCATGGCTCGTAAAATTTGATCATGATTTTGTACTTAGTAAAGAATAAATAGTAAAGAATAAATAAAATATAAGAAGAATTTATTTTCTAATGCAAAATCTTAATTTTCACTTATTATCCTCATCCCTACACAGCCTGGGCCCCGCTCAATTCATTTCGCATAGGGCCCGCACTTGTTAAGGCCGGCCCTGGTGAAAAGTACTTGAAAGATGTGACGTAATAAAAATGTTAGCTTTTAATGTCTACTTTTTTTTTTTCTCTGTTAATTAGTTCTTATGTTTAATTGTCTACAAGAATTATTCCTCTGTGAGAAAAGAACATGCTATTCCAAGTCCCGATCCCTCACATGCTAGTCAAAGTCCCGATCCCTCCCATGCTAATTAAAGTCACGATCCCTTCCATGCTAATTAAAGTCACGATCCCTTCCATGCTAATTAACGTCACGATTCTACCCGTGTTCTTACTGATAGCGATATCGCCTATTTCATTAAAGGATGTGATCCCATTCCTTTTGTTATTTCCAACCATTCCGTGAGAAGTCGCGATCCCACGCTCTTTACTGTTCATCTCTAGTCCTGTTTCAATGTACTTGCTGATATTGCTTCCAGGACATTGCCAGTCTTGTTTTGCTATCATTGTTAGTCATGTTTCACTGTCCTTGCTAATTCAGATTCACTGTCCTAGCTAGTCCTGTTTCACTATCATTGCTAGTCTTGTTTCACTATCTTCTCTAGTTCTGTTTCACTGTCCTTGCTAGTATTGTTTTACTATCATTGCTAGTCTTGTTTTACTATCATTGCTAGTCTTGTTTTACTATCATTGCTAGTCTTGTTTCACTATCTTCTCTAGTTCTGTTTCACTGTCCTTGCTAGTATTGCCTCCAAGGCATTGCTAGTCTTGTTTCACTATCTTCTCTAGTTCTGTTTCACTGTCCTTGCTAGTCTTGTTTTACTATCATTGCTAGTCTTGTTTCACTATCTTCTCTAGTTCTGTTTCACTGTCCTTGCTAGTCTTGTTTTACTATCATTGCTAGTCTTGTTTCACTATCTTCTCTAGTTCTATTTCACTGTCCTTGCTAGTATTGCCTCCAAGGCATTGCTAGTCTTGTTTCACTATCATTGTTAGTCTTGTTTCACTGTCCTTGCTAGTTCTGTTTCACTATCATTGCTCTCTAGTCCTGGTTCACTATCATTGCTAATCCTGCTTCACTATTCTCAGCCCACACATTTTTGCCTTTCCAGCTTTCCAAAATTTGAATCCAAATCTTATAAAGTAAATGTCATTAGTTTTTTTTTTCCATTAAAAAAATAAAAAAAGAACCAACAACAAGACAACATCGCACGACAACTTCATACCAGATCCAATCAACATTCATTTGACATTTTTTATTTCCCATCATCCTCTTTTCGCTCTCCCGTTCCACTTCCTGTGTGTCAAACTCGCGCCAAAAGAACTTTTTTTTTAGATTTCATTTTGGAGTTTTAAAGCCCTCATGCAATGTCCAGTTGGAAATATTCATTCATTTTTAAAGGCCCAATCTTTCATCTCGCGTTTTATGCTTCTCCTCTGCCTCTTTCTCCTCCTCCTCCCTGTACCACGATTGCTAACCTCCCTTTATTCCCCCCCCCCCACCCTCCCTTTTCCTTCAACTTTTTTTTACACCCTCTTCTGACAATTTTTTTTTCGATGAAAAGACATTTATTATTTTAAAAGAATTGCATTGCTGTCCTCCTGAGGAGAAAGATGGCAAGAATTGCGCAGATGGAGAGCAAGAGAGCTAGAAGGAGAGACAGAAAGGGTGAGTTTGGAAAAGAAACGGGGCGCAAGAAGACATGTGGAGGGGGGCAGCATTATCTACTGCTGTCTCCGGTGACGGGGGCTTATCCCCTTAGGTCGGGTCCAGCAATTTTCGAGTCTCGGGCCAGAATGACAGCTTGGTTGAAAGTTTGGCAGAATCAATCAAGAAATGTCATAATGATCTTATCGCTTTGATTACAGCACGACCTCGTTGGCCCGAGGGCTGAAAGTGGCCTACGCGAGAAAGACAAACTCATTTTTTACAATCGTCAATACAGACAATGGAAAAGAAAATGAAGTAAGAAGAAAAACGTACACATCTAAGTCAGGGGAATTCCACTTTGGTAAGAGTTGCACTTTTAATGGTATGAAATTAATATTTTGTTCTGAATAAACCTGTCCAATTAACCTTAATTGACATAGAAATTGCGAGTGTGTGGAATATTGCCGCAGATTGATATTAGGTCATTGTATAACTTGTCAATTTTAGTTTTAATTTTAGTTTCGATTTTAGTTTCAATTTTAGTTTCAATTTTGTTGCACATTTTGTGATAGAAAGGTAGGTCTCTTCGATAAATGGAATCGAGTTTTATTGTCGATAGTGGCTGGAGATATTGATCGACGCTTGCTACATAACCACCCAGTTAAGGACTGGCTGTTCAGATTGGCCCCGACATCACCGTGCTATCAGGCCTCACAAATAGCGTTCCTTATTGTGAGTATCATTCGTACCTATGTTAATAGGCTAGTATTAGACTGTCAACCATAAAAGGTCTTTTACAAAAGGTGAGGCGAGGTAAGAATGTAGTATACAATCTTTTTCTAGTTTCATTCAAAGGTGACCACTTAACGGCAGCCCCACCGGCACATTTGCTCGAATACCCATTTGGAAAATATAAGAAGATATCAGATTCGGTTTAATCAATGCTTGGAATGATACTTTAACAAACAGCAAAACTTTTCACAGCATTCCGGTACTGTGTGCAGTAGAAAAAACAGTTTAAAATATTACTATATATAAAAAAAAGAAGATATTTATATTTAAATGTCGAAAAATATGTAGTGTGCTGATAATTTAAAAAAAAAAAGGTTAAGGTTCCACCGAGATTTGAACTCGGATCGCTGGATTCAGAGTCCAGAGTGCTAACCATTACACCATGGAACCAGTTACATATCTGTTGCAGTGTAGTTCAGGTTTAATGTGTCAAAAGCTTTATTACAAAGTATGTATGTAGTAGTAGTACTTTTTATATCATCAGAGGATGTCATAACAGTTAATAGTGTAATATATATCTGGAGTATGGGTTGGCCGGGGGGGGGGGGGGAGGGGGGGGTGAAGGGGAGTAAGCAGGGAAAGAGGTAAAAATATATTTGGAGGGGGGAGTACGGGTATACCGGAGTACGCAGATTCGGTTTAATCAAATGATATGGAAAGGATGTTTTAACAAATTTTCTACTTATATAACTAACTATGTAAGCATTGTTAAACATAGTTAAAATACCTGGTCAATTGCTGGGAGGGAAGTTGCCTGGTCGTGCGGTAAGCGGACTGTCGGCCCTGATTGCAAAGCCTTTTCTCTGCCATCTCTGCCGTCCTATGGGAGGTCTGCACAAGGACTTAGCTCAAGGACTTAGCTCAAGGACTTAACTCAAGGAAGAATTTATCTTCATTTCTAAACAAACAAATAAATTCTTTAAAAAAAAATACAACAAAAACAACAAAAGCTTATAAAAAAGAAAAAAAAACTTCAAATTTAAAGGTAACTATAGCAATACTGCAAGGGGGCGTGTTGGCTGAGGGGTTAAGCGCTTGGCTTCCGAACCTGGGGGGGCTGGGTTCATATCTCGGTGAAGACTGGGATTTGAATATCGGGATTTTTTGGGGCTCCCCAGAGGTCACCCAACAATAATGGATGCCTGACTTTAGTTTTGGGAAGTCAAGGCGGTTAGTCGTTGTGCTGGCCACATGACACCCTGCTCATTAACCGTTGGCCAAATAAATGGCTGACCTTAACATCAGCTGTCCTATAGATCGCAAGGGCTGAAAGAGGAAATTTACTATAGCTATACTGTAAGTTTTATTTCCCTTTTCATATAAACCAAAATTAATTAATAACCACTAATTATTAAATTAATTGATTTCTTACTTTCTATATTTTTGTTTATGTCAATGAACAACTGTGAAGAGTTTCAACTTGATCCGAGAATGGGAGAAGAAACGTTTCACAAACTTGGTACCAGACAGAGTGAGAGACAGACTGACTAAGTTACTATTTATATAAGCTTTGTACAAAAGGCAACAAAAATTGGCAATTACTGAAAATGTCAAACAAGGGACACTATCTAGTGATAGCTCAAAAGAAAACAAAATGGCGTATTTTTCAATAAGAAGAGAAGGTGATCGTATATTGTATATAAAAAAAATAATAAGTATTTGTCAGCGAAATAATTTATTTTTTGGTCAAATCTGCATTAAAAGAAAACAAAAAAAAAAAAAATCAGAATTATTAAAATTATATGGACATATGACTTTAAGTATCTTAAGTCGCAAACTTACTAAGCGGTCAAGTGATGAATATAGAGTAATTAATAGTTTCGTTATTATTATTTGTTGTAGGGCTAGAGATGCAAATATCCCTATGCAGCAAAGAGAAAGATGATAGCCAATCAATTATGTATTATGTAAATGTACACATCACAATGTACAGTATTCCTAATGACATGCTACAAAATTTTAAAGTGGTACCCTGTTTTCCAAAGCTTCGTGGACACTCAGCACTTGAAAGGACCGTCATCTTCGCTAACTGCAAGAACACGAGACTCCAGGGAGGACAATTTATTATGGAAGAAGCCGAACCTGCTGTCCTTATGCAGCAGAGAGGATGGAGATAACTTCCCGTGGCTGCACGTGTCGTCTGATAAATTTCTACTTACGGCTCTTGAGGTGCGCGGTGACAGCTGAAAGAGTGATTTACAACAAATTTGATTCCCTCAGATCGCCATATTTCACCAGCATTGACAGGCCGGCCAAGCAAGGGGCAGACCATCCGTACAAATTTGTCTCCCTTTTGCTTCAATCCATGTTGACGCCCGCTACGCCCTTACGCCCCGCTCCCTATAATAACAAAAAGAAAGGGACGAGGGTGTGGAAAAAGGGGGGGGGGGGAATGGGGTACAAGATCGTGACCTCGGTTTGGGCTCACCAATCATTCTTCGTGATTTAGGTCACGTGACGTGACAACCGAGGCTCCCCCCTCGCGGTATATCATCATTTCTTTAGGGAAATTATACATTACATCTTTGTAGGCGGGGCCGCGTGACCCTTGACATGGGCGTTTCATCAAGGTCACTTTGGAGATGAGGCCAAAGTGATGTATATAGACAGATGATGACGGAAGAGCTGTGGGGTGTAGCAGTGTGTGAGTTCGTGTGTGTGTTTGTGTGATGGTAGGTCTTTTTTTTTTTGCTGTCATAATCTGGCGAACATTTTGATGGTACATCATTTTATTATTGGTCTCCTTGTGTTAGAGGGAAAATGCGTTCTGGGATATCTGATGGAAACTAGAGTTTAAGTTTAGAGTTTTTGGCACATCGGCACAATTTAGGCCATGTCGTGCCCGTAAACCTTCAAAAATTACTCTCCCTTCATATCACCAGAGCTAAATTTCATACAGTTAAATCATTAAAAAACAAGGTCTGTTCACAGTTAAAATAGTAAAGTTAGTAAAAATGTAATAATTTTGAAATAATAATAATGAAAAAAAAAAAACAACACCAAAAAAAAAAAACAACAACAAAAAAACAACAACAGCTTCGCCGATAAAAATGAATATTTGCCTAGTCTAGTACGTGAAGTCCGCAATATGTTCGGTTTGTTTGCTAATGAAGGCTCCATCCGCCATTGCTGAAGTCACGCCATTGCTGCATGTGTTGTTACTTCCATGCTTTGCTAAACATTATCAGATGAACAACTCGCGAGTAGAATACGAAATGTGACTTTCAAAGTCAATCGGAATTTCTGAAGCTATCTTCACCAATTTAGAAACTCCGATTGGAGATGATAAAGACTTAAAAAAAAATAGATGGTGTTACTTCCGTAGGACGAAGAAAATATTAATAACGTCGTACATATTTGTTTTCCTACATGGCGCTTCTATTCAATTTTTTATCGAAGATGTGTAATTTTCACTTTATGATAAAATATTAAGCATTAGCTCCCTTTCTTTTATATAAGAAGTGGATTTAGTAAGTGTTCAAATATACATCGATATATCCCTATACACTACATGTATATATATATATATACTTCATTTTAATAGCGTTGTTACTTCAAGATATACGAACTTTATTGAATGTTTGCGTGGCGGAAGAGCGGTTTAAAAAAAATCTTTAAAAAATACTTATGATGTTTTTTATGTTTCATTAAGATTCGGACGTTTCATGAATAATTAAAGATTATTACGTCCTAGCCCAAACGTCTTCTACAATGACAAGGGATGACGTCTGCCTTGGCTCAAACTCGGTTCTGTTAACTTTCACCCACTTAGTGTCTCACATTTCACTAACCGGTTCTGTTAACTGGCATCCACTTAGTGTCTCATATTTCACTAACCGGTTCTGTTAACTGGCATCCACTTAGTGTCTCACATTTCACTAACCGGTTCTGTTAACTGGCATCCACCTAGTGCCTCCCATTTCACTAGCCGGTTCCATGAAGGCAAGTAACATCGCCGTCTGCGGTCAAGTGAAAAAGGATGATGTGGTGGGCGGGGGATCAATCCCACCGATAAGCAACAATTATCAGTTGATGGATGGAGGAACGTTGGCGATAAACAAGGCGTCACCGCTGGTGGGGTAAAACCGGCACTTGTCTCTGACGTGGCGTTCACTACGAGGATAACGAATGACCTCAGTCCCCCCCCCCCCCTCTTGCTCCCCAATCGCCCTGAGTGACTTTTACTATCCGTCCCACACCACTGTGGTTTTAAGCTCCCCATCAAGTCTTGAGTTTATGCCACGTTGAAGTTATTAGTTCCGCTGTCTGTTGTGGTCATTTGTCTAGTCCTCAGCCTCCCCCCCCCCTTTTTCCCAGGACACGTGATTATCGGTTTTAAAGTCAATAACAAATGAACAGTAGCAACAAGCAGGGGGGAATCGTCCAAGACAAGTTGAAAACCTGGCGCATGAGATAAGCGAGGGGGGGCCTGTTCGCCGTTGTGGGGGATATAGCGCTCTAGTGAAGTATCTTTTTACCAAGCATATATCAACACAGTCTGTGTGTCTGTCTGGTACACTTTTTGTACTCATCTCTGGACCTCGCAAAGTCATTGGAGGTAGCTAGATCTCTTGAGATGGCACAGAAACATTCTGTGACATATAGCTCGCAACAAGCCACTACTTTTCAAACACCACAAGCACAACAATCCACTACGTCGCAATTGCCACTTTGCTCCGCTGTAGAGGACACGATTGATTCAGCACCCGTTACCATAGCTGCATCTCAAGGCAGTTGAAGTGGAACTTATTG
This sequence comes from Biomphalaria glabrata, assembly GCF_947242115.1. Lineage (NCBI taxonomy): Eukaryota > Metazoa > Mollusca > Gastropoda > Planorbidae > Biomphalaria > Biomphalaria glabrata. Next base: position 12,739,422 of record NC_074712.1, on the reverse strand, counting down.
AAGCTCATCAGAACTATGCCCACATACGTCTTCCAAATGGACGGGAAGAAACTGTATCACTACACCATTTGGCGAGAGAGGCTGATCTTCAGAGTCCGTAGTACATGATTTCGCTCCGAGAGACTTTGAGACATCTTCTGAGGTCTCTCAACACCAACTGGCTCCTGGTAACACTGAGACTTCTCCGGGTGTCTCCCAACACTCAGTGGCTTCTAGGGGTGACATGGAGACATCTGTAGAGAACATGCTTCCACCTGCTTTAAGAGCAGAGGAAAACACCATTGAAAAATGGACAGAATGCACTTGCCAGAGATACGCCTTTACAGCACTCGTATAATTTCAGAAGTAGAGCGAAAAGAAACTAAACGGGGGGTGAATGCTGTGTATCTATGTTCTTGTTGTGTGTTGTGAATTGATCTGTTCTTGCGTGTCAAAATGTCTTGGTGTCCAGGTCAGCTTGTATGTGTGTGTACTGTGTTATTGTGAACTGTTTTGTCATTCTTGTTCAATAAAGCCTGGGATCCAGACATGTCTTCTTGTAGTGTTTCATTAGGTGACTACACAACCACAACCTTATTTCCGCCAATTCATATTTTATAAGAAACAATGAATAACTGTGCAAAGTTTCAACATGATCTGTAAATGGGAAGTGGGAGAAAGAACGTGTACAAGATTTGTACCTGACAGACCCTTTAGTAAGAATGCAACTTTTATAATTTCTTGAATAAAAATACAGATTAAATGAACAACAAAGCAAATATTACTAATGCATTGTGTTTCATCAACATATAGACATAAATAAATCTAGACTGGCCGATTAAAGAGTTTTATGAAACGAACATTTGTGACTTGCAATTTAGTGTATTTTATTATACAGCATTTATGAGCAGTATAAAAGCTAAGTATTCATATCTATTTCAGCCATAACCTATATAAGTATTACATTATTTTCACTAGTGTTTTTATTAAATCTCTAAGATCATGCAATTTTTCATAATTCGGAAATCCGAATACAATAGATATACATGTTTTCAAGTTACATGAAGTTACTTCCTTCGGCCAGTCTATATTTATTTATGTCTATGCATCAACACAATTATTGAGGATTTTGACGATAAATTCTATACACACTTATCTTCTATTTGCAATTAAAAAAAAAAGACCTGGTTTCCACTTGGTGGCCTCCTTCAGTCTCGAAGGTGACGAGCACGCAGCGGATGTATCCAAAAGGAACGGCAAGTGCACATGGAGTTTAGGGTCAGCGGCGTCGCAGGCTCTGCCAGGATGTAGCACTGAGTGCTGGAAACTGCCTAAGGGTCTCCGGATCCTGATGTTTCCTCAGGGTTGACTCCCGAAGCCTTTCCCATGATTGGGTATAGCTGCAAGGCAGCAGAGGTTTGAAATTAAGAGTTTCTCCTTCTCCTAGATGGGTAGCCTAGACAAACTAAACAATGCCTCTGTTGACAACTACATAATAAAAAGCAGAACTTAGGTGAAGAACTCCACATTTGCAGTCTTTTATCTCAATATTGTAAGAATTGTTTCCTTTTTTCAATATCAAACAGAAAAAAATAATTACCACTTTTTAATTAATTATTTGGTTATTTATTTATTTATTCATGTGTTGTCTTCGACAATAAATATTTGTGCAAAGTTTCAACTTGACCCGAGAGTAGGAAGTGGGAGAAATAACGTGTTCAACAGTTTTACCGGACAATTGGGTTGATAGAAACTTTGTAAAAAATGACCTTATACTGCAAGTGAAAGAGCTAAATAAAATGTGATTCTACAATGCTAAAAGGGCATACGATGTTTACTTTTTAAATACATAACTCATCAACACTTCCTATATAGTGTTCGCCATAAACACCAAAAAAAAAAAGCTATTTAATTGATAATAATAGATATTAGTCATAAATGATCATCCTCCCGTATTAAATATGAAGAATATGAAGACTTTGAAAAGTGATCAATATGTCTTCTATTGAATATGCAATGAAAGTTACAGAACATAAGTTATACAAGAAGTGCTAGTCATACATTGAACACTGTGAGTGTGTTATTTCAGGTCTAATAAATAGGACTATTTATTTTAATGTCTTCTATGGGTGGCGGTGCGGTGCGGGGTAGACAACTGTATAAAATTAACCCTAAAGATAACGGTTAGGTCAAGGTGGTGGTGGGGGGAGTGGACAAAGACAAGTCTGTTTGGGTCACGTGAGTGGTGCCCCTCTGGAGAGGAACGATTTACATATTTGGATGTGTAGAGATGGGGGCCGAGTCCAAGCTAATTAACTTCCTCATCAATACGCTTATGAGAACTGTGGAGAAATAATGGTATTAAGATTGCGTTATGACTACATCATTGGAGAAATCAGAGCCTGCGAGATTCCCCCAGCTGTATCCAAAGCCATGATGTCGTATGAGGTCTAAGAAGAAAAATGTCTTGGATAATGTACTTTGTACTAGCACTGTTCTTAGTCTCTTACACTTGTGTCTATTAAACTTGTGCTGTTAATAGCTAGATGATCAAAGACTCAACAAACACTTTGAGTGATCATCTAAAACGATGGGTACTGTAATAGTTAACACTTGCATTTCAGGCTGCCGCCATCTTGCATGGAGATCATAACAAAAAAATCATAAAATCCGAGGAAGACTACTCCAACAAATAAGCATAATTTTAAGCATTAGACTTAAAGTTCTTAACTAAATTAACTAGCAGTGCATTATGTATTTAGATATCTAAAAGACAGACAAGTTGCCATTTCTCCAAGAAAAAAGCAACTCAAAACCAGTCACCTCAGGTGTCTTTAAAAAATTCTGGAATAGTCCAGATCAAGATATTGGCTCCAGGGCACTCACTTGGAATGAAAACACTATGGGGAGCTGCCTCTTCTGAAACGCGGTGCCCATTTCATTTCATATACAGCATTTGCTATCTGAACCCTTCAATAAGGCTAATGAGAACGATGAAAAAGATAAATTCCAATGCAAATTTACTGCGAAGAGCTGCGAAGGAAGACGATGGAAGCTGGAAGAAGATGGAAGAAGGAAGACGATAGAAGCTGGATGAAGATGGAAGAAGGAAGACGATAGAAGCTGGATGAAGATGGAAGAAGGAAGACGATAGAAGCTGGATGAACATGGAAGAAGGAAGACGATAGAAGCTGGATGAAGATGGAAGAAGGAAGACGATAGAAGCTGGATGAAGATGGAAGAAGGAAGACGATAGAAGCTGGATGAAGATGGAAGAAGGAAGACGATAGAAGCTGGATGAAGATGGAAGAAGGAAGACGATAGAAGCTGGATGAAGATGGAAGAAGGAAGACGATAGAAGCTGGATGAAGATGGAAGAAGATGGAAGAAGAAAGACGATAGAAGCTGGATGAAGATGGAAGAAGGAAGATGATAGAAGCTGGATGAAGATGGAAGAAGGAAGACGATAGAAGCTGGATGAAGATGGAAGAAGGAAGACGATAGAAGCTGGATGAAGATGGAAGAAGATGGAAGAAGAAAGACGATAGAAGCTGGATGAAGATGGAAGAAGATGGAAGAAGATGGAAGAAGGAAGACGATAGAAGCTGGATGAAGATGGAAGAAGGAAGACGATAGAAGCTGGATGAAGATGGAAGAAGATGGAAGAAGGAAGACGATAGAAGCTGGATGAAGATGGAAGAAGGAAGACGATAGAAGCTGGATGAAGATGGAAGAAGATGGAAGAAGAAAGACGATAGAAGCTGGATGAAGATGGAAGAAGATGGAAGAAGATGGAAGAAGGAAGACGATAGAAGCTGGATGAAGATGGAAGAAGGAAGACGATAGAAGCTGGATGAAGATGGAAGAAGATGGAAGAAGGAAGACGATAGAAGCTGGATGAAGATGGAAGAAGGAAGACGATAGAAGCTGGATGAAGATGGAAGAAGGAAGACGATAGAAGCTGGATGAAGATGGAAGAAGGAAGACGATAGAAGCTGGAAGAAGATGGAAGAAGAAAGACGATGGAAGCTGGATGAAGATGGAAGAAGGAAGACGATAGAAGCTGGATGAAGATGGAAGAAGGAAGACGATAGAAGCTGGATGAAGATGGAAGAAGGAAGACGATAGAAGCTGGATGAAGATGGAAGAAGGAAGACGATAGAAGCTGGATGAAGATGGAAGAAGGAAGACGATAGAAGCTGGATGAAGATGGAAGAAGGAAGACGATAGAAGCTGGATGAAGATGGAAGAAGGAAGACGATAGAAGCTGGATGAAGATGGAAGCTGTAAGACGATGGAAGCTGTAAGACGATGGAAGCTGTAAGACGATGGAAGCTGGAAGACGATGGAAGCTGGAAGACGATGGAAGCAGGCAGTATGACGAAAGATTTAAAAGTCTGCAACAATAGATGCCTTGGCTGGCCTGGTAATATACAGTATTTTATTTTTGTAGACAAGACTTTTCTGATTTTGAGTTTTGCTGAACATCTTCTACTGAGGTATGTTTAATGTATTGAAGCATGAAAAGTAACATCACCTTCAAAACATTGAATTTCACAAAGTAAACATCACAACATCGTCTAGTTTTTATAGTTTGATGTCAAGTGGTCCCGTAAACTCAGTTGGCTAATACTCAGATGTCCAAGATGGACTTTGATGTCCAAGACTCAGATGTCCAAGATAGACTCAGATGTCCAAGATTTAGATGCCCAAGACTCACTTCAATTTTGATCGTCGTATAAACTTCCCAGTGCTCTAGCACTACCCAATCACTTAAATGCGCAAAGACATTAAAACAAGAGAGTGGAGTGAGTGGGGGACTGGGATCACGTGATCAAAAGTACAAGTACGTTTGGCCGAGAAGATTAAAGACTAGTATTGACAGCTTATATTATTGTTTTGTTGTTGTTGCTGTTTCTATGACAGCTTATAATATTGTTTTGTTGTTGTTGCTGTTTCTGTTTTTGTTGCGGTTACTGGTTGCTTTAGAAACGAACAAAACCAAAAGGTTACAGAAATGACCTTGCTGAAAGAGTTACAGATATTATATGGGCGCCCTTCATTCCTGATAACTCACTCATCGCGGACCAACCGTGAGTGAGATCTACTTCTTGACTCTACATTCATGGAAATCAACACGTAGACAGCTGTGAAAGCTGTTCAGATGAATCGGTATCATGGCAGCACGAACGTTCCGTGGAGTGGAGGCTTTTTTTTTTTTTTAGCTTTGGCTTTAAGACTTGAAATTAGGCTAGATTTGAAGCTAGATATCAGGTTAGAAATTAGGCTAGATCTGAAGCTAGATATCAGACTAGAAATTATGCTAGATTTGAGGCTAGATATCAGGTTAGAAATTAGGCTAGATCTGAAGCTAGATATCAGACTAGAAATTATGCTAGATTTAACGCTAGATATCAGGCTAGAAATTATTCTAGAAATGAGGCTAGAAAGGCTAGATTTGAAGGTAGATATCATTCTAAAAATTAGGCTAAATTTGAAGCTAGATATCAGGCTAGAAATTATTCTAGATTCGAAGTTAGATATAAGGCTAGAAATTAGGCTAGATTTGGTGTAAGATAGGCTAGAGATAGGCTAGATATGAGGCTATAATTATGAGACTAGAAAATAAGATGAATTTTAATGTCACTAGAAAATGTGAGAATAAGGAATACAATATGGACAAATGTAAACACTAACGTTCGCCGCTCCTTCAACCTTCCCCGAAAACCAACAAACAGTAAGAAAGGAAAAACAAAAGGTTTCTTTGTTGTATAGGCAACTCTGACTTTCATACACACAAACACATCCCACACAGTCACGTACAAACCCATACATACAAACAGATGACATACTCAATCGCATATGTACAACCATATGACACACTCCACTCACTCGCATACAGATGACACACTCCACTCACTCGCATACAGATGACACACTCCACTCACTCGCATACAGATGACACACTCCACTCACTCGCATACAGATGACACACTCCACTCACTCGCATACAGATGACACACTTCACTCACTCGCATACAGATGACACACTCCACTCACTCGCATACAGATGACACACACTCACCCAAACACTTAATATTGCACTAAGTCGTATGACTAATATGCTGAACGGAAAAGGGGGGGGGGGAGAGGTGGAATCATTTCTCAAAGGCGAAGACGAGAAATACAATTCAAAAGCATGTCACCATTCATCTGGGCTAAGGTGCTAGCCATGCGGGCTAGATCTGGTCCAGTACAAATGTCGAAAACGTTTTGGATTTATCTCAGGCCATTAAGCAAGGGGAAGAGGGGGGGGGAGATAAGAAACTTTTTTTTTGTGTTATCTCTTTCTCCGCCATGTCCCTGTAAATCCCCCCTCCCACCCTCTCCCTGTTTCTTCATTGTACTGCAAGCCAGATCCGCCATTAAAAGGGCCACAACTCCAAAACTAATGGGAATTTCATGCCAGATGCATAAACAGATGATCGCGTGACGTGAGGGCGCTGCACGCGAAAGGATCCTGCAAAAATTATGCATGAAGGATGACCTGAACAAGGTCTGGAGAAGGACCATTCATCAAGATGCCCTCTGACGGCCGCCGGCCAATCGAATGACACATTGAGTCACATGACTCGCAGATACAAAACATGAGTGAAGGAAGTGACATTTTTTTTTAAATACCGGAAATGAAATTTATTATTTTTATAAACGTGTTACGGAATCCATTTTTTTTTTAAAGTAAAACCAAACTAAGTAATCTATGTTGAAAGGGATGAAGAAGACATTTCCCTCTTTTTATATTCAAATAACACGTCTGCAAGTATTGGAAGAAAAGAGGGCGTGATGCATGATGGGTGATATGAATCTGCTGTCCGCCATCTTTCATGAGTTTAAAATGAATTGAAAAGATAGCGAGAAAATTGAATCGATAGCATTCGGCAGAGGAATTCATCCATTTTTATTAGACTTTTGGCAGTCACGTGATACTCAATTTAACCTTCGACATGGCTTTTAAATGGGATGTGGACCTGGTCATGTCATTCGTTGGAATAGATGTATGATTATAATGACCGCGAAGAAAAAGAAAGCAATTTAACAAGATAAACACTGAGTTAATATTGATTTGTAATAGTCTTATTGTGAGACAACCAAAAAAATGAAAGCAAAATGTGAAGGTTAGTGTGGTTATACATTTACAGAGATAAATTAAGGAGATAAATAAATGAGGAGACCAATAGCTCGTTGCCACGTCGTACAAACCTGTGACGTGGCAACACGCTATTGGTTTAAAATGCCCACAGGTTGTGACGTTGCAGTGTTCAGACCTTCTATGACGATGGGTCTAGAGCTGCCTCGGTGAAATTCCAGGTTGTTACAGACATCATAGTCCCTGATTCGAAATACGCTCCGATCACTCCCCCCCCCCTCCCCAAAACCTCTATTTTCCAGCTCAATGATTCTACGTAATAATCGTCTTTCGTGCAGGAAACTCGGAACAAGTCTAGTTCTTGTTTTGGTCAGCAATGGTCACTGTAACTCAATCTTTCAAACTTCAATAAATGTGTGGGTCAACACAATTCCGGTCAGCCCTCGTGTCCACGCAGGGGATATCATTTCTCTTTCACTAGACATTGTCTATACACTCAGCGTCACAGAGGTCACTCCTGGCAGCGCCAAGGTCATCCGATCGATACAATCTCAAATAGAAAAGAGGTTTAGGAAAAAGGGGTAGACAATCCATCAAAAGTGGATATCGCCCGCAAATTCTCTCCCATCTCGCAGACGCCTGTGTGTGGACCAAATATAATCACAAGGCGGGAAGTGATGAAAGCCAAATCTTTTGGTCATTTTATTTGGTCACGTCCATCAAAGTGGTGTCAGAAGCTCAGCAAAATTTACTTTGAAGCTTTTTCTTTTCTTTTTATTTTACAACAATGTTGAAAGCTGAAGCGAAGTTTTCGGAGATGGCTACTCCTAGTGTTTTGTCCAGTTGTTTTTTTTAATGGTCGCTGTATTGGTCTTTGTATTGGTCTTTGTATTGGTCTTTGTATTGGTCTTTGTATTGGTCTTTGTATTGGTCGTTGTATTGGTCTTTGAATTGGTCGTTGTATTGGTCATCTGATCGTATTAATTCAAAGTGGATTTGTTTTTCTCCCCTCTCATTCGACGGTTCCTTCCCCTGAGACTAAAGTCGCATTGCTTGTCATCCTATTCTAAAAAAATTGTCAGTGCCCGAAAGACAAGTTGACCGAAAAGTCCTGGATTTGTTGGTCATTTGGGACGAACGTGGTCATTACTATCTGAGCTGGAGCTGACATGAGTGGTTAGCAGAAAATAGTGGACTTGCGAAGAGAGCAGAGAGCTTTTTTCTATTTTTATTGGGCGGGGTTTGATGGACTACACGTTATTTCACATTGACAGTATGAGACAATAGTTACTTACTGATATGGACCTCAGTCTATTCATATTGACAGTATGAGACAATAGTTACTTACTGATATGGACCACAGTCTATTCATATTGACAGTATGAGACAATAGTTACTTACTGATATGGACCACAGTCTATTCATATTGACAGTATGAGACAATAGTTACTTACTGATATGGACCTCAGTCTAGTCATATTGACAGTATGAGACAATAGTTACTTACTGATATGGACCACAGTCTATTCATATTGACAGTATGAGACAATAGTTACTTACTGATATGGACCACAGTCTATTCATATTGACAGTATGAGACAATAGTTACTTACTGATATGGACCACAGTCTAGTCATATTGACATTATGAGACAATAGTTACTTACTGATATGGACTTTAGTCTAGTCATATTGACAGTATGAGACAATAGTTACTTACTGATATGGACCACAGTCTATTCATATTGACAGTATGAGACAATAGTTACTTACTGATATGGACCACAGTCTATTCATATTGACAGTATGAGACAATAGTTACTTACTGATATGGACCTCAGTCTAGTCATATTGACAGTATGAGACAATAGTTACTTACTGATATGGACCACAGTCTATTCATATTGACAGTATGAGACAATAGTTACTTACTGATATGGACCACAGTCTAGTCATATTGACATTATGAGACAATAGTTACTTACTGATATGGACTTTAGTCTAGTCATATTGACAGTATGAGACAATAGTTACTTACTGATATGGACCTCAGTCTAGTCATATTGACAGTATGAGACAATAGTTACTTACTGATATGGACCACAGTCTAGTCATATTGACATTATGAGACAATAGTTACTAACTGATATAGACCTCAGTCTAGTCATATTGACAGTATGAGACAATAGTTACTTTCTCATATGGACCACAGTCTAGTCATATTGACAGTATGAGACAATAGTTACTTACTGATATGGACCTCAGTCTAGTCATATTGACAGTATGAGACAATAGTTACTTACTGATATGGACCACAGGCTATTCATATTGACAGTATGAGACAATAGTTACTTACTGATATGGACCACAGTCTAGTCATATTGATATTATGAGACAATAGTTACTTACTGATATGGACTTTAGTCTAGTCATATTGACAGTATGAGACAATAGTTACTTACTGATATGGACCTCAGTCTAGTCATATTGACAGTATGAGACAATAGTTACTTACTGATATGGACCACAGTCTATTCATATTGACATTATGAGACAATAGTTACTTACTGATAGGGACCTCAGTGTAGTCATATTGACAGTATGAGACAATAGTTACTTACTGATATGGACCACAGTCTAGTCATATTGACATTATGAGACAATAGTTACTTACTGATAGGGACCTCAGTCTAGTCATATTGACAGTATGAGACAATAGTTACTTACTGATATAGACCTCAGTCTAGTCATATTGACAGTATGAGACAATAGTTACTTACTGATATGGACCACAGTCTAGTCATATTGACAGTATGAGACAATAGTTACTTACTGATATGGACCTCAGTCTAGTCATATTGACAGTATGAGACAATAGTTACTTACTGATATGGACCACAGTCTATTCATATTGACAGTATGAGACAATAGTTACTTACTGATATGGACCACAGTCTAGTCATATTGACATTATGAGACAATAGTTACTTACTGATAGGGACCTCAGTCTAGTCATATTGACAGTATGAGACAATAGTTACTTACTGATATAGACCTCAGTCTAGTCATATTGACAGTATGAGACAATAGTTACTTACTGATATGGACCTCAGTCTAGTCATATTGACAGTATGAGACAATAATTACTTACTGATATGGACTTTAGTCTAGTCATATTGACAGTATGAGACAATAGTTACTTACTGATATGGACCACAGTCTAGTCATATTGACAGTATGAGATAATAATTACTTACTGATATGGACTTTAGTCTAGTCATATTGACAGTATGAGACAATAGTTACTTACTGATATGGACCTCAGTCTAGTCATATTGACAGTATGAGACAATAATTACTTACTGATATGGACTTTAGTCTAGTCATATTGACAGTATGAGACAATAGTTACTTACTGATATGGACCTCAGTCTAGTCATATTGACAGTATGAGACAATAATTACTTACTGATATGGACTTTAGTCTAGTCATATTGACAGTATGAGACAATAGTTACTTACTGATATGGACCACAGTCTATTCATATTGACAGTATGAGACAATAGTTACTTACTGATATGGACCACAGTCTATTCATATTGACAGTATGAGACAATAGTTACTTACTGATATGGACCTCAGTCTAGTCATATTGACAGTATGAGACAATAGTTACTTACTGATATGGACCACAGTCTATTCATATTGACAGTATGAGACAATAGTTACTTACTGATATGGACCACAGTCTATTCATATTGACAGTATGAGACAATAGTTACTTACTGATATGGACCACAGTCTAGTCATATTGACATTATGAGACAATAGTTACTTACTGATATGGACTTTAGTCTAGTCATATTGACAGTATGAGACAATAGTTACTTACTGATATGGACCACAGTCTATTCATATTGACAGTATGAGACAATAGTTACTTACTGATATGGACCACAGTCTATTCATATTGACAGTATGAGACAATAGTTACTTACTGATATGGACCTCAGTCTAGTCATATTGACAGTATGAGACAATAGTTACTTACTGATATGGACCACAGTCTATTCATATTGACAGTATGAGACAATAGTTACTTACTGATATGGACCACAGTCTAGTCATATTGACATTATGAGACAATAGTTACTTACTGATATGGACTTTAGTCTAGTCATATTGACAGTATGAGACAATAGTTACTTACTGATATGGACCTCAGTCTAGTCATATTGACAGTATGAGACAATAGTTACTTACTGATATGGACCACAGTCTAGTCATATTGACATTATGAGACAATAGTTACTAACTGATATAGACCTCAGTCTAGTCATATTGACAGTATGAGACAATAGTTACTTTCTCATATGGACCACAGTCTAGTCATATTGACAGTATGAGACAATAGTTACTTACTGATATGGACCTCAGTCTAGTCATATTGACAGTATGAGACAATAGTTACTTACTGATATGGACCACAGTCTATTCATATTGACAGTATGAGACAATAGTTACTTACTGATATGGACCACAGTCTAGTCATATTGATATTATGAGACAATAGTTACTTACTGATATGGACTTTAGTCTAGTCATATTGACAGTATGAGACAATAGTTACTTACTGATATGGACCTCAGTCTAGTCATATTGACAGTATGAGACAATAGTTACTTACTGATATGGACCACAGTCTATTCATATTGACATTATGAGACAATAGTTACTTACTGATAGGGACCTCAGTGTAGTCATATTGACAGTATGAGACAATAGTTACTTACTGATATGGACCACAGTCTAGTCATATTGACATTATGAGACAATAGTTACTTACTGATAGGGACCTCAGTCTAGTCATATTGACAGTATGAGACAATAGTTACTTACTGATATAGACCTCAGTCTAGTCATATTGACAGTATGAGACAATAGTTACTTACTGATATGGACCACAGTCTAGTCATATTGACAGTATGAGACAATAGTTACTTACTGATATGGACCTCAGTCTAGTCATATTGACAGTATGAGACAATAGTTACTTACTGATATGGACCACAGTCTATTCATATTGACAGTATGAGACAATAGTTACTTACTGATATGGACCACAGTCTAGTCATATTGACATTATGAGACAATAGTTACTTACTGATAGGGACCTCAGTCTAGTCATATTGACAGTATGAGACAATAGTTACTTACTGATATAGACCTCAGTCTAGTCATATTGACAGTATGAGACAATAGTTACTTACTGATATGGACCTCAGTCTAGTCATATTGACAGTATGAGACAATAATTACTTACTGATATGGACTTTAGTCTAGTCATATTGACAGTATGAGACAATAGTTACTTACTGATATGGACCACAGTCTAGTCATATTGACAGTATGAGATAATAATTACTTACTGATATGGACTTTAGTCTAGTCATATTGACAGTATGAGACAATAGTTACTTACTGATATGGACCTCAGTCTAGTCATATTGACAGTATGAGACAATAATTACTTACTGATATGGACTTTAGTCTAGTCATATTGACAGTATGAGACAATAGTTACTTACTGATATGGACCTCAGTCTAGTCATATTGACAGTATGAGACAATAATTACTTACTGATATGGACTTTAGTCTAGTCATATTGACAGTATGAGACAATAGTTACTTACTGATATGGACCACAGTCTAGTCATATTGACAGTATGAGACAATAATTACTTACTGATATGGACTTTAGTCTAGTCATATTGACAGTATGAGACAATAGTTACTTACTGATATGGACCTCAGTCTAGTCATATTGACAGTATGAGACAATAATTACTTACTGATATGGACCACAGTCTATTCATATTGACAGTATGAGACAATAGTTACTTACTGATATGGACCACAGTCTAGTCATATTGACATTATGAGACAATAATTACTTACTGATATGGACTTTAGTCTATTCATATTGACAGTATGAGACAATAGTTACTTACTGATATGGACTTTAGTCTAGTCATATTGAAACGACTATAAAGATGAAGCGTGGTGGCAGAGTAGTGAAGCGCATGGCTTCCTAACATAGAGTCGAATCCCAGTGAAGAACTCTCAACGGATAGCCGACATACTCTGGTAAGGTAAAGGCGTTGTGCTGGCCACATGACATGCTTATTAAAACCTCGGCCATGGAAACAGTTGAGCTTTATATCATTTGTTCCCGTAGATCGCAAGGTCCGAAAGGGGGACCTTGACTTTTACCTACAACTATAGAGAAGAAAACAACAACAACGTTGGTGAGTCTATAACATATTTTATAGAGAATACTAATACAAAGAGAAATACAAGAAGAATATAAAACATACTTTTATCAATTAGTTTGGATCAGTCATGTAATTAAACATGCAATAGATCTAGACTCACAATAAAAATAGCATTCATAAAAAATAAAAATAAATATGATGAAACAACCTGAATTCGAACTCAAGGCTCAAGCCTTCTCGGGGGTTCTCAAGCCAACAAGGTAACCACACTATTAGTGAAGAGCTTATTAACATGGAAGATTGTATATGTGATGAGCAGATTTGCCAGGGTTTATATTATCAAACTTGACAATTCAATGAAGTGAAGAAAGAAACATCTCTCTGTATTTTCTTAAAACTTCTTTAATAATACTTCTTCAACTTTCACATAAAATGACTTCTCAATTCAATATCAACTTGACTTGATACTTCATAAATAAAACTTAGACGATACATGAAACTTCACTTAGTATAACTTCAACTTCAGCTAATATCACAAAACTTATAACCATTACTAATCGAGGACTGAGCGAGGACCATCGCTCTACAAGAACTACTACTATGCGAGGACCCCGTCTAACTGACTTTCCCATAATTTATACTTTCTTTGATCGTACGTTCCAGAATCATGGAACCTTCTCAGATAATTATTTTAGTAACTTTGACCATCTAGAAGCTGACGTGTGCTATTTTTTTCCCTTAACCTCTTTCTTTGATTGGATATCTAAAATTAACTTGTTTACGCTGTACACTTGCACTGGTTTGAACTCGCTTCTAGAAACTGGTCGAAATAGGTCACAGACTCGACTCGTGACAGTATAGTTATCTATTGTTTCAAAAAGTGTCGTCCTATTTTTCAGGTTTGTGGTCAGACGATGACCTATAAAGGGGACTAATTCAGCGTATATCACCACCTCAGTTAATTACTAATTTTTGCCTTGCTCGAGATACCAAAATTTTAATATCAATTGTTAATGAACTAATAAGTTAAGTTTTAAAATATTTATTCTTCTATTGTCAGGTAACAAAAAATATAATGCAAAATTTCAGCTTGATTTGAGACTTTGTGTGGGAGAGAGACAGACTGACAGACAGAGTGAATTAATATATGTTTGTAAAAGGATGATTGCTCCAGACGCAATCCCAGAAGATTTAGACTCAAGTCTCACGTTCTGACATTCTCTTTCTACAACCTGACCACTGCTCCCCCCCACCCCCGGTCGTCCTGCGGGAGGTTTGGACTAGAAAGTAAAAAAACTTCAACTCTGAAGGAACATCCAAAACACGTCAAGCATTTTGCAACGTTGAGAGTGACTTTACAAGAACAGTGTCCTCCGTCTTTCTGTAGTATTTGTGCTGGCCACATGCTGGCATAGTACACTATTTGATAGGAAAGGTAGCCGTTGTGCTGGCCACATGCAGGCATAGTACACTGTTTGGTAGGAAAGGTAGTCGTTGTGCTGGTCACATGCTGACATAGTACACTGTTTGATAGGAAAGGTAGTCGTTGTGCTGGCCACATGCTGGCACAGTACACTGTTTGAGGAAAGGTAGTCGTTGTGCTGGTCACATGCAGACATAGTACACTGTTTGGTAGGAAAGGTAGTCGTTGTGCTGGTCACATGCTGACACAGTACACTGTTTGGTAGGAAAGGTAGTCGTTGTGCTGGTCACATGCTGACACAGTACACTGTTTGGTAGGAAAGGTAGTCGTTGTGCTGGTCACATGCTGACATAGTACACTGTTTGATAGCAAAGGTAGTCGTTGTGCTGGCCACAGGCCGGCATAGTACACTGTTTGATAGGAAAGGTAGCCGTTGTGCTGGCCACATGCTGACATAGTACACTGTTTGATAGGAAAGGTAGTCGTTGTGCTGGCCACATGCTGACATAGTACACTGTTTGATAGAAAAGGTAGTCGTTGTGCTGGCCACATGCTGACACAGTACACTGTTTGATAGCAAAGGTAGTCGTTGTGCTGGTCACATGCAGACATAGTACACTGTTTGGTAGGAAAGGTAGTCGTTGTGCTGGTCACATGCTGACACAGTACACTGTTTGGTAGGAAAGGTAGTCGTTGTGCTGGTCACATGCTGACACAGTACACTGTTTGGTAGGAAAGGTAGTCGTTGTGCTGGTCACATGCTGACATAGTACACTGTTTGATAGCAAAGGTAGTCGTTGTGCTGGCCACAGGCCGGCATAGTACACTGTTTGATAGGAAAGGTAGCCGTTGTGCTGGCCACATGCTGACATAGTACACTGTTTGATAGGAAAGGTAGTCGTTGTGCTGGCCACATGCTGACATAGTACACTGTTTGATAGAAAAGGTAGTCGTTGTGCTGGTCACATGCAGACATAGTACACTGTTTGGTAGGAAAGGATGGAAAACATAAACACCACTTTCAAACACTTTCAAATATAAAACTCGAGAAAAGAAGCCCCCCCCCCCCACCCTGTCTTGTCTTGATTTCTTTTCATCTTTGTCCTCAAGAATTTCTTGTAATTTTTTTTATTGCCTTTCACTAGAATGAAAGTCACAACTTTTCGAAAAAAATCCAAAAAAAATCTGGACTTGAGACAGGCCACTAATGTTGTTATTGAGCCAAAGGTGTTGCTGCTTTTATCCCAACAGTAAAGATGTCTGGCGCAATGCTGTCCTGCAGGAAATTAAATTTTAGAACTTACGATCAACCGGACAGACGATGTAAAGGTTATCTGTTTCTTCGGTCGACAGTTTACGATGGCCAGCACAACGACCAACCGCGTTGACTTTCTCAAACAAATACCCATTAGAGTTGGCCGTCCTAAAATACCCTTCCAGTTAGCCCCGTGGATTCGAACTCGTGATCTCTCGGATTGGAAGCCGTCCTACAGGCTGTTTGGGTTAAGATACAATCTTCATTTTAAAGGAAAGCAGGAACCGATGAAGCTAATGCTAAATATTCCAGATCTAGTAAAATATACACAGGTCTCAAAACCCTGCCGATCTATTTCAATACATTTTTAGTATCGTTTACTATTCACGCCGAAGTATCGCACTGTGCTTATCAATATCGATACTCGCCAAAATTTATTTCAAAATTATAGATATTTCAGTGGCAGGGGTGGGTAAGGGCGTCAACCAAACAGAAGATAAAGTACTGGACGAAATGCGGCAGGGGGCGCTGTTCTTTCTCGTAGGTACTGTCTCTCCTGATGGATGTCTTGAATTTAGATGCAAATCCCCCGACCAAGTCATTACCACTAAAGGTCATCCATCTTGGGATTAAGCGAGGTCACCCAAACAGCTGAAATAAGAGTCGAGTTATCTTCCCCTCACTCTTCAATAGGACAAATTGTTGTTGTGTGTGTGTGTGTGGTTGTTTAGTTCAATACTAATTTCGACAAATTTTACATTATGCAAATTAAACTAACCAAAATAAAGTATTACATCTATTTAATGATTAATCGTACGTTTTTGTTTCTCTAGTTCGAACTATATAGCAATTTTCGTAATTATAAAATTTTACAAATAAAAACCTATGATGATAAAGCTAAAATTGAATATCGCAAATTCTGAAGTTGCCTTTAAGAAAAAAATAAATATGTGTGAAACTTTCTCTACTAGTTATTTAGGAAAACGGTCATAGTAATAGAGTTCAGCCTAGATACAATGGCGCTTGACATGTCTGAGTGATGTACACAAAAATTTTTTTGAATTGATTAGCCCGCCTTGTGGTACAATTATGAACAGTTTATGATTTGCATGTGTTCAGAACTCGAGATCTTGGTTCCTTGTGATAAACATTACAAACTGACCTCCCTTTGACAAAACGCTTATGCGCCCATATTTGCAACGATGAATGGAGTAACTGCTGCGGGCAATACAATGAACAGTGGAAAGGATCAAGAACTGTATATAATTTCTCGATAGCCCCGATTGCTCGACAGTGCTATATGGTCTGGACACGGATAGGTTAACGTGACTGTCTTGTGTGCTGTTGTAATTTCAAGTACAACCCGACGCGAGCACGCTGCCCTGCCTCATCGTGGCGCCCGCGTGGAAACGACCATTAGAGGAAGTGGTTAGGCTAAATGGGTAGCAACACAGGACTCCCGTGGGGATGCCCACGGGTAGACGAGAGTCCACCCATTGCACGGGCGGGGTTGTAATAAAGTCCCCACAAACCTGTCACCAATCCATGCGCTGTTCCTCAAAGAGACCGTTACATAAATAATAATAATAATAATAATAATAATTTTATTTATAAAGCGCTGTTAACAAACAAAATGTAGGCTCAAGGCGCTGTAACAACATTACAAACATAAACACAATTGCTAGAATAACAGTTAATCTAAAAAAGTTTTAAACAAGTAGGTCTTAATGTTCTTCTTAAAAGTGGTATAGCATGTTGTCTGTCTGAGATCAATGGGGAGTGAGTGCGGGTCCCGCACAGTTAGCTTGGTACATTGAAGGAAAATGGCAGAAGATCCCGGTGTATTCTCGGCCTTCGGCCGTGTCTAGCCCACGCGTTGGGGGCCAAATGCATCGGTCAACAGCAATGCTTTACATAGGCATTGTCTAGGGTCTCTCCCAAACAGAACTGTGTGTTCACACAGGTTTTTTTTTTGTTTTTTTTTACTGTTTGGCGTCCAAGCAGGTTTTTTTTTTCAAACTTAGGGCTCAGCCCTTAGACATTAACAAGTACAACCCGAACAACAAACAAACTCTAACTCTGCCATTCGAAGTTGGAAACTCTGTAGGAAGACACAATTATCAATATGCGGCAATGTAATACAGGTCGTTAATATAAAGTTGTTTATTTTTAAATTTTATCCTAAATTTATTGTTATAAACATAATAAACCAATAGGGTCAAAAACCATGTCCGCATAATATGTCTTTAATACACTGAATGACTATACAACACACATCCCTAACATTCATGACCCCATTCTTATGGAAAAGTTACAAGCGCATGTAAACATAAGAACGACAACCGATACAGTAAACAATTTTGGACACGCTAATTAATTATTTATTTGGAAGGTTTGAAATTCTCAAATTGTACCACACCAGTACACCACAAAATAAAAAGAAGTCCACAAAAAAAAAAAAAAAAAGAAAAGGAAAAAGAAAAGAGCCATTAGCTCAGGATTGCTGTATCATCATGTCGTAAGCTCGGACCCAGTTGAAGGTAATCCTTTTTTAATAGTCACGATTTAAAGGCATCCTTGAGTCGGCACATGTGCGAACAATCTTTACCACAGCCGCATCAACTGGTGTGCCTTATATGGGCTGAGAAGCAGGACAGCAAGTCTGAAATTCCAAAGCCACAGCAATTGTCTATTTAGAGTTTTAGACAGATGTCTAATTAAAGTTACTTAATTGTTAGAAGCACAGCTATTGAGTGGTTGGTCGCTGTCTACTCACCGCGACAACAAAACGAGGATTCCTTAACGTGCTTCGTGTCTTTTCTGTCGATTTGTCAGCCCCCCCCCCAGCACCTTTCTCACGCCACTCTCCGCTCCCCCCATTCTGTCATTGTGGCGAGTATCAGTATCAGTCGTCAGTGTCAGATGAGAAGGAGGCTTACATGGCAGGGATTGTCCTCTTCTTCTCGCGCGGACTTTGACAGGATACTGTGCTCCCGGGCCAGTGTAATTGCAGTTTCACATGTCCACAGGACAGGAGCGATAAACCCGTTGGCCTGTCACTCCATCAGTAATATCTACCCTGGAGTTAGCATCTTCGCCGTGTACTCTGACTTGACTATCTAACTCCAACCCTGTCCAGTTACTTCTTTTTTATGGAGTGTGTGTGTGTGTGTGTGTGCGTTTCTATGGTGACGGTGAGAAGAAGTTGTCGATTGGTTGGTGACTATGCAGTGTGAGTGATGCAAGATAAGCGGCAATGTCGTAAGTTGGGTTAACAACGAAAGACGACTCCAGAATGCCAAAGTGTAATGACGTGTTTTATAGTGAGTTAGATTTTGTTTATAGGTTTATTTCATTTCATCTCAATTCTCAATTTGAATTTTTCTCTATTGTAATAAAAGTTATATTCAGTTTTGTTCACAAAGAAGTTATTCAATAGAGTTCAAGTTTTATAAGTTAAAATAGAATACGCCCACTGTCTACCAGCAGTTCGGTGCTACAATTCAACGACCGTCAACAAAATTCTCCAAAACTGAAATGCAGCTTTTACTGATGAAGAGTCGATGTATCACCTCGTTGAATTCCTACGCCATATCGAAACTGCTGAAAAGCTACTGCACCACCACGGGAGCAGGTCCGGATTTAAGAAGGTGTAGACAGTGCATCGTACAGGGCCTCACAATAAAAATAAAAAAAGGAAAGAACCTCTCAGTTTAGCTTCCAATCGTTGTATACACTCATCTCTCTGGTCTGTCCCAGTTCATATACCGTTGCATTTTACGTCACTTGTTTCATTAATTTATCCCCCCCCCCTTTTTTTTCTATCTTTCCGTCCCCTACCCCTATCTCTTTTACGCTCTCTCCCTCCCTCTCCCTCTTTCTCTCTCCCTCTCTCCAAGAGGTAAGTCATTAACGTGGCATTGAAGTGACACCAGATAAAATATAAATTAATGGCATATTCTTTTCCCCCCTTCCCCTATTCCATTAAAAACCAATATATTCGATGTCGACACATCAAACTTGGGGAGGGGGGGTCGGGCCTTATCTTTTCGGGCTTAATCAAAGACCCACAATTCATAATGGACTGATGGCTGGCTCAAACAAATGTGCCAGGGCCTTTTTTTTTTACTGCCTGTTTGTCATTTTCTTGCCATGTCTGGCAGTTTAAACTCACATTTTTATGATTGGCCAGGTTGAACAAGTAGAAGCTAATATTTCTCGTGTGCCAGTTGGTCGTTTATCAAATTCCCGAAGAATTTCCCAAACAAGTACAGTTTGATTGGGGGGACCTGTCAGATGGAGAGGATGAAAAAGGAATTTTTATGGTCAAGAAAACAGTTTATTCTGGACCCCTCCAGCCTGGAAATGAAGGGTTAATTGTGTAGGCATTTAATATGGTATGTGTGTGTGAGTGTGTTTGTGTGTGAGTATATACACGTATGGAGCTAGGCCTCCAATTTTTTTTTAAAATAACTTGTAATGTGGAATTAGACAACTTTTTAAAGAAGTCTTTGAGTATCTACCGCCTCATCCCACTTCATTCCCATTCCCTAAGAAAATATTAACCACATGTGGATTAATTGGTCGTTGGTTTGTAGCTCCAAACGTCTAGTAGAACTAGACCGGTGTAGGCGTGTTACATTCTTCATGTAGAACTTACAATAAACTTGAATGAACTTCAAACAAAACTGAATAAAACTTGAATGTAGATGTATGGAGATATACAAGTTAACAATGCTATTGAACAGCTTAGTAGAAACACGTCTTTCAGTCACTCATCTCTCGCTTGTTCTCATCTCCCATCTCCATATTTTATATTTATTAACTTGACCTACGACAGACCAACTTGTGATTTCATCAGAATCTATTCAGGCCACACAGCCAAGCCAACCGCCCATCTTTACTCCTGGTTTCATCAAAAACACGTCAATACACTCCATAACACCAGACACACACACACACACACAAACAAAGAAACGACCCATTCCTGTTGTGTGTCTATTTAATACGGAGAATGCAATATCCCATCTAATAATAATAATAATAATTTTATTTATAAAGCGCTGTTAACAAACAAAATGTAGGCTCAAGGCGCTGTGATAACATTACCAACATAAACACGAGAGCTACAATGACAAACTCTTCCTAGATCTAGATTTACACCTACTATTTCTTTGATATGTCCGTCCTTTCAATGCTCTAGATTCAGTGGCAGCAAAGTGTTGACTGACAAGGGCAGAGATTCCATAAAAGATAAAGGAAGGGACACAACCTTCTGTTAGATAACTCTACGCTTATGGTAAGTTATAAAAAAAGGCTGAATGGCAACAAGAATACACCATTAAGGCCTTAAACGCCATGAAAGCTCAGGCCGTTGAGAAAGAAATCTCGAAGAGTCCTGGAATGAAGCAGATGATCATCAATCCAGTTTATGTTTGAAGTTTCATCTATGGTCAGGATAATTCCAGTCTCCTTTCAAAACATTATATCGCGATAACTAGGTTTCATGCCTCATTATGATGAATGTATGTTTATCTATAGAGTCGTGGACCAGAAGCCGACTATCTCGGGAATATGTGCCTATTATGTGACCACCTAATGCCGTGAGAGAAGCACCATGCCAGAGTGCCGTTCCCTAGACAGCACCCCACTTGGAACTTCTTGGTGGATTTTCCGGAATGGGCTTGCGGAATCTGTTGAATTGCTAACCCAAAATCTCTGCCACAAAAGACCAAAGTAAAATCAGCCAGTACCATGAAGTAATCCACTGAGAGACTATCCAGTTTTCACTCTACAGACGTTTCCCCCAAGGTGTCGAGGTCTAAAAAGCTGCTATAAGTTAGTAAGTAATAGACCCACACAGAACTTGGGCTCAATTCTTAACTCTCTAACATCTTTCGTTTCTCGAAGATTTCCATCCCAGAAGCACTACAGCCCTTGGAGTTCCCTGAGCTGCTTCATCTCTCCATCCATCCCAGAAGCACTACAGCTCTTGGAGCTCCCTGGGCTGCTTTAGCACATCTCTCCATCCAGGGCCGGTCATAGCGATTGCGGGGCCCTATGCGAAACTAATTGCGCGGGGCCTAGTCTGGGTGGGAATAAGGATAATAAGTGAAAATTAAGATTTGTATTAGAAAATAAATTCGGCTTTGCATTTTATTCATTCTTTTTTAAGTACAAAATTGCGATCAAGTTAATTTTACTTTACCAATTTTGCAACCTATGGCATATTTATATGCCAGTAACAATAAAAGTAAATACGTATTGGAACTTCTGGTTAAGGGCAAAATTCTTCCGATTATTACATTTTATTACATGAAAGCTGACAATGTCTCTTTTTTTTTATCGCGCGTAGGAATGGCGTTTCCCATAATGAATGACACACACAAATGATAATTTTGTCTATTTTTCATGAGATTTTTATGAGTTTTCAGGAAATTTTAATAAGTGCAGGCTATTTCCAGGAATTTTTCATATATATTCTGCAATTAATAATTACACATAAAAATTAGCGCGGGGCCTATGAAAGCGCGGGGCCCACTGCGACCGCATAGGTTGCAGTGGCCTAAGACCGGCCCTGTCCCCATCCATCCCAGAAGCACTACAGCCTTTGGAGTTCCCTGGGCTGCTTCATCTCTCCATCTTTCCCAGAAGCACTACAGCCTTTGGAGTTCCCTGGGCTGCTTCATCACTCCATCTCTCCTGTGCTTCACGTCTCCATGCCCGGACACTTAGCTGATGTAGTCGTGGTCTGCCTTTAGGGAGCCTACCTTTTGTTCTTGTTTTTTTGCCGGTGAACAATCTTAGCTCATTTTTTCTCTGGCATTCTTTCGAGGTGACGTGCCCAACGTTATCTGTTTCTTTTTTTTTTCGTCACTATGGAGGGGAGGGGGAGCGATGGTTGAGTGGTTAAGCGCTTGGCTTCCGAACCTGGCGTCCTGGGTTCGAATCTCGGTGAAGACTGGGATTTTGAACTTTAGGATTTTCAGGGCGCCCATGAGTCCACCCAACTCTAATGGGTTCCCGAACTCTAGTTGGGGAAAGTAAAGGCGGTTGGTATTTGTGCTGGCCACATGACACCCTGCTCGTAAACCGTTGGCCGAAGAAACAGATGACCTCAACAGCATCTGCCCTACAGATCGCAATGTCTGAAAGGGAAACTACTTTTTTTTTCTTTTTACTACAGAAGGAGTCTTCATATAGCTGGTACATTTCATGCTTGGTGCGAATCCTCCATATCGAAGACTTACTAATTATAAAACAGTTAGAAATATGTCCATTGTATTTTGGATGTCGTTGGTTATGAAATGTCGATGTAGAACAAAATTTAAGATGATTAAACACTACACTCAATAACATTAGAAGTATTGCCTTTCTTTTCTTTACCTTCCGCCTCTTCCCACCCTGTCCTTTGTCCACCGAGCCGTTTACTAATGAAATAATTGTTTGATGGCTGATTGATGACCTTCTTTAAAAGGTCATCGTAACTGATGGCCATGATTAGAGAGCCCTTTTGACGTCACCCGTTCTAAAAACAACAAAAAAAGATCAAATCCAACTGACGTAGGCAGCAATTAATAAAGGAATTTCGAGAAGGGATGTGATAAATTTCCCCAGATCACCATACGATCGTCCATCAAATGTCCACTAGCACATATTCTAGAGGCCAGCCGAGCGTTAAGGCAATTATGGACGCCCCGGTGACTCCCGAGATCTTGAAGGGGCCACTAACTCATGCGGGATGTGGATTTTTTTTTCATTTTCATTATTAGACTGTGGAAGGATTTGAAGTCATGAGGTTGATAGTTTAACAACCTGAACAGTTGCTGTGATAAAACTGAAAAGACAATGTCCAAGTTAATGAAATCCTATTTCAATTTCTTTTCAGCTTTTTCGACGACTATAGTACGCCATATGAGACGCTGGTATTGTGTGGTTGTTACAACCTTACTCTTCGAACACGTACATCCTGTGACCTAAAACCCGAGCCTATGCCGGAGATTCACGAGGTAGTATTCAATCAATAGTCCCTTAGAACATTATTTATTTCAATGTCACAAACTTGAACCGCCTAAAAGACACAATAGAAATTAATTGAAATAATAAAACCACGGTGAATGTTTAGAAATAAAACACAATTGTCACATAAACCCGAGTTTTTTGTTTAGCCCTTTTTTACACGCAGTTATCTAAGAGCAGAATCTCATCTTCACCTTTCCTTTAGTCTATTGAACCATTGGGGCACCACACAAGATCAGTCAGCCATCTTTCTCCATTCCTCTCTGTCCTTTGTGCATTACGCACGCTAGACTGTCGTTCGGTCGTCTAGATGGTCTAGGGTTCATACCTTATCGCTGCCATCCCCCGTCGTCCTGCGGGAGGTTTGAACAAGGAAGTAAATTAACCCTGAAGAAACATCTGAAACACGTAAAACAAACATTTAGGACTTAAGGTTAATGAGGTCAATGAGGACAGTTACTCTCTCAACCTTTTATTGTATTTTTTAAAAATAAATTAGCGTTCTAAATGCTAGAAATGGCAATATTTGTCCAGAAAGAAAAAGTAGCAATATTTCTTCAATAAACACACATTTATATATATACATATCATCAAATGGTCAATATTATTATTATCCCAATTGTGCCTCAACAATTCTTTAAAAAAACAACAAAAAAGTTACCTGACCTTAAATTTAGGAAAAGTAAATGGGGTTTGTCGTTGTACTGGCCACATGACACCCTAGTTAACGGTGGACCACAGAAACAGATGACAACATCTCAATAAATCGCAAGGTCTGAAAGGGGGAATTAATTGTTCAGTTGGCAGAGAGTTATCTATTCTAGTAGAAACACTTCGGACTACTGGTCAACGGGCAATCAACTCCTCCCTGAAACATCCCGTCAACCCAACGCTCCTCCCTTGCATCCTGTAAATCCAGCGCATCAAGACCAACTCGGCAATCATTTATTATTATTTTTTATATTCACAATCCTTGAAATCATTTGCCTCATAAACTGAAGTAAAAGAAGAAAAAAAGCAGCAACCCACAAACAAAACTTGACAACAAGGCACTTAGGGGCTGACTGAATCTGTCAACTCATGGCTAGAGTTAAATCCCCTCTTTATTTGTGAGTGTTTAATCAAGAGCCAGGAACTGTACTGAGCCCGTTCAAAGGGAGGTAATGAAACAAATGGACAAAATATGTCTCCCTGTAATGTCGTCTGAATAGGAAGAGGGGGGTAACAAAACAGAGTTCTCTAACAAACAAATCCACAAACAAGGCGACAAACCCAACTACGAAAAGCTCACTTCAAAGGTGGGCATTAATTTCTGTTTGATTTACCGGATATGGCGGAGCTGAAGGCTGTCGATTCAACAGGGAGGGAGGGGGCTTTGATAGTAGAAAAGAACTGACGTTATTTATGGGAAGGGGGGGGGGAGAGAAATTTATGGATTGACGTTGCGAGGGGGGGGGGGGAGACTGACCGAAGGAGGGAAGGGCGGAGAAACATGTTCAGGATGGCATTGTAACATGGGAAGGGGGGGGGGGGAGTTTCATACATGGGCGCCATGGGCACAATGCGCAACTTATTAGAGCGCAATCGTGATAACACAAATCGATCGTAAAGGTGTGTTTGACTGTTTGTATGTGTGTGTGTGTATGTAGGGGGGAATGTCTTTTACTGGGCATTATCACGGTAGCAGTTTGTTCGCTGTCTCTCTCTCTCTCTCTCTTATCAGGGCCAATCAATCAATCTATCAATCTATCAATCTATCTATCTATCTATCTATCTATCTATCTATCTATCTATCTATCTGTCTGTATGTCTGTCTGTCTGTCTGTTCACTACACACGTATACAAGACATCCATCAGCTTGAAGACCTTATCGACGCTTTACGCCACTCAGTGATATAATGACATCTGGTCGGTTTCATTCCAAACGACCCGGCCGCCGTTCCGTGACAGTTTGATAAATTATTGAAATACTGCATGCACTATACATGCTTGGTCCGTCAGGGTTGACTTAACAAAGCGCAGCATGGGGTTCAGAAGCTGTGCGCGTGTGTGTTTGTGAGAGAGAGAAGCGGTAAGGGAAACAAGAGTGGCTGGGATGAAAGAATGTTTGAGCTTGAGAACATACATTTTTCAGCATGTTCTTTTTTTTTCTGGAGGGGTGTGTGTGTGTGTGGGGGGGGGATAGAAGTCGACAAAAAGAAGAGTTAGGCTGAATAGATAAATTTATATCTGTTAATAAATACTGTACATCTTTAATTCATCAATCAGTAACAGAGTTAAAATCTATATGCTAAAACAAAAAAAAATTAATATAAATATAGGTATGTTACTTAATTTTTGCAAAATGCTCCACATCACAAGCTATTTGGAAGACATGTAGGCATCCGGCTCCGGCTCCGGCCAAATAACATATTTTACTATCCGGTCATATCCGGCTCAGGACGAATATCAAAAAGTACTTTCCGGTGCACCCCATATATATATATAACATATATATATATATATATATATAACCCCATCCCCCAAACCTACAAATACTGACACATTGATAGTGACGAGCATATCATAACCAAGGATCAGGATAACGAACGGAAAAAATAAAAAGATTCCAGTGATAAGATAAGGGAACAAATTCAATACTTTCGCTCGTCAATTTTCCATTAACACTTAAAAGATAAACATCTATCGTATGCAAAAAGTAAGTTTTTCATTTCAAAGTGGTTTATTTTTAAGAAAAAAAAAATGCAGAGTTAATTTGAAAACGTTAAATGGTTCACTTTTGGAAATAGAAAAAAGTGGTCGTTGCATCAGAACTTTGAAAACATCAAGGTGTCCGATTTTCATTTTCTTTTCTATCTTCTGAGATATAAATGGGACGGACCTACGGACAAACAGACCACTCAAAACTAATAGCGGCTATTTCCTTTTTTTTCGCGGGCCGCTAAAATAAGGCTGAATAGATTGTTAAAAGAGAGGGACAAGCTAAAATAAGGCTGAATAGATTGTCAAAAGAGAAGGACAAGCCGCTAGGGATTATCGATAATAGGTGGTCATGATGTTCCAGGAAACCCTCTCCCCCCCCCCCCCCCCCCCCATTTTCCATTTCCCCAAACTGACGTCTCGCGCTGTTTTCGTCCCCCATGCAGTCTATCACGGAAAGCAGCGAAGCATGTCCGTGTCAGATCCCATCACCATTTTGAACACCACGTGACAAAACTCCCGCACGCGCATGAGAATCACCGCCGGCAGCAATGGCGCGTGTACAAACAATGGAGGGTATTTAATGTCATAGACGTCTGGTTGGTTCCAAAAAAAATGTTGCTATAGCACTAGGTCTAGATTGTCTCGTCTCTACAACCACACAATTTACGTGCCAATAATTGATTTGAATCTGAGAATGAACCAAGTTTAACCAGAGGCGGCCTTTGCAGTATACGGGACCCTGAAAGAGTTCCATATGTGGAGCATAAAACATGCAATATAGGGGGGCGCGGTGGCCGAGTGTTTAAGCGCTTGTCTTCCGAACCTGGGGTCCTGGGCTCGAATCTCGATGATAACTGGGATTTTAAATTTCGGGAGTTTTAGAGTGCATCTGAGTCCACCCAGCTTTAACGGGTATCTGACATTATTTGTGCAGACGTAAAGGCGGTTGGTCGTTGTGATGGCCACAGGACACCCTCGTTAACCGTGGGTCATAGAAACAGGTGACCTTTACATCATCGCAAGGCCTGAAAGGGGTTTACTTTTTTTTTTTACTGAGTCCCCCCAGTTCTAATTGGTACCTGACTTTAGTTGGGGTGATGGCGGTTTGTCGCTTTGCTCACCTCATGACAAAATGTTGGCCAAAGAAACAAAACGTTTACATCTGTCCCATAGATCGCAATATCTTCAATGGTGGAAGGGAAACTGATTCCAGCATGAACCGAAATATTGTTATAAGAGCTTTTATTGGAATTAGTATAGATTCCGGAAAGGTTTTAACAATATTGAATAATTTTGTTTAGAGACGCCCTCCCTCCAATTAGTATGATGGGCTGATATAACAATCTTCAAATTATGATGTGTGTTTGTGGATGGCGGATTGCTTGTGTGTATGTGGACAAAATGTGATACTATGTTAATGATTACGGTGTAAAAAAAAAAAAAAGAGGCAAATCACATGAAAATGTTTAAGCTCTTCACCACTTTCTTGTTCTAGCCACCAGGTCATGCTGATCCGGGAAGTGGGAAATCCCAGTTGAATAGATTGCACCATAAATATGACGCTAAACTTGGGCAGTCGTAATTTTGAAAGGCCAGTAAATCATCCGCTTTGATTTTCCCGCTTCATCACTTTTCAATGTTTTTATTGACCATGTTTGTCATCTGGCCGCCCCCACTTCAAAGAACACTGTCCAACATGATCACGTAACAGAAGTTCACATTTTTTAAAACTAAATTTGAATCTTTCTTTTATTTCTTTTTCCCAGAAAGAAAAAAATCAAATTTAGCGCGTGACTCATTCCACACTATACAATAACTTTAACATTGTCCATTTGATTTCTTTCCTCTGGAGATTCCCTCCCTCGTCTTTATTGTCCTCCCTACGTCATTAGATGAAGTGTCATTTCATTCGTCAGTTGAGAGTCGCCCCCTCTCCCTCACTTGACATCCCACCCGCTGGGCGCTCGAGCAGCTCATTTGACCATTCAGATCCAACTTTGGAAAGAACCCATACCCAAACACTCTTATCTTAAACACGAGTGGACGCCCTGTCAGTTCATTAAAGAATGCAATAATTTAGTACAATTTGATGCTCTAGAGCAAATGTGTATATGTAAGGGAGCTTTTGACTTAAATGCATACAGGCTAGTGTGATTTTGAAGTAAATATATATATGCTAATGAGATTTTGAAACAAATGTGTATAGGCAAGTGAGAAGGGGGACAGTCGTTAATGGTCTGCCATGTTGACTGCTTTTGAAAAAAAAAGTGCTTAGGCAAGTTAGCTTTTGAAGTAACTGTGCATAGGCTAATGAGTTGTTTTGTTTACATACAAATATGTATAATGTATAGATTTTGGCGAAACATAAGAACTTGTACTTAGCCTACAACGATAACGGATGTTTAGTCTTTCGCTGAGCAACCAATACCAGCTAACAGTTGCATCTTTCAGCATAGATGCCAGCTAGCCGCAGAGAGTTTCACTATGCAGCAACAAATCTTTCACGGTTTAGCAACAGATACTAGCTAGCAGTGTCGTGTTTACACTCTATAGCATGCAAAGATTTGGTTCATTCAGTTCTTCAGGATGTCTAATACTGACAGACTTAAAAGATGGTTTTGTCTCATTGTATCGACTATGCAGTAGTTGTTTTTTTTTTCTACTTATCCTAGAGTGACATCCCCATATACGCAAACACCCATACACCCTTCACTATAAATCTAACTATACACACACTAAGGAACACACACATACATAAATATCCCAAATCCGCTTAATTTCAGGATACTCGATCTGCAAAAAGATGCCTCACCTAAAAAAAAAATAGAGTTTAAGACGATTTAAGGGCATAAACTGTAAGATTGCCCCAACGCTTGCCCCATCAATACTTCGGGTAATGCGATTCTTGCTTGCACCACAGACCGACTAGGAAGGACAAATTGCTTCTTTGAGTGGCAGCCCTTTCTTAATTACCGCCCCTTCCTCGGGCAGGTCTCATTTCCCGGCCCTGATTTACAGCCTCTTTGGGATAGAGCGTCGAGATGGTGGCGGCAGGGCGAGGTGGTGTATGTGTGGCGGTAGTAAGAGGGCGCCGAAGTATCGTAAAGGGATAGGGCTCCAATTACTCTCCCAGCGACATTCGCCATTCGGTCTGGCCCGGGAGTTTTAGGGGCGGACCGCCATCAATCTATCACATTCGCCGCGACACGGGAAAATTTATTCCCGTTCGCCCAGCCCAGTTCGACAATAAATCTCGCTTTATCCCATTTTGTGTGAGTGTGTGTGTGTGTGTGTTTTGTGAGTGTGTGTGAGTGTATGTGAGTGAGCTTCTTCTACGGCCGCTGTAAGGCGAGGGGGGGGGGGGGGAGAGGGGGAGAGGATGGATCAACTCATGTTTATGGCACACGTTTTATTTTCTTCAGGTTCAGATTTCCGGGACAACGGTCAACACCGTTACACTGGGGCGGAACAGAAACAAGTCATGGACAATTGCTAGCCAGTTTCTGAACAGTAGACATCTGCAGTTGAGCCCAGATTTATTGCAACTTCTACATTTAGGTCGCTACTAGGTGTAAAATCTTTTTTAAAAAAATGGACGGATAATGAATGGCCTGCTTTAATCAACTAAGCACCAAATGTACCTGGTTTCCTTGCCTGGCAGGAGGTTTATTTATAGCTCCCCATGTCTGCGATAATATTTTCGTTAGTTTGTGCACTGCGCATGCTTACTGAAACTATTATTTTAAAATGTAATAACCAAATGGCTCAACAATTCAAAGAAATTCCAGGGATTCATTAAGAACAGAAATATACATTTAATTAAAAGCAATCAGAAAACAAAAACTGTGACTGTAAACACACCTATCAAATGTTGAACTATATGTTAAACTATTCAACATACAACAAACTATGAAAACTGCCTTCTACTGTTAGACTAAAACTTACGCCTCTGACAATAACAATGTCACAAGGGTCGTAACTCTACTTAAACTAATAGACAAATGAAATCATAACAAATAAACCTAGAAGTCGTTATATCTTACAACCAAGATTCTATCAAGTGCCATTTACAATTCTACTTACAAATACTATCATCCCACCAATACTGAAGTGTGAGTAATGTTCAAGGCACTAAGGCCTACGTCTGTAACATCATTGATTGTGGTACAATAATCATTTGAGCAACACATCTTGTATGGGTGCCTGGTTTGGTCATGGGAAAAAAAAAGAACTATTTTACTGATATAAAGAAAAATAGAATCCAACGGGTGGAATCGCGTTGGCGTAGACGTATTACAATATCTATGACCAAAAAAAGATGTTGAGTCTTGTTGAAGACGCCTGTCGCTAAAACTGTATTATAGGTCTCACGAAGAAGTTGAAAAGTTGTCTTTCCTTGTTTGTTGGATCGATATTGACATATGGATCTATAACAACAAATCAAAACAATTGAATTGTCCCTTGATAAAAAACAAAGATTACTTTCGAGCCCACTTGTTCACTTGTCGCAAAGCACAGTTTGAGAAGCGCTGATTTAGGCGTAGAGAACGACAAACAATGTCTTATTCCATATGCTGGGACAAACGCATTTTAAAAATCTAATTTTTTTTTTTCAATGAGCATAGAATGGGTTGCATGAATCTTGCCAATATATTCAATGACTAAGTAAAACTCGCTTCTCTAATGAACGCTGTAGATTAAATCAACTCATGGCTGTGTGAGACGTAATAATCTTTCTCGAAAAAACGTCTGTAATCCAGAAGATAAGATTAAAGGCAGCTAGAGAAAGAGAAGTGGGGAAAAAAAAAGGTCTCGTCTAAAACCGAGCACAAACTTTCATTGAATGCTCATTAATAAAAGATCACAAAAGCGAATATGAATCAATCCGAATCTTGTTTTATGTGTACTACAAAGTTTTGAGTGCATTCCATTTCAAAGGTCATTAAATTGATTTCGTCAACAATTAACGTTTTACTCTAGTGAAGTCTGAATTAAGTTAATGTGAGGGGAAAGAAAAAAGAACAACAACGAATCTTTCATTTTCCGAGCGAAAAAATGTTTATTGCTGGTGGGTAACACGCAGTTCCTGTCTGTTTCGAATGAAAGAAGTATTAAAAATAATGACGCGTTTAGATTTACGATGTGAACTAAGATTTAACGAAACAAACAGAGTGGAAGTTTTTGGTTTAAGACTTTGACGTTGCATTAACGCTTCTTGTCAGAAATGTCTTTGATGTGAGCGTGTGTGTCTTCAGTAGGTTATAGAGTTGCAGGTGTTGGGTGGATGTCTGTTGCCACTTCTCTGGAGGGTTGGGCTCTGATCTGATCAGCAAGCCATCATCTGCACCCATCTTTCATCTCGCACTTCTGCGCGAGGGGAAAGAACTTTTCTTCTTCCCTCTCTCTTCAGCCACCCCTCCTACCACCCCTCGTGAGTGAGTCTCTTACTTCCCTCCTCAAGTCAAGCTTCGTCGACGCCTCGCTGGAGATGATGGGAGACTCAATGACACCTTCGCTTCGAGTTTAGCCTGAAGGTTGTGTGAGTGTTTGTGTGGATGGTTGTGTGTGTTTGTGTGTGTTTAGTAGTGTTAGTGGTTAAGTGTGTAGTGTAAGTGGTTGTGTGTAAGAGTCTTATATTTGCTTGGGGTATTTTTAAAATTTATGATGGGACAGAGGAGTCGCTCGGGTGGGTGTCAACCGATGCAATTATTTAATGGTGTCACCCCTTCTCAAATACTCCAGCTACATAATAACCTTTCCATATAATATGACCTTGTTTGTTTGTTTGTTTTTTTTGGTTGTTGAAAAATAAAACCAATAGTTGATTACCTAAACTCACTAATTAGTAAAAAATAAACCTGCATAATGTGAGTTACTGGGTACGGCCCTCACACATCATCCCTCAGCCACGCCACTGATGAGTCGGGAAGCAGGCAGGAAGAGTCGATGGTGCTAGAAATGAGAAGCTGAAAGAACTTTCTTTCGACCCCTCCAGCAAACGTGAGATCGGTGAGAGGGTCAGCCCTCATGGTCACATTCACGAGTACAGTGATTAAGCGTGCCTGACTGCGTAAGCTTTTTATTTTTTTTTTATGCTAAGAAAAACCAGTTTGAAGCGTCTTAGAAAAATGTTGTTTTTTTTAAAGTCTAAAACTTAGAAAAATAAATCGTGTAATAATAGGGAGAGAGGGGGGGGGTGTCAGAAAGAAGGGAGCGAATCACTGTAGCAGAAGATTATTCAGGCTTAGTAGAGCCTTGAGGAACCGGAAGTCTGTAAACGAGTGTCAGACTAATTTCATCATCCCCAAAGCTGTGGCGTGTCCCCTTCGGCGACAGTGGCGCCTCTTCGCTCCACTCAATATTGTACCCTGTCTTCCCCCCACCCCTCTATCTCTCTCGTCTGACCGACACTGCCCCTTTCGATCTTTTCGGGGTGTGAGCAGATGGCCACGTCCATCTAGCGAGTTGAGTAGATTGTCAGAGCCAATTTATAGGTCAGAGCAAGACTGATCGAGCTGTTGTTTTTTTTGTTTTTTTTTTGTGTGTATTTTTTTTATCTGGAGGCTAGAAAAGAACTTCGACGGTTCTTAAAACAGATGAACATAAGTTCTATCTAACTACTCGATGTTCTACGGCATTATACTGAGCTGATCAGAAGGGAAACATTAACAACATGTCACTTGGACTGACATTCACACATTGTCCGGGCATTTCCGATACGATCATCAGTCATAAAAACATCGGCCAGCTAATTGGTGTTCATGGCCATGTCCACACCTAATCTAGCGGCCCGCATCATTTCTTCGGCCCCTCATGGGGTTCACGAGCAGAGCAGTCATAACCCCCACCCCGTCGCAATTATACACACACACACCAAAATCTCCAAATCTAAGTCATATTGATACGTTGAATGAACATGAAGAGAATAGAGTGTTTGGGATGATCTGGAAGGGAGGAGTTATTGGGGGAGTAAGTATGACCAGGGGTCGCGGTAACTGAGTGGTTAAGCGCTTGGCTTCCGAACATGGGATCCTGGGTTCGAATCTCGATGAAGACTGGGATTTTTAGGACGCCTCTGAATCGACCCGACTCTAATGTGTACCTGACTTTAGTGGGAGAAAGTCAAGACTGTTGGTCGATTTGCTGGCCACATGACAGATGACCTTAACATCATCTGCCTTATAGAACGCATGGTCTATAAAGGGAACTTTACTTTTTAAGTATTTTAAGAATGGTGTTATAAGGGGAGTAAGCTTTAAAAAACATAAAAAAACAACATGAAAATGTGGCAGCTTAAAATAAAGTAGCCAATGCTGCAATGGACCTAAACACCCGTACCTTGAGTATAGTAAAGTGAACATTCAAATCCTTCTTCGAGTTCATAGATAAATATTAACTTTCTCAGAAAGACACAAAGGCGGAGTGATATTTATTTCATATGCATAGACTCATTCTTCCTCAGTGCTATTAGATCATGGAACTACACGAAACAGACCAGAAAACCAACTAATGCACAACTAATGATAAGACTTGTCTTTGAGTCCGAAAATTAGTGAAGAATGCTGTATTTCCCATGGTAGCGCAGCCCCAAGCTGTGACCTACATATTTTGCCACATCCAGGGTAAGCATAACCATTGTCCGCAGGTGATCGATTTAAATGAATGCACAACTAGATTAATATTTTTATTTAACGTCTTTATACCAACGATAAGTACTAGTGGAATCCCAACAGAATGATGAATAATCTACCCTGTATAGTGTAGAGATGTAATGTCTAATCTGCGTCTGTATAATTTGTACTGTTCAGCCAACAGGTTGCGTGTTTCTGTACGCGTTAGATTACTGGCGAGTTCTTGGCTACAGACATGCAGACGAATAACTTCACTCCACAAATCGAGTGAACAACCAATAGACGTATGAAGAATTATAACTGTTTAATTCATAACGGGAGCAGTCTAGTCTCAGTCACTATCATGTACGATGTTATGAAAGCCTAGCTTCAACTGTTTCTTTAATCTAAGCTACAGTCTCGCTTTGGTTTAATGTCGTCACAATTGTGCGTTCACTATCAGTCACCTAAAGTGCGTCTCCACAATAGATTGATATTCAGCTTCTTCAGACCAAAGAAAGCTGGCTATTCAACAACGATTCTCATTAGCTGCTGAACATTTGTGTTGTCGCTTGTGGATAGACTTGCATGATCTTCAGCCAAGGCAGTCAGGGACAAAGTTTACACGAGGCTCCGTGACCGGAAAAAAAAAATTAACAGAAGCGCTTAGCTGATTGTAACTCTCGCTTAATGGGCTCGTGTAGCAGACAAGTAAACAATGAATTACCTGAACGTTAAGGTATCTTGATCCTAACAGTGCAGTCACTAAGAGAAACAGGGAGATGGACTGAGATGATGGGGGGTGGGGGGGGGGTCAAAATTGAAAAAAAAACAAAAAAGGGATGGGGGAGATGGGAAAGAAGGGTGGCACTAATCAAGCAGCTTTGACATCTGTCTTGACATGGGGGCCCCCAAGGTATTTTTTTTTCACTCCTCCTCCTCGGTTAGAACCGAACAGAGCGAACGTAATCTAACGAGGCGGCCATGTTTTATCAACATTCGGCTGGGGTGGAGACTGCGATTAACACGGGGAGGTAATTATGTCATGAGATCTGGAGAGATTTGGGGGGGGGGGGAGGGGAGTCTGGGGGGAGTCTAGCACCCGTACACCACACAAGCGCACACGAACACGCCACGTGAGAACAATGTGAAACATGCGAGGTAGGTGTAGAAGTATGTAATGAAGCCTCTTTCATCTGTAGGATGACTTCTTTCAGTCAAGTTGAAGATCACGTGAGTCAAGTCTGCCTGTAACGGTGCAAAACTTTTTAAGTAGGTCGACCTGGTATATCGTGCTCGATCTTTCAATCTATTTAATAAACTTTTTTTGTTGTAGCTTGACGTTTCTCAACGGTTCTCAACATAGACGTAAGCCCCCCCCCCTCCCATGATATTCCTAAATATTTTTTATCATAAGCAGACCTTCATCGTATTGTCGAGTCCTCAAGTTTGTGTTCAAGTCGTGCCACTCTTTTTTTTATGCATTTAAAAAGCGATCACGGTAACCTTACCACAGATACCTCCTTCTTTCTCACCCCTCCTCCTTTTCTTTTCCAAACTTGTCCAGACAAATGATAGGATCATAGTGCATTGAGAAAGCTAAAAGCATGAAGTTGCGCTTAACAAAAACTATGTATCAAAGTATTTCTAAGCGCACAGATTTATTATTGGTAGTCTCGATTCTAGATGAATTACAGATTTAATTACAATGACTGAGGGGGGGGGGGATCCAAACTAATTGATACAATTACAATTAATATAAGCTTTTTTTTTAAAAAAAAAGTATTTGTATGTTTTTCTTGTTTATGTTTGCATTATCATCTATAATTGAAACTGTCTGTTTGTCTGTCCGAAAAGACTGTCTAATGTCCTCACATCTTCGTAGCGTTACCTCTCAACATTCAGTGTTGATGTGTTATATCAGAGAAACAACAACAGCAATAAAGACATAAACAAACACGCACACACACAACTTCTCTAAAGACAAAAACACACACACACAACTTCTCTAAAGACAAAAACAAAGTGAACAAACAAACTGTGGAACCAAATTAATGTCAACAAATGAAATACAAAGAAATTAAAATCTGTCTCGCAAAACTTTTTGTTTTATTCCCTGGGTCTGGTCAATTGAGTTTTGTATTCCATGGACTCTCTGTTTCATTTCATTGCATGTCTCATGGTGAGATAGTTTTGTAAATAGAATTGAAGTTTGAGCAAGACGATTTTCAAGACGTCCAGCGACATGTTCATTCTCTGAGAGAATAAGAGAAAGTTATTTAGTGAGGAGCATGACTTTAAGAGGATGCAATATTTTTAATCAGATATTCTACAATTAATTTAAAAAATCAGCTTTTTTTCTCTCTGTCTGTCTGTCTCTCTCTTTCTTTTTTTGCTACTCTTTTTATATATTTTTGGGGCATCATTCTCTTTTTCTCTTTCTCACCTCTCCTACATAACCTCTTTCTCCTCTCTTTAACATTTTCTCTTTTTTCACTATCTCTTTTCTCTTTTTTCTTCACTTTCTCTTTAGCTTTTAGACCATTCATCTTTCTGTTTGTTTTAATTTGTCTTTGTATCCCACTGTATACGTCTCTTTTCATTTATTTATTTCTCTCTCACTGTCTCTCTCTCTCTCTTCACAAAATCAAGACTGAACTCATGATCCCGTAAAGGAAAAAGCTCTACAACGCTGCTTCATGCCTATACACTAAAGATAGGTCCCAGCTGGGTGGAGGACCAGGCCGGACATGATCCTGCACGCAGGGTGGTTTAACGCCTTGTCTACTCCCGCCCAGTCTACTTCTGCATCAGCTTTCTCTCCCTTATCTGACCAGCCTATCTTCACCCACGTCAATTACATAAAGTCAAATCAACT
This sequence comes from Biomphalaria glabrata, assembly GCF_947242115.1. Lineage (NCBI taxonomy): Eukaryota > Metazoa > Mollusca > Gastropoda > Planorbidae > Biomphalaria > Biomphalaria glabrata. The sequence continues at coordinate 12,702,132 of NC_074712.1, read as the reverse complement.
TAGTTCATCGCCCCCCCCCCAAGCCCCGAGGCAACCCATCACATAACCAGCCCCCCTCTCGGTTCAACCGTCTGGCCCGGTCCAAAAGACTGTTTAATATCAAGACATTTGTAGGCATTTCTCTTTTCGTTCATGCCAGGAAGAAAAAAAAATTCTTTCTCTCTCTCCCCTTTCTCTCGCTGTTCTCTATTATCCAGAACAGGCCATTCTTCTCTACCCAAGAAGAAAAAAAACCCCCAGAAATCCACGTGTTTGAACCCATCTGTTTAGTATTTTACAAGCATTAAAACCTGCGTACACAAATTTAATGGTTGCTTGATGGAGACTGGCTGCAATTAAACAACACAGTCTCTAATTAGCTTTCCCCCCAGAATCTTCCAGGTTTGAAAAAAAAAAAAAAAGGAATAAAGAGAAGACAAGTTTAAAATACATCAGTTTTTTTGGGTGTTTTAAAATGTGAGTTCTGTGTTTATTTTCAATTTGCTTTAATCTGATAGTTTGTTAAATGCAGCCACGTAATGTTGTTATGTGTGACAATACAATAGAAGATTTTTGTGTGTGCATTTCCTGTGTTTAAAGATGTTGATTTAAATAACATGCAGCTAATAGTTTTTATAAGGTTATGTCGAAAAAGCTTTAAATGCATTCTATTTACGAAGACATACAAAAAAATACATTGTTTGTTATCAACAATGTAACAGAGAGATGAGGCTATTATTTCAATCAACATACTGGAAAATGTTTCTACATCATTTAAAAAAAAATATTGAAATTTTTAAAGATTTTTTGTTATTTAAAGATATAGAAATCTATAATTTTTTTTTTTATATCAGGTTTGTCAACAAATTATTAAGGAGTTGGACAAACAGGCAATATAAATAAATTTCTTGTCAATGCTTTTAAAACTAATTTGATAAATTAGTAACATTAAATACAAGGTTATTCAAACAGAAGAATAAACAGGACACTAAGCACAAAGGTTTTTGATAGAAGAAGATGAAGAAATTATAGTGATATATAGATAACCTCCAATGAGGACCCATACCACGGACCTCCGAACAGGCCCCATCGTCTAGCAGCGACCAGATACCAGTCTAACATCTCAGAGGCGGCCTTAGCAAAGTGCGGGGCCATGGGTCTCCTACGCTGGGCCTGGAGCCGCAGACTATAAATACCGTACCACATTACGCTAACGGGGTGGTCCACCTGTAATGCTGTAGGCCTCATTAATACTATGTAGATACTGTACGATTTTCCGCTTGACAACAATACGTACTGTATTTTGACATAGTTGATCGTAGATAATTTTTTATAAGCTTCAACCTTCATAAGCATCATTCCGAACTCGAAGCTTTCACAAGAAATGTCAACATAAAGCTGTATGCAACAGCAATGATGAGTCAAGAATCTCGAAATGGGCCAAATATAAGGAAGGCACGTTCGAACTGCATTGGTGTTATCGAGAATCATTTCTGGAAAAATCTTCAAACAATTAAATTCTATCCAAATCGATTGAATCCTCTGAACGTAATATTGTCTTCGAATCCAAGCAGCACTTCAATCAATCATCATCATTCAATTCTTCTTCTTCTTCCTTATATCAGTAATCCTATATCTGAGATGAACTGCGCAGTGGTTTCCAGATCAGCCAGTTCTCCATATAGTTTTTCTACTATAGGAGGGTTTTGGGGCCTGAGTCTTGTTCGGGCCTCTTAATATAGTATTCAGCTTTGAAGGACATGGTCAGCATTCTCTGGTGATGCTACACAAGGGCAGGAGTTGTTCGTCCCGACTTTAAACCTCCGGAACATATGTCATCTCATTTTTGTTGTGTCCGGTTCTGACTCGAAAAATTATGCGTTGGTCGTGTATCGTAATTCAATGAACGTAAACTCCTCAAGTTTTACAGAAATGTAAAGATTGAAGCATACTCTTCCAGCTGTTCGAACCTTTTTTCCATTGAGGCAAGTGCTTGATCTACTGTCGATAAGAAATAGTCTGTTCTGAAGGTCTCTCTAGATGTTCATTCGTCACTACTCTAATAATTGAATTGTTTTTTTTTCTTGTGTCTAACTATTCGTTTCTTGAATTTCTGATTGACGTTAATATCGGATGCTATTTCCTTTGCTGTGATCATAGCATCATACGGTATCTCAAAACCAAAAATGTCATGTTTAGAACTTTCATGGTCATTGTTCTCATATAGATGCCAGCAGGGGCGGACTGGCTATATGAGCATTTGGGCGAATGCCCGGTGGGCCGGTACTAAATGGGCCGGTAGGGCTACCGAAAGGGCCGCATGGATGCCACTATGTATTAAATTGTTAAACTTTTTGAAATATTCTCATATAAAAGCGGCCTTTTGAGCATTGTATTTAAAAAGAAATGTCTCTACAATGTAATACTAATTTGATCTAACACATTTTCCGAAATAATGTAATAGCCTACATCCGTAGAGACCTGAGACAGTGCTACTAGTAGGCTTCATCTTTTTATACACTTAGCGATTAAAAAGCATATTTCTAATTTAAAAAATATAGAGCTCACTGTATGCTTGTATACAGTTATTGATACTCAAACTTAACATAATGATTTTTAGGGCAGGCATGCCTATAATTGGATGACCATCATATGATATGCAATTTATGAACCTCAGTGTATAGAAATGCCCGGGCCGATTTTAACACCCAGTCCGCCCCTGGATGCCAGGAAAGGCTTTCAATACATTGAGTAACAAGTAAATCTTTATCAGATCTGGTCTTATTTTCGAAGCTGAAGGTGACAAAGAAATCTCCGATTGCAGGGCTCCCCTCCAGGCGCGGGTCCTGGGACAGTTGCCCCCACTTGCCACTCCCTAAGGGCGCCTCTGACCTGACTTGACAATCAAAGTCCTCAAAAAATCGTTCAAGTTGTACCCTAGAGCTGCTAATACATGTTCCATGTCATGTGTATTCAACATTTGTTCCAGCACTAGAGTTTCTGACTTCATTGAGGTTATTCAAACCGACATTATGTGTACGGGTTTCATGGGCATCATTAAGCTCGTAGGAAATGCGATTATGCTCATCTAGGACCAAGACAGAAGAAGCTATGTATTCTAAACCTGACAATGAGATACTCAAGTAGGCCTATTGAGGCCTAGTGAAGCCTATTGAGGCCTAGTGAGGCTGCTGTTCCTCCAGTTTTACCGACACCCTCATGAGCGAAACAATGAGATATCGACCACGTTAGACACCCGCCAACTTTGGTCGCCTGAGTACAATGAAAGACTTAAGTGTTTTGCAGACTTCAAGACTGACTATAGGATACTATATTGCATTGTAGGGGTAGCTTTAACTGAGGGGTCTGTAAATGACGACCGACAAACAAGATAACGCAGAGTTGTCATTGCGGAGGGTCACTGGTTCGTGCCCTGGTCGACGCAGTCCCTTATTTCATTATATTTCATTGCTATTCTCTCTCTCTTTCAAAATGCCCACCTGGTGATGCCTTTATTTATGGAATAGCCTTGGGAATAACAAGTTGTGGGAAAATCGCGACGGAAAACCCTTACATTTGTCTGCATTCTGAATAGTTGAATGATTTTTGTTTTGGCAGGCAATGAGAAAGTCAGAAATTTTGAAAACATCATCACTTCAACTTGTCTTTATAAATTCCTGTTTAGCACAGCAGCACAGCGCCCTAGTCGAACATTAATATTACTTTGGTTTTGGCGTCTCCGTCCATTGAGTTTGTGGTGGATGATTTTTGTGTGTGTGTGCTCTTGGGCAGTCGGTGCCCCGCTCCTCCCCCCCCCCCCCTTTTCCGTTTAGTTCCGACCCTGTCTATGTTAGAGGCGCACCCCACGTCAGTTCACTTCGCTTTTATTTACTGCGTCTGCCCCCCCCCCCAACTTTTCCCCACTAAAACGCCAAGGGCGCCGCGTGCACAGTTCACACTTGAAAACGTTCATGTGACATGACATGTGCATGCGATACCCGAGTGCCATCTTGTGACACTTGTCTACTGGCATTTATCAACAGTCAGTTGAATTACATTTATCGCCGAGGCTCAGGTTGGTACAACTGTCTCTCCTTCCCCTCCCCTTTTCTTTCTTTTTAAGCCGTCGTGCAGGTTTGACCAATTGTGTTTTTTGTTTACACCAGACACATTCATCTCAAGATTTTTTGACGTTTCTGGGAAGTCTTTATTTTTTTGTCTTGAGACGGTGATTCCGTGCACCTTTCCTTGTTATACAGCTATCATGTACACAGAAAGGACATAGATGGGATACTTATCACACGCTGATATCTATCTCCCAGCGTCAGACACGAGGACCCATGTCTTAGACCGAGACAAGGAGTACAAAAGGTCACGGCCTTCTATACAACACAGAAGTGTAATCTCTTTTCTAGAAATACAAAAGTCTCTCAGGAGCAGAAGACATAGGGAGATGGTGTCATAATAAGTTATTGTAAAACAGGGTGATGGCTGATGCCATTGTGCATACTAAATGCATGCCCGACACAAGTAGTTACGTTCATGTACCTAGATCTAATACGAATGTCTGACAACCAGCTCGGAAGGAATTAAATGCCAGGCAATCAGATTTCAGTGCAAACGGAAGACGAGGAAAAGGAGGGATTGACGGAATAAAAGTAACTCATAAACTTATCGTTGAAACTATAATAACTTATTAAAAACAATGTTAAAAAATCATTTAAAATCAAAGCTTATCTTAGGGAAAGAACTCCGAACTTACAACTATAGTTCTCAATACTGAAAGATTAATTTCCCTACTTGATATAAAAAAAAGTATCAGTAATTAATTGACTAATTGGTTAATTATTATTTTTTTTTACTGATTCGTGTCTTGTCTATGCCAAAAAATAATTGTGCGAAGTTTCAACTTGACCCGAGAATGGGTGAGAGAAAAATAACGTGTACAAACTTTTTACCAGACAGACTTAACAAATTATATCCGAATAAGATACGATTATTGAGCCATGTACACGGAAGTATTTTGTAAATTTTATTGCTAAATAAAAACTCTCTACAAAAGTAGCAAAAAACTAAAGTTCCCCTTTCATGGACTATTTCTATGGTTTACTAAGATGTCATGTTGCAAACAAAACCTCCAACCCTCCGAACTAGTTTGATGAATCATGGACGTCCCAGTTTTCACCAAATGGAGAATCCTGACCCATTGGTTCGAAGGCTAAGCACCGTAACACTTAACCACCATGCCCCGGTTAACGAGGGGGGTCATGTGGCCAGCACAACGGCCAACCGCATTTACTTTTCCCAAACTAATGTTTGGTACCCATTAGAGCTGGGTGGACTCAGAGGCGCCCAAAGATCCCGAAATAAAAAATCCCAGTCTTCACCAGGATTCGAACCCGGACCCCAGTTTCGGAAGCCAAGCGCTTTACCGCTCAGCCGCCTAACCCTACCCCCGGTATACATCAACACAAATAAAAAAAAATGGACAACATAGTATTCGGTGTTCATGCATTCAAATCAGTGTGAACTAGAAACGACATTGCATATAACGACATAGCTTATAACGACATTGCTTATAACGACATAGCTTATAACGACATAGCTTATAACGACATAGCTTATAACGACATTGCTTATAACGACATTGCTTATAACGACATTGCTTATAACGACATAGCTTATAACGACATAGCTTATAACGACATAGCTTATAACGACATTGCTTATAACGACATTGCTTATAACGACATTGCTTATAACGACATTGCTTATAACGACATTGCTTATAACGACATTGCTTATAACGACATTGCTTATAACGACATTGCTTATAACGACATTGCTTTTAACGAGTTTCTCGATCGCTTGTAGATCTCGTTTAAGAAGACGAAGAAGAAACATAATTAATAAATTCTATCAAACAGGAGCAAGCGCTTTAAAGTGTCTCAACACCACAGGAATGCATGATCTGATGACGCCATTGGTATCGTCTTATCAACGATACTCTCTAAAAAATGTTTTTAATTTTCAGAACACAGGACTGCATGTTCTGATGACGATATTGGTGTACTCAATCAATATTACTCTCCAAAATTGTTTTTTTTTTAAATTCATTTTGAAGACGAGTAAGCCATTCGTAAAGTTTGATCAACGCTACTCTATAACTGCTTTTTTGTAAAATTATCACCCTCGAAAAAGTAAAGTTCCCCTTTCGGACCTTGTGATCTATAGGGCTACTGCTTCTGTGGCCTGCGGTTAAGGAGGGTGTCATGTGGGCAGCTCAACGAAGTATTCCATAATGTTGAATGAAATAATTTTAAAAAATGAAAAAAAAAAATAATAATAAGATCAAGGCACTAAATGTTTGGGTTTAAGATTCGATAAATATTGGAAGTACAACAACATAAAACTGAAAGGGAAGTAACAACACATGAGCTGTCAGAGACTTGGAGGTCATGATTGGGGACCTTATCGAAATGAAAGAAGAAATGGAACCCACAAGAGAGTTATGGGACACGAACAAAAAAACACAATAAAAATATCTATTCCTGATCTGTTTAGCCTGTTTGGGAATAAGACCCAAGTGAAAAAATTTAAGTGGCTAATGAGGCGAAGAACTAAGTGTCGACAAATATTTCTGGAAGAGATCCAGAGAACCTTTTTTTTCTCTGCATTTTTAATTCTGTTACCAATTACATTCAAAGTGAGGAATTAAATTAGGAATAAGAAATTTTGCGGGAAAGAGTGAAACTTAGGGAGGGGTGTGTGTGTGTGAAAACAACAACAGCTGAGTTGTGTCCACTTGAGAATGTCTTCTTGAGTGCTATGTGGGGATGTGATATGGTGATCATTATTCTTAAAATGTACTAACACTGTGCTTGTACTATGACTTGGCTCTTTTCCCATTATAACCCTAGGGGAGGGGAGAAGGGAGTCGTTCTGACATCTCTATACATTGTTTGGTGATTATCAAGTTTTGGCTTTATGGCCCCCCCCCCCCCCCGTCCAAAAAAAAATCAGTTTGTCCAAATATCATTTTCGATATTCTAATTAGGTTAAAAAACAATCAGATCAAGCCTTACATTTTAATTGTTGTACTAAAGGCTTTATATTTTGTGTTTTGTTTAGTGTTTAGTATTGTCTTCATTGTTTTGTGTTTAGTTTAGTGTTGTGTGTTGAGTTTTGTGATAAATGTTTAGAGTTTACTGTAGTCGACCATTAAAATGTTGTTCCTAAACCCAGCGTGTGACTGTACTAACTCAATTGTATATTTCTCAATGTGTCTTAACATTTTAAAATCATTTTTCTATTTCTTTTGATCTCTAACGATTGATTTCTCTTTTGCTCTCGATATCAAAGCAACGTAGATTTGGTACTTACAAAACAAATGTCTATAAAAACTCTCTAGTACATGCAGTTAAAATGTACACTTCTCGACTAGAATGTATTTATGGGATTATTGCTTTAAAGGCTGTGAGTGCTGGAGATGCTGGTAAATCTTTTTTTTTTTTTAAATGTATCTTTTTCGAAATTATAGATGATGTAATTCAAAATGATGGAGTCACTGCGGGCGCTACCCCCCCCTCCCCACCAGAAAAAGAGTAAGAACGAAAGGGGTGAGCTGAAAGCTGAAACATTTTTTTCTTTTTTTTTTTTTTTTGGCGTTTATCTTCTAGGATCTTTCAAGAAGCGAAGACGGCAAAAAAACAAAAACAACTTACACACACACACGCACGACAAATAGACTACTCATCTTGTGATTTTCAGATTCCGGCGATTTCGGCGTAAAACGCCAAGGGCGGTCACCCCTTCCGGAAGTAGTGTGGGGTAATTCTGCGTAGGCTCTGACAGCCTAAAAAAAAAAGGTCACAGTTGCCTCCCTCTCTTCTACTATGGGAGACTTCCAAAGAAAGATAATAAGATGCTGTTGACATGAGAGATTATCATACGACATAGACCCGCCGGGTGGCGACTGGTTAAAGGGGGCAGGGGGGAGGGTGCGTGAGACCCCGAGAAAGAAAATATTGCTGTCAGATGTGGGCCGACATTTCGTTAACGGGAGTGACAGGGGGGCCCAGGGTCGGGGAGCTAAGGGGACGCTAGGGAGACGTCCAAATATTTTTTTTTCCTTTCAAAATTCTGTTTGGGGAGTGTTCCGAGTGATTAGTTCTGGCAGATTTCCATTAGGTCAGATTTTTTTTTTATGTTTAGCTGGTTTATACTTTAGTTAATTAAATTATAGTATAAAATGTAATTTTTAAGGAATATAATATACACAAGGCTCGATTTTATTTTATTTTATTTTTTTTTGCTTCATAGTAATGTTTTAAAATAAACATTTGGGATGCTTTAAGATATCCAAACTATGTCATCTTGCTGGTTTAATCATACTGTGAGACATGACTGACTGTCAAAAGTCATCCCTCAAGTGGAAGGAGCATGAAGGGTCGTCCAAAGAAAAGCTGGCTGGACAACGTAAAGATGTGGACCTGCCATTTCTTGATATCCTGCAGAGAACAGCTGCTGACTTGTAAAAGTGGAGGAATTCGGTTAAGTGAACTGTTACAGCACCACTAAGGCGAAAGTCAAAGGACAGGTGAGAGTAGAGAACCTTTGCTGCAATAAATACGCTGCTCTTCGCAAAATCTTGCATACATTTCCTTGAAAAGAAATAATGATTGTTTTACAGGATTCCAGGGTACATTTGGTAGGCTCTGTTTAGTTGGCTACCCAGTTGAGTGTATAAGTCACACTAAGCAACAGTCATTATCTCCATGTCCCCCTTCTCTATGTCACTTAACCTGGAGTAGACATGTATGTAGGCGTTTCTGATGTATCCATGGGGTCAAGGTTGAACTGAGATAGCCAAATTAATGACGATCTTAATTTTTAATTTAAGTACCGGTACCAGGTCTATTTTTTTCTAGAAAGATAAGATCCTGGAAGATTCCTGGAAGCAATAATATTTATTAGAGTCATTTCTAAAGCATAGCTTCTGTAAACAAGGCAAGAACAGTTTTATGTGCAATTCTTAAGTTGTTTTTTTTTAGAGGAGGGGGGGGGGGGGTTGATGGTGGATGGAAGTAAGATTTAAGTTTGGATGTCACCTGGTGTGAGTTGTAAGGTTGCCACAGAAATGTAAACAGGAAGGTTTTTTTTTTTTTTACCACTTTGGATTCTAGTAGCTTCGAGTTTCTACACAGAAGAGTAAATAGTATTGGAGTTAGAATTGTATTTTCGCTACTAGAGTTTTCGGTCCGAATAGCTATAAGTAAAGGAGAGAGCCCAAACATCGGTCGATTTAATCACTAAGTTTCAAGCTTTATGTTAAGTCTACTTTTATGAATATATCATTATATTAATATTACACTGTGTATTATTACATGACACATATTGTTTGCTCTCTCTCTCTCTTTGTATGCTTTACCATCGAAGGATTCAATTATTTTAATCAGGAAAGATGAATTCTGTTGTGTCTTCATATGAACAAAGATCTACGGTAAACCATTGGATATTTGATCATCACATTTCATGCCCGAATAGATCTCATTGTATTCACAACTCTAAAACCATTGTAAGGTGGGATATAACCTGAGGCTAATAGTTAAGCTCATTACTACGTGTCAAAGGTTTCACTGTATTGAAAACAGAGACAGAGGTTTAATGATGACTAAATGGTACCCAAAACACTCTATCACACACACATACACACACATCCACACACACACATAAACGCAAGGATTGCAGAGTTCCGCGTAGTTTTTGTATGAGGGCCACTGTGAAGTGTCAATGTTATTGGATGTGACACGTGACACACCTTAAAACAAATGAAATAAATGGCACTATAAACACTAAAAGCTAGAAGCTTCTCTTTCAAAACAGCATCTTTGTAAGGGCGGGGGGAGGGATGTGGTGTGGGTGATGTTGCTTCTTGTCCAATCTAATTTTAGGACGGCTTTGGAGGCTCGGCAATCTTCGCTCTGGATGCCCCAATGTCGAGAGACATTTTTTTTTTTGAAGAGGAACAAACAATGTTATTACTGTTATATTGACAAGGTCTAATTGTGACAAGGTACAATATTGACAAGGTCTAATTGTGACAAGGTGCAATATTGACAAGGTCTAATTGTGACAAGGTACAATATTGACAAGGTCTAATTGTGACAAGGTACAATATTGACAAGGTCTAATTGTGACAAGGTACAATATTGACAAGGTCTAATTGTGACAAGGTACAATATTGACAAGGTCTAATTGTGACAAGGTACAATATTGACAAGGTCTAATTGTGACAAAGTACAATATTGACAAGGTCTAATTGTGACAAGGTACAATATTGACAAGGTCTAATTGTGACAAAGTACAATATTGACAAGGTCTAATTGTGACAAGGTACAATATTGACAAGGTCTAATTGTGACAAGGTACAATATTGACAAGGTCTAATTGTGACAAGGTACAATATTGACAAGGTCTAATTGTGACAAGGTACAATATTGACAAGGTCTAATTGTGACAAGGTACAATATTGACAAGGTCTAATTGTGACAAAGTACAATATTGACAAGGTCTAATTGTGACAAGGTACAATATTGACAAGGTCTAATTGTGACAAGGTACAATATTGACAAGGTTTAATTGTGACAAAGTACAATATTGACAATGTCTAATTGTGACAAAGTACAATATTGACAAGGTCTAATTGTGACAAAGTACAATATTGACAAGGTCTAATTGTGACAAGGTACAATATTGACAAGGTCTAATTGTGACAAAGTACAATATTGACAAGGTCTAATTGTGACAAAGTACAATATTGACAAGGTCTAATTGTGACAAAGTACAATATTGACAAGGTCTAATTGTGACAAGGTACAATATTGACAAGGTCTAATTGTGACAAGGTACAATATTGACAAGGTCTAATTGTGACAAAGTACAATATTGACAAGGTCTAATTGTGACAAGGTACAATATTGACAAGGTCTAATTGTGACAAGGTACAATATTGACAAGGTCTAATTGTGACAAGGTACAATATTGACAAGGTCTAATTGTGACAAAGTACAATATTGACAAGGTCTAATTGTGACAAAGTACAATATTGACAAGGTTACATGTTGACAAGTTCACATATTGACAAGGTCTAATTGTGACAAAGTACAATATTGACAAGGTTACATGTTGACAAGTTCACATATTGACAAATTCACAATATCATTCACCTGTATCCAACGCAAACATAACGTGAAGGATCTTTTATGTAGATACAAAGTGATACATCGGCTCTGTTGAAATAAACGTGGCTAATGATTTCAATATGAACTTATAAATAATGAATACTGCTGCCATTACGTTGCTAACGACGCTAATATTTGTTGAACTGGAAGGTTTCTGTTGTCAAATTTAATATTACATCGATACGATATCTATTATACATGAACGTTTTCAAAAAAAAAAAAAAATTAAAAGTCTCTCTGCTTTCGATTCCAGGCTCTGGAGTTCCATTATCGACGAAGACTGATTGTGTGAGATGTGATTCAAATCCGCCCACACAACTCTGATGTCTGCCTGACCTAAGTAAGACAAACTGTGGTTGGATGTTTTGTGCTGGCAGCATAACACCATGGTTAATAGTTGACCAAACCAAAATCTTGACTCCGCCAAATTTGTTCTTTGAACAATGTTCATTTGTAAAAAGTTTGTTTGTTTGTAAAATGTTTTGGATGTTCCTTCAGAGTTGAAGATAATTTACTTCCTAGTCCAAACCTCCCGCAGGACAACCAGGAATGGGAGCGGGTATGGTTTGAACCCGGAACCATCGATAAGTCCGATCGACAGTCCAGCGCGCAAACAGCACGAACAGGCAGACATCCATTCATTTTTAAATTATATGACTAAAAGAAATATTGTGTTTGACGGACTGAGCAAGGAGTCGACAATTTCTCTCCTTCCAGAATTATAAGGAACAGTATAAACCAAAAATGGACTAATTCTCATCTAAATTTAAAGAAAATTGAGGCTTATCACAAGCTAGCCCGACACGACCAACGTATAGTTTTGGGCCTCTAAACGTATAGAAGTGGTTAAACGCTTGGCTTCCACACCTCGGGTATAGGGTTTGATGAAGAGTGTGATTTAGGGAAAAGTAAAGGGATTTTAAATTTTGGGGGTTTTAGGGCGCCCTTGAATCCACTCAACTCTAATGGGACCTGGAATGGGGGAAGTGTGGGAAAGTTAAGGTCGTTGTGCTGGCCACATGACACCTTCGTTAACCGTTGGCCAAAGATGACCTATAGATTGCAATGTCTGAAAAGGGAAATTTACTAAGAAACAATCAGGAACTGATAGAAGAACCCCCCTCCCACGACTTTCTCCATACCCCCCTCCCTCCCTTTAAATCTCACCCAAACAAAAATTTGACACGTCATGTTAAAAAAACCAACACACCGATGGACAATGTCGGTCTCAAATTTTACGCATGAGGGCCCACGTATTTAATTAGATTTCAAATTAATTATCACCCAGGGGCGTATTCCTGTGTCTGCTCGGTGGGTCCCATGTGGACAGGGAGGGTGCTCATCCTGGATGATCCTGAGAGCTCATTCTAGCATGGTGTGCCACTTTTTCTTGATCATTAGAGGCTTAGGACAAGATATCATGAAGTACTTGATCAACGGGGCGTCTAAATCAACCAAGGCGCCCTTGAGGCCATCAAATTAAGCGATCACCTCTCAAGAGGTGAATTTAAAAAGTAACTCTTCCACAAGTATTTATGGGACAAATTAATTTGTGCACACTTTTAATAGGCATCTCAGTTGCTGTTCTTCTTTATTTTGTTATTGCTGTTTTGTTTGTTGTTGTTGCTGTCGTTGTTGTTCTTATTGCTGTTTTATTTGTTGTTGTTGCTGTCGTTGTTGTTGTTATTGCTGCTTTGTTTGTTGTTGCTGTCGTTGTTGTTTTCATTGCTGTTATGTTTGTTGCTGTTGTTGTTGTTATTGCTGTTTTATTTGTTGTTGTTATTGAAGTAGTTGTTGTTATTGCTGTTTTGTTGGTTGTTGTTGCTGTCGTTGTTGTTGTTTTGCAGTTTTGTTTGCTGTTTTTGCAATTGTTGTTGTTATTGCTGTTCTTAAGGCTGTCATTGTTGTTGTAATTGCTGTTTTGTTTGTTGTTGTTGCTGCTGTTGTTTTTTTAGGCTGTCATTGTTGTTGTTGACATTGCTGTTTTGTTTGTTGTTGTTGACAAGTTTGACCAAGTGTAACCAGTGCAAAGTTATAAAATATTTAAATATTAATTTAGTTCATATATGGTTTTATAACTGTAGCACAGCCTCTACTATCTTTATATATATAGTTGAAAACATGAAATATGATTTAATTATATGTATATGTGTGTGTGTATGTGTATGTGTATATGTGCTCTTTAAACTCACCCATGTACAAGGAAGAGCATGCCATTTACTCACAGATATATGCATTATGACACTGTACAAATGAACGGAGATATGAAGAGAGAAATGATTGATTTGGAAAGATGTCTTCAAGTAATACAGAACGGAACAGATTTAGGAAGGGTCTAACATGAATTATAAGAGAAATATTACACGGAAGGTCAAAGGTGAAGAAAACCGGAGTTATGAAATCCAACATGGAATTCTGGAGAAAGAGAAAAATTTCGTGTGGGGGAGGGGGAAGGGGGGTTGTTGGTGTCATTTCTGAATAATGTGGTGCCTCGCCCATCGCTGTAGCAGGCAGTTTTAATATGTTCCGGTGGAAAATTGCTTGACCCTCGCACCCAATGTATTTAGGAGTTATCTTCGCTTGCTTCTTCCCACGTCTGCACTGTCCACATCCGTCTTGTGAGGCAGGTCGGGAACTGGTGTCGCCATTTTGACTTGGATGACGTTCGTCTCTGTCACACGGACCATTTCTCTTCCTTTCTCGACTCTCCCCCCCCCCCCCCCCACTCCACCCCGGGCTTCACATTTTCCGATTCCCCAACTCTCCCATTTTATTTTTGGCTCCCTTAAGGCTCTTTGTCTCAAGTCTGTATTCCCCATTCGTCTTTTTCTTCCTACCCACCAAGGAAGCCTGCTTATATCTCCCTCTTTGACTACATGCACTACTCCCCTCCCCTTATCTCTTCGTGATGAATAGTCTTTTAAGACCCTGAGTACATTTGCCGGAACACGTGATTTCATTCACCCTCCCCCCCTTTTTTTTTCCCGAACCCATAACAAAACGCCCCCCCCCCTCCCCAATCTCTCCAACCTACCACATTCCATACAGCAATGACAAAAACCATTGTCCATTTGTTTTTTTTACGTCGTCTGATCGATATCAGGGGACACCACTCTGGACCAAACTTTGGACAGACCGATAGATCAGTGAGATCGTACACGCTTGTTGTTCGCCCCTTGTTGATGTACATGTATAATGTCTGGATGGTATTATGTTTTATTTTTAAACTAAGTTTTTTTTTTTTTGTTTTCTATAGGTCTACAGCGTTTGGGTATGTGAGTAGGGTCTGGGGAGGGGTGTTGCCTTAACCCTTAAAACGCGTGAGGTAATTTATCCTCTAAACATCAGAATTGTAATTTCATTTTGAATGCACTCATTGTAAAACAACTCAGCACTTTAAGAGTTAAGCAAATTAAAAAAAAAAAAAAGAAGAAAAAAAATCTGTCAAGGTGATTGGGATATTGACTATTATATCTGTTATCCTTCCTGAGATGTGCCTGTACTATTCCAGGACCACCATGTTGGCTTAGGGTACAATAAAACGATGCAGGTCTTTTTGAGATTTTCAAGACAAACTAAATGACTCTAAATTGAACCTCACTGTTGCGAACTAAATTAAAGAAGGATTAGAAAAAAGGAAACTTTTTAAAAACAAAGATTATCTAAGGAAAGGAACTGCTAAGTACTGCCATTTATCTCAAGATTACGGGGTTTGTTTCCCTTTCTGCTATTCAAAACAAAATTAATAAATTAATACTAACGATTAACTAATAGGTTAAATTTTTGATTGATTCGTGTATTTCTATCGACTATGAATAATTATACACAACAATATATATATATATACACATCTCTCATCAAGTAGCATTTATCCCTGTTATTTCTCTATAAAAAATAATAATATCACCAACTATTAATTAACTATCTAATATCAATAAGTTGCTTTTATCATATAGATATGTTATTAACTATATTAACAAACTGTGATTTCTGCACACAAAAAAATGGATTGCCTCCCTCCCACTCGAAAGTTAAGGGTGTGTGGGTGGGGGACGGAATGGATGCAATTGTCCCACCCCACCTAATCGTCCAACAGACTAGAGGGAGGGGGCGATATAGTCCAAAAATACTATTAATATAAGTATAGAATTCTTAAATAAATTGTGTAATTTCTCTACTAAAATTCGTCCGCCACCACCCTTCGAAAGGGAGGGAGGTCGAGTGGGATCGCCCCTACCTCCCCCCCCCCCGGATCCGCCACTGCTAAGTGCGGAAATAACCGAAGACGTAGATTTTGTTCAAGATAAAGATTTTCTAGTTCTCTAACCAAATTTAAACTATTTACTTTTTAGACTTACAAAAATTAAAACAGTCAAACTAGAGTTTTACCGGTGTATCATCAGAACAATGAAACTATTTATTTTTCTTTCAACGATATACATCAATTGTCACATTCCTAGGAATGTGTAAGTATGTATGTGTATGTATGTCAATAACATAAAAGAATGGACGGACCTGCCATTGAAAGAAGTTCTAACTAAAGCGAAAGATAGAAATGGAGAAAGACGGTCGCCAAATCTTGCATGGTGCCCCAACGGTCCAACAGACTAAAAGATAGGTAAAGGTAAACAATATTTTTATACAATTTTATACAAACCAGAAAGATTTCATACAAAATGTGAACTTTATGACTTTTCAATAACTTTATTAAACTGCACCACCACATTACGATTGAAATTTAATGGCAAAAAAAAACAACAACAAAAAAAAAAAACTTGACCTTTGAGTGCTCAACACTATTATATGGTCTGGACTTGGATGCGCTAACCTGCTTGTCTTGTGTGTTAGTGCAAATGAAAGTATAATCTGAATAAACCACATAAAAAAATTATGTCAATGTAAAAAAAAAGTAGTATTCGTCACACTATTCAACATCTAGTTCTTAAATTCGTCCCGAATAATCCTAATTAGTAGGGGGGGGGGGGGGGGCTCATGGTTGGTGCAATGTTTGGAAAGAGTGAAATGAAATGAAAACAATGACGTCAGAAATCTGTGAATGGTCCATGTTGGTGACGAAGTTGACGCTCTAACATTGTTGAGACTTCGGAACTTTCTTGGTAGTCTATCACGTTGGCGCTGTTGTTACATTGAATACGATGCTTGGTCTGTGATGGTATAAAGACCACTAGGTTACAAATATTTAGGACATTGTACCGTTAGTGGTAGTGTTATCAAAGCATGATATTGTTATGTGTGTGTTGGAGTGGGAATCTTTTTGTATGTAACTTAACGTTGTCGCCACTGTGAAGTTTAGACTGGGAACATCACATGATACTGTGTATACAAACAAACAGCAACATACAACCCTAACATACAACCCTAACATACAGCCCTAACATACAACCCTAACATACAGCCCTAACATACAACCCTAACATACAACCCTAACATACAACCATAACATACAACCCTAACATTAACCAGCATCAGACTTGGAAAGGTTAGAAATTCATAGTAATTTTGAAAACAAAAACATTGAAGAAACAGATGAGGGTAGAAGGTCAATCCAACAGTCTGATAGCAAATACAGAAACGTCGGTAGCCTGGGGCGAAAGGGAAGTAACTGTCACCTCTAATTCTCCAATCCAGCTCGGCCTTAAACTACATACCAATTATTGCTCTTAGCGTTCATTTGCTTACTGGCCATGGCAATATGTCAAATACAAATTAGGATGAGAGAGAGAGAGAGAGAGAGAGTGAGAGAGAGAGATATGTATGAAACTAATTGAATATTAAAAAAAAAATAAAAAAGATTACCAAGAGAGTTACACAAACTCAGAGGCGGCCCCCATCGAAGTCACCAATGGACCAATGCACCAGGAATATTTAAGCCATAGTCTTGTTTTGATCGTTTTAATTTTTAAAATTAGCTGGTTCACTTTCGGAAAAAAAAGTAGCAGTTGCATCAGAACTTTGAATGATCTAAAATATCATGATGTCCGATTTTCTCTTCTAGTTTCTGAGATCTAAACGGGACGGACGGACAGACAGGCCACACAAAAGTAATAGCGTGTTTTCCCCTTTCGGGGGCCACTAAAAAGACACTTACATTGAGTGACATTACAATAATTATTATAATTCAGTTATACATCTATCTTTAATAGATCCTAAACAAAACAAATTAGTGATTGGAGCTATTTTTAGGAGTCGTTCTTTGTTTAGCGCAGCTTTCAAGCTTGTTGCCTCCTTCTTTAGCCACAATGACACAAAGTCATCCTTCTCTAGTCTCAGTATAGTCATCCATCTGTAACTTTAGTGAGGCCATCATTCTATGGTCTCAATAAAGTCATCCCTTTATAGCTTCAATAAAGGCATCCTTCTTTTAAATTCAGTGAAGTCATCCTTCTATAGCCTCAATGAAGTCATCGTTTTTTTCAGTTCATTTATGTCATCCTTCTATAGCTTCAATAAAGTCATCTTTCTATACCTTTAATAAAGTTATCCTTCTATACCATTAATAAAGTCATCCTTCTATAGTTGCGATTAAGTCATCTTTCTATAGCTTTAATAAAGTCATCCTTCTTTTAGTTCAATGAAGTCATCTTTCTTCTTTCCATAGCCTCAATAAAGTTATCCTTCTATAGCCTCAATGAAGTCATCCTTCTTTTATATTCAGTGAAGTCATCCTTCTCTTACACAACTGTCTCCACAACATGTTTGACATGATGTAGAGCTACAAGAGAAAACACGATTAGAGAGTCACAGCTTGTACTGGCCGCCACCCTCTGTCACTATCAGTTGATCTTTCACTGTAGGATCATAACTCAACCAGACTCTACTAAGGTCAAACTTCGTCGCTGGCCTCTTCAGATGGAATTTTGGAAGCAGGGCTGGTGGGGGTCTGGACAACGTGGTGCTGGCGGCCATCTTGTTTGTCAGGTCTCGTTAGGGCGGTAATGCGGGGCGCGTTAGCGCAAATGAGCTCATAAAAAGACCCCCGCATTACGCCGAATTACGCGGGCATTACGCTGCTGTGTCAGCGACTAATCAAGTTATGCCCACTGACGGCGCCCTAATGCCTGGAAGATGGTGAGCAACTGGGAAAAAGTGGGGGGGATAGGGGGCTGAATAAACTGGTGTAGTCACTAGATGGACTCTGTACCCCGAATGATCTGTGTCTGAGCGTGCGTGTGTGTGTTAGGTTTGAGCTATTTTGTGCGAATATAAGTGAAAGAGAGGAAGAAAAGACAAAGGACTGCAAGGTTTGTGTCTTAAATAGAAGGAGAAAAGAAAAGCTTTGATGTGAAATCAGTTCCACAAAGAAATAGTGTATCTAAAAGAATATTAACTACATACATTGGTTATAAATATATATCAACCTAACTATATATATCTATATTACTCCTTACTCTTTCCTATAATATAATAAAAACCAAGTATACGTATAATATTAAAACAACACGTACATAATGTTGAACTACTATAGCCAACTCTACACTACTACTTGTATTTGTCATTGAACGCTAACTACAAACGAGGTACTTAGAGTAACACGAGGCTCTAACCACTTAGCGAATCAGTCATAGAAAAAAAAATACTCCTTTAGATGAATATTGCAGACGATGCATAGGTCATTAGTCCGACGGTTAACGAGGGTGTTGTGTGGCCAGCACAACGACTATACGCCTTTAGTTAGCCCTCTTTAAGCTCAGGTAGCCATTACAATTGGGTGAACTCAGACGCGTCTTTAAAAATCCCGAAATTCCAAATATCAGTTTTCTTCCTGTCCTTTTAACAGTCTCTAAAAGTTTTTCAATCTTTCTGACCTCAACAAATGGCTCGCAACATGCTGCACCAGTGAATTACTAAGAGATGCATCATGGGACAGAAACGTAGACATGTATTAAATGGCGAATAAGTAAAACCACGATTTCCTTGTGTGGAAGACATGCTGAAGGAATTGACGTTCAGAATATTACTCTATTTCATTCTGTTCCGGAAGTAGTTTCAATTTTCTCCATATTTTAATATTTCTCCCCACCACACACACGAGTTTCACTAAACGCCCTGGGGAATGTTGTATTCCAAGCACCCTGAAATGTGTGCGCCTTCTTAGATAGTTGGCTGAGCAGTAAAGCGCTTTGCTTCCGAACCGGGTGTCCCGGGTTCGAATCCTGGTGAAGACTGGCATTTTTTATTTCGGGATCTTTGGGCGCCTCTGAGTCAACCTCTAATCATCTCTGAAAGGAACCTGACATTAGTTGGGGAAAAGTAAAGGCGGTTGGTCGTTGTTCTGGCCACATGACACCCTCGTTAACCGTGGGCCACAGAAACAGATGACCTAAACATCATCTGCCTATAGATCGCAAGGTCTGAAAGTGGAACTTTGAATTTTTTAAATTTTTTATTTTTTCCAGTTTACACTTTTTTTTTCTCTTTTTTTTTTTTGTTTTCATCTGCAGTAACATTTTTACGAGTCATTAGTAAGTAATTCAGTTAAAAAAAAAGAGTACTCTTTTTTGTTTTCCTTCTTGGCTAACATCGTCTGCTTCCTGTCTGTGTCGGGGAGTTCTCTTCTCCTGTCACCTTGACGGCCATGATGTGAACAGCTGAACCGGCTCCTGAGAGGACGGCCACTTCAGCTGATCTCGAGCGGACACTTTTCAGGCATGGGAGGACAATCTTCCGAGTCCGCAGGAGTGGACAGTTTGGACAAGGTGGCTGTAGACGTGGACATGGAGGGGAAGTAAGAATGGAAGCGACTGTCCACGAGGATTTGCTGAGCTGCTAGGGTGTGACAAGGGTGAGAGGGGGGATGAGAAGAAACAATGTAGGTCAAAGGTCAAACAATCCGTGGACTTCAAATGCGTTCAACAAACTATTATCTTTATTTGCCAGTAGCGAAACAATGTCCCAGGTTTTAAAACTCAGTCAGTTATATAGTACAAGTCAAATATCAAAATACTTTAAAAAAAAAAAAAAAGCATATAGAAAGTGTAATTGTATGGACTATTCTGACTCAATCATATAATTAATTTGTAATTTGAAGTAGTTGATGTAGATTAATTTAGTATAACAAAAATACATTTGTGCGATTGGAAATATTTTTTTCAATTGTTTTGTTTAGCGCCGTTGCATGCTCTGTGTGTGGACCAGTTGGAAAGGGGGGGGGGAGGTGTCTGGGAGAAGGTTTCTGTGCTGACTTTTCAAAAGCAATTTTTAAAAAAAAGTTACAAGTATGTTCTCTGTGTTAGCCTATAAGCACTACGTTTTATCCAATAGCTTACACAAATCTCTTCTACGGGCCTCTCTCTCTCTACGGGCCTCTCTCTCTCTCTACGGGCCTCTCTCTCTCTCTACGGGCCTCTCTCTCTCTCTACGGGCCTCTCTCTACGGGCCTCTCTTTCTCTCTCTACGGGCCTCTCTCTCACTACGGGCCTCTCTCTCTCTCTACGGGCCTCTCTCTCTCTCTACGGGCCTCTCTCTTCTACGGGCCTCTCTCTCTCTCTCTACGGGCCTCTCTCTCTCTCTCTCTACTGGCCTCTCTCTCTCTACGGGCCTCTCTCTCTCTCTCTACGGGCCTCTCTCTCTCTCTACGGGCCCACTCTTTTCAAGGCAGTTACTTGACAAGAAGTTCTTGAGAGATTCGAGAAGCACTTTCAAAAAAATAAATCTATCTATTCGTAACCATCTACAGTCAAATTGTATTAAACAATGGTTTGAGGAGAGATAACTCTGTAGAGTGAGATATAACTTTCTTGTACAAGTAGATTGGATCGATACATGATTGGCACGCTTTAATTTCGTGCTTTGTCTACGTGCTAAAAAAAAAAAAAATTCCAGCTCGCTATGTCGTCGATTCCGAGTACGAGAGTGTTTGTGACAGGTAATCGATTACATCTGGGGGGAAAGCAGAAAGTGACAGCGATCGTCTTACAGGAGAGTTAACACGAGAGGGGCTATCAAAGCGCTGACCGCGACAGGTGACAGTCAGGGGCGGAGATTAGAGGCGACTCCTGCCGAGACGAGGGGTGTCGAGGCCCATCAGCAAAATGCGATACTCGACGCGGCGATGCTTGAAGAAAACGTCAAATACAAAAAAAAAAAATTATAAAAAATAATACCCTGTCATTTTATTTAAAGAGGAAAAAATATTTAAAAAAAATGAAATTTCTTTTTAAAGAGTGGGGAAAACCTGGCGCATGACGTCATTTAAAGGGGAGTGAGAGGGATCTACAGAAATAAACTTGGTTTATCCTGGCTCCCTAACGTATGAATGAGCTGTCAGGGGGAGCACATTGAGTCCGTCTCCTTAATGTTCCCAACAAAGAGTTTACAATTAATACAAAAACTTGCGTACACAAGCAAGACAACTCCAGTTGACAGTTACCATTGGAAACACATTTTTCGAACACGTGGATTGTGCCTAACAGTGTCCAGGACGGACAAAAAAAAAGGTGGGGGGGGGGGGAGAAGATGTGTAGAGGAAAAGGTACAAAAGATGGACGATGCGTAGAAGTCACTAGGGGAGGAGGCGTCTACATTGAGCCCTGGGAGAATGACAACTGCATGTTTGGAGAGCTTCGCCCCTTGGGCGCTTTACAAAACAACAACCAGTGGCGATACTTCACAGAGGTCTGGGGAAGTGCGCGGAAGAACACAAAAAAGCAAATTATTATGTGGAAAACGAACTACTTTTCATTCTTTGGCACTGCCAGGGTCGAGCTTCGATAGAGAGAAACAAAACTCATTGTAGTCAACTGAACAGTGATGTGGCAGGTCTGCAATAGTACCACCATCTGACAGGCAAGGAGAATCTTCTTAGGGATGTTAAGGGCCTTGAAGGTATCTGTGAGATCAGTTGGCATTATCCCCTCAGTCGATATAACGACAGGGTACATTGTTATTTTTGACAACTTCCATAACCGCTTAATCTCCAAGCTTAGGTAACCATATTTTCTTTGCTTTTCCATTTCAGGTTTCCGTATATTATGGGATAGTGGTACAGCGATGTCAATGATGGTAGCGTTTTTTTTTTATTTTATTTTTTTTATAATATAATATTTGTGAAATGTGAGAACTTATAAATAAAAAAAAAAGCCCCAAAAAGAGGCAAAGAAAAGAGACCCAAAGATTACTATGATGACATAGTAATCAGGGCGATTAAAATCCACCGTATAGTCAGTTGAAATTATTGTCATTATTATTATTATTATTATTATTATGGTTACTATTATGTCACAATAAAGTGGAATGGGTATGGGTAACAAGATCACTTATGTAAAATGTAACAGACTGTTGGTGTTGAACTAATAGGCTACTCACTATTTGAGCTATAGTGTAATAATGAGGTGATGGAATGTAGTCAGAAAAGAATCAATACTGGTCCCCGCAATTATAGTTACATAACTAGAATGAGAGACATCAGACGCGGAACAAAAACATTGCCTTCATTATTCAATGTCACCAAACTTATACCAGCACAAACTCTGACACTGCCCTATAGATATTTGCAGAAAGATAGTCCTCGTCTTTCCATTCTTACATGATTCCCTCTCTCTCTCCTCTCGCTAGACCAGTGATTCACAACGTGGTCTATACAGACCCCCAGGGGTCTACGAAGACTTCCAATGGGTCTACGAGACAAAAAAGTTTGTGAACCACTGCGCTAGACATTAACTACCCCCTTCTCCCACCCCTGTATAAATTTAAAAAAGACACTTATGCCGTGTTCACGTCAACGCTTCAAACCTGCTGTCTCTTCCAAAGGGGAAAAAAAAAACGCGCGCTGGTTATTTGATAGTTACATAAAAAAACACCAACTAATAATAAACTTTAATGGCAGCTGATTTCTTTATGGACCTGGTGTTGCCAACTTTGATGTTTTATGCCCGGGTTTTATGTCATGTTGCCAACTTTGATGTCATATTTTATTGCTCTCAGACAAGATAAGAGACAAATTTGTCATAAATGTTATATATAACATAGAAACGATCGTAACAGGATGACTGTTATGTGCATTTTTTTCGTGTATTAATTTTTTTTTGGTATCTGCGTTTCTTGGAGGGACATATTATATAACACACAAAGATGGAATTTCAGCCCTGCCCCCTTTACTCTTTATAATCACAGTTTTAATCAACCTATTCAGTAATGCTATATCACCTTTGCACTCCCTTCACACACTCCAAAACAAGCGCGCACATACATAGACTAATGTTACCATGTAAGATATCTAAGTTTTAATGAAATAACTGTTTCAATTTTTACTTGATGTCAGCTCAATTCAAAATTATCTCAATTCAAAATTATCTCCCCCCAATAGAGAATCTCTATCGTTTTGAATTCGTATGCCAATTACAGTTACCTAAAATCATACATTAAATTGTAGATTTGTAATGTCTATTTTTAGGTTAGCAAAAGACTAGATAATGTTACGAAAAATTAATAATTTATTGTATGAATAGAAAGATCCACAAACTTCTCTAACCGTACCCCACATAAATATTCACCTATATACTTTTGCATTCTAGAACTATAATTTCTAATTTACTAATGTCAAAAACGAATTTCCAATTACGCCTCTGGCGTTGACCATTTGAGTTAATGATTGATATGCGAGCACTTCGGTAATCAATACGACTAATTGAACTAGTGATTTTGTGACCTGGATATTAATTGATTGAATATCGCTGTTGATGTGGCAGGTTCTTGACCTATTAGTGATTGATTGATTGATTTTATCGACGTACGACGCAAGGTCGTTCCTCAAAAGGTAAGAAGACAGCACAGGGTGGAGACATTTTAATGAAGGTGGGGTCCGACGAAAGGGTCTGAAAATTATAAGTGTCCATTTCTCTTGTGGAAACAAAAACAGCTTTATGTCTGAACAATTAAAAGCTGAAGGTCGACAGACTCGGAACAAGTGACCAAAAGACAGTTATCAGCACGACCAGTTTTGAACGAAAACTAACAAGCCTTTTATTCTCATCAATCCTCTTCAAATCTGGCCAGCTCGCGCCTGTCCTTTCTGCGCCCGACACAGAGTGACCGCTGTCCGGTGGACCTGTGGACAAATCTCAAGTGACAGCCGTGACAGAAACAAGTGATGAATCAGTGCTCGGGATAATCCCCCCTTGTCACATCGTCCAACCTCATTCTCTCCCCTTTGCCTCGGTGTGAAAGGAAAGAAGCGTCGCGAGGGATACAATGCTGGGGGGCGGCAGCAGGTGGTCCTCGCCTCGTTTTGATAAACCAAGCAAGTGAACAGCCGACTATGATGTACTTCCGGCGCTCTAGAGAAGACGAGCATAAACAAACAACAAAACATGGAGATTCTCTTCTTTTTGTCATTTAGTCTCTGAACTCGAACGATTCGGTGTTCGATCAAAATATTTGAGTCCTAAATGTCTCTGAACCCAAACACATTCTCAGAGCTCACACAGGGTTAGCTAACTTAAACTGGTGGACTGCGCACGCTATTATCACGGCGTCTGTTTGACTAACCTAACCCTGACATTGAACGAAGACTCAAATTTGTGAATGATGCTTAACTTTGGTGTTTTCTGATCAAGGGTTCAAATAAAGTCATGGATGAAAAGTGGAAGAAGCTAGAACGACTACTGAAAAAATAATTGACATAATTCTTCTGACTCCCAATGATTCATAGGGCCCCTACTTCGTCATAGGGCTCTGTTCTCGGCGATTCTCCTCAGTTGGGTCCATGTCTATCCTGCTATGTTTTTGCTTCTTGGTTCTCTTCAAAGTTTGCTTCGGTCTCTCTGCCTTGCTCTTTCCCTGTGAAATCAAACCCAGAACCTGCTTCGCAACATTTGTTTTTGTACTGAAAAAAGTAAACTATCACTAACTATGAAGATCCGTTAAATCCAATAAAATCCTATTACATTATTTCTTATAGTTTAGATGTTTCTGGAGAGAAATATGATTGAGAACCGAAGTATATTTCTTTTACAGGGGCGTAGCTAGGAAATTTTCCATCGTTTGGGGGCCCCGGTGGGGCTTGAACTCTTGGGGGGGGGGCCCCTGCATTTTGTGTAATATTTAATTTTTAATCTACAAAAACACTCATTTGAGGGCCCCTATCAAGTTGGGGTCAGGGGGGATTTTCAAATTCTCCCCCCTCCTCCCCCCTCACCCTAGCTACGCCACTGTTCTTTTAGGGCTACTTCATTTTCAAATCATCCTGCACACCCCTTTCTACATAATGGTAACATTCTAAAAATTCTTATATAAGTCATGTTTTTCGTATCTATTCTTCCGTTGCCATCTACCAAGGTGTGCATAATCTAGAATGCTAGAGTTAACACTGGCAAGACCATTCCAGACTTTCAGTTCAACTGTATAGAACAAAAGTGGCCTAGATGTTCTTCTTAATAAGATATATAAGTTCTTTGATGATATATATATATATATATACAGTATACAGTATACAGTATATATATATATATATATATATATATATATATATATATATATATATATAAAGTTGGAAAAAACAACACTAAAACACTACACCAAAAAAGGTTGGATCCGCCTCATAAATTGGATAACATAAGATTGAATCCGATATAAATAGACGAGGTTTGATTCTTGTCTAGTTCTTTATGCTACATGATAGATATCGACACCAGAAGCTCAGGTTCCCAGGTGTCATTGACTTCACTTAAGAATTGAGATTTCTCTACCCGTGGAGCCCATTGGAAGAACGTCAACACGACCAAATGTGGGCCACACACGAAATGTCATTAGCACGTGCTGCAAGGTGGGCCCATACCCTGAGAGGTGGCGGTAGGTGGGGGGGGGGGGGTTGCTGTCTGTAACCGTGCGGGTAGCGTTAGGCTTGCGTTTAATTATTTATTATGATACATAGATTCTCTGGGAAACCTGGAGGTAGGGAGCTGTTAAAAGGTGTGCGTGGTGGTGGGAGGGGGGGGGGGTTTGGAGGTTGATGATCTCAGGTGCAACAGATCGAGTTGTTGTCAGTAATGTACTCTGGTCTCTTCACTCCAGAGGCGGATCGTGGTGATGGAAGGAGGGGGTAGATGGATAGATTGATGTGGAAGCAATCCAATGTACTTCAATAAACAGTGCGGGAGTGTAGAGTGCTTGAACTTTATTAAACTTGAAGACCACGTGAATGCCCCCCATTGTACTCAGTTTTAAACAAACAAATCTCAGCAGCAGAGAAGATCTTGTTCACGTACTTTGGAATGTTCAACGCTTTCCAACGAAATTCTTGTTCTGGATATTGTTTTCCTTGAGCCGTCTTCTTCTGAGAAATGACCATACAGAACAGTTGACTTCGATTATGGGAAGCTTATACAACTTTTTAAAAAGTGTAATTAGGTGCTTTGGGTGTGCAGGAAGAACGAAGATCGAAAATATCATCAACTTATCAATACCGTATTATTATTATTATTAGCTAATACCAATTCTAAAACATAATTATATTGTAAATACGGTTATCTGCCCTTGTTTCAATCTTTCTAGCACGGAAAGACTCGTACATAGATTCGTGTGGTTCGTGTGGTGTGTGTATGAGTGGGGGGAATTGTATATGCGTGGGGCTCAACCTCACACTTACCAGCAAACAAGTTTATCACTGGATATTTTGGGGTAGTTTCTTACTGCAATTTCCCTTCCATCAACGCACACACACACACAGCCCACTATCCCAACTACACACACACACACACATGCGAGACAGCGCCCGATGTCCACGCTTCCAATCTCTCCATTTCCGGCAATCCGTTAAAGTAAAGAGCCGTCCAGGAAGGAAAAGCTTCGGGCGCCCCCCTTTCCCTTCCACCCCCCATGGTCGTGTTGACTCGTCTAACATAGGAGCTCACCTAGATCTCCAGGACTGTGCCGGACTGCGGTCTGACCAGCACGTACGACGTCACTGTGTCAACTTCGCCGCCGTGCCTGACAGTGAGACAGGGGCAATCTCCACGGGGGGATCTTCTCTTTCCCCCACGCACACCCTCCGCAGCCCTTCCCCGTTTACTCTTTCTTGTAGAATTCGATGCGAGTCTCACAACAGAGACTCCCCGGTCCAAGACACGGCGATAAGCAAGTGCACCCTAACTGCGGGAATTCTGGAGCAATTTTAAAAATTGGACTATCGTCGGCGCTAATTGGGTAACGTTCTGTTGAGCATGCCTTAATGTCACGGTCTGGAAAATGAACCTTACGTTATTAGATACAACTAAGTCAACTGAAAGGGAGTGGTCCTCTCAGACTGTCCAGCTGAATGGACACGTGCAGTCATCATTGAACCACCAATCGAGATGAAAGAAAGACCCAGCCAGTGACTTTGCTTTATTTATTTAAAAAGCTTATATCAAGTCACTCTGTTGGTCTGGTACAAATTGTGTACACGTTAGTTCTCCCTCTTACCGTTCTCGGATTAAGTTGAAACTTTGCACAATTATTCACTGCCCCTGACAAAACATGAATGTATCGAGGAATGGAACAATTATTTTATCAATTGGTTGTAATTTATGGCCTATGTAAATATATAAGTCTATGGTCGTAATTAATTCATTTTGTCCTGTATGGAATATATAGTTAATAAAGTCGCTATGCTAAAGGCAGATAAGATGCCTTGTGTATAGAGTTCAGAGATAAGAATTGTAAGATTGCTTGAGGAAAAGAAAATAATTACAAATAATTAAAAGTTAATGTAAAGGTTATACATGAGACTGTACGCTGATGTAAAGGTTATATATGAGGCTGTATGTTGATGTAAAGACATATGCATATGAATCAATTGTAAAGACAACTTTGTAAAGGATTTGTTAATTAATGTGGTAGTGCTTACCATTTTCACAAATGATTTCTCTTGTACAAATATACATTGACGTTTTATCACAGCTACACAGAAAACTTCTGCAAATACAAAATACATCCTATATAAGATACCTACGTATAGTCACTCAATGAACCTCGCTTTATAGTGCGTGTTATCTTTTACGGAATGTTGTTGTCATGTTTTTAATTGAAATAAAAGGAATCCTTGTAATTACAAAACATTTCCAAAGAAACAAAATATTAAAAATTACATTACAAAAAAAAATATTTTTTTTCTAAGGGAATAACTCCACATTTACAGCGTTATGTCTCGATACTGTTGAATTATCTCCCTTTTCTATATCCAATTAAATAATTAAAATAACTATAATTTAACAAACTATTATGTTAATTTTTTTTTATTCACGCAGAGGCGTAGTGAGCAAAACGTGCGCCCGGTATATAATTGGCATCCCCCCCCCCCATTTTCAATGAAAATCACATAGAAATATAGGCTGCGTGTGGCACCCTGGGCATCGTGACCCCCTTGCCTCCCCCCTTTCACTACGCCTCTGTATTCAAGTGTTGCCTTCAACAATAAGTTATTGTGCAAAGTTTCAACTTTATCGGAGTAGGGAAAGTGGCAGAACTAACGTGTTCGAAATAGTATCAGACAAAGTGTGTTGATATAATAAGCTTTGCAAAAACAAATATACAGCAGTTTGAGTGCAAGTTTTAATACTTTAACATCATAAATTGTGTTCATTCCTAGGCAGTTGATATGTAAGTTACTTTTTGTATTCATAATCTTAGGACGACAAGTTGAAGAGACTAAGACTACTTTATTTATCTCTATGGTAATTCCTTGTAATTAACTATTGGAAAGGAAGAAAGAGACTTTACAAGAATGTCTCACTGGAACTCTTTAAAATTTTTTTTATTGAGACGCCTTCTTGGCTTTGATCTTATAAGTTGGGTCCTCAATGCTGGCTACGGGGGCATAACGCTTCAGCCTTGGAGTGAGTGATTAACTTCAAAGGTAGCCAGGGCTGCATGGAATATGTTGAGTTAGAAAAAAGAATTGATGAGACTACTATGAACTTTAACCTCTCACCTCGCTCGGCCCAGTTTTTTTCCCTGCACTTGATGGCGATACATGCGCGCGAAGATATATCGTCAGCTAAGGGCAACAGGCTCAGCCATCGTCACTTCTTGATGGACACGTTTCATCTCCCCTTCATCGGTATAGTGTTGTTTTCACCTCTACTCATCTTTCTAGAATATCAATCAGTGGTTCTCACATATTTATGACTAGGTTCTTCGTTTCAGTCAACGTAAGTGCTTGCCTTCTGATACACAGGGTCAGTTGGAGAATCTGACTTATCATCATTAGCAGCAGCAACAGCAGCAGCTACATCACCACCACAAGCACCATCAAACAACTTTTGAATGATAGCTTCTGGGTCCCATATTAAGCATTTAAAGACATGTACCTCAATAATTAATATAGGGTTATCACATGGACATGGCGGTTAAGAGTCTTAATCACTTGACTGTCAAAGCTAGATTCCCAAGTTCAAGTCCTGAAGAATTGGATAGATCGATACTAAAGTCCCACAGTTGTTTTTAGCTTCAGAGATTCCCAACTTTCTTCTGGTTTCTATACAACCTCAACTTTCTTCTGGTTTCTATACAACCTCAACTTTCTTCTGGTGTCTATACAACCTCAACTTTCTTCTGGTGTCTATACAACCTCAACTTTCTTCTGGTGTCTATACAACCTCAACTTTCTTCTGGTGTCTATACAACCTCAACTTTCTTCTGGTTTCTATACAACCTCAACTTTCTTCTGGTTTCTATACAACCTCAACTTTCTTCTGGTGTCTATACAACCTCAACTTTCTTCTGGTGTCTATACAACCTCAACTTTCTTGTGGTGTCTATACAACCTCAACTTTCTTCTGGTGTCTATACAACCTCAGCTTTCTTCTGGTTTCTATACAACCTCAACTTTCTTCTGGTTTCTATACAACCTCAACTTTCTTCTGGTTTCTATACAACCTCAACTTTCTTCTGGTGTCTATACAACCTCAGCTTTCTTCTGGTTTCTATACAACCTCAACTATCTTCTGGTTTCTATACAACCTCAACTTTCTTCTGGTTTCTATACAACCTCAACTTTCTTCTGGTGTCTATACAACCTCAACTTTATTCTGGTTTCTTTACAACCTCAACTTTCTTCTGGTGTCTATACAACCTCAACTTTCTTCTGGTGTCTATACAACCTCAACTTTCTTCTGGTGTCTATACAACCTCAACTTTCTTCTGGTGTCTATACAACCTCAACTTTCTTCTGGTGTCTATACAACCTCAACTTTCTTCTGGTTTCTATACAACCTCAACTTTCTTCTGGTTTCTATACAACCTCAACTTTCTTCTGGTGTCTATACAACCTCAACTTTCTTCTGGTGTCTATACAACCTCAACTTTCTTCTGATGTCTATACAACCTCAACTTTCTTCTGGTGTCTATACAACCTCAACTTTCTTCTGGTGTCTATACAACCTCAACTTTCTTCTGGTGTCTATACAACCTCAACTTTCTTCTGGTGTCTATACAACCTCAACTTTCTTCTGGTTTCTATACAACCTCAACTTTATTCTGGTGTATATACAACCTCAACTATCTTCTGGTTTCTATACAACCTCAACTTTCTTCTGGTGTCTATACAACCTCAACTTTCTTCTGGTTTCTATACAACCTCAACTTTCTTCTGGTTTCTATACAACCTCAACTTTCTTCTGGTGTCTATACAACCTCAACTTTCTTCTGGTTTCTATACAACCTCAACTTTCTTCTGGTGTCTATACAACCTCAACTTTCTTCTGGTTTCTATACAACCTCAACTTTCTTCTGGTGTCTATACAACCTCAACTTTCTTCTGGTTTCTATACAACCTCAACTTTCTTCTGGTGTCTAT
Source organism: Biomphalaria glabrata (assembly GCF_947242115.1). Taxonomy (NCBI): domain Eukaryota; kingdom Metazoa; phylum Mollusca; class Gastropoda; family Planorbidae; genus Biomphalaria; species Biomphalaria glabrata. The sequence goes on along the minus strand of NC_074712.1, from coordinate 12,671,118 downwards.
ACAACCTCAACTTTCTTCTGGTTTCTATACAACCTCAACTTTCTTCTGGTTTCTATACAACCTCAACTTTCTTCTGGTTTCTATACAACCTCAACTTTCTTCTGATTTCTATACAACCTCAACTTTCTTCTGGTGTCTATACAATCTCAACTTTCTTCTGGTTTCTATACAACCTCAACTTTCTTCTGGTGTCTATACAACCTCAACTTTCTTCTGGTGTCTATACAACCTCAACTTTCTTCTGGTGTCTATACATCCTCAACTTTCTTCTGGTTTCTATACAACCTCAACTTTCTTCTGATGTCTATACAACCTCAACTTTCTTCTGGTTTCTATACAACCTCAACTTTCTTCTGGTTTCTATACAACCTCAACTTTCTTCTGGTTTCTATACAACCTCAACTTTCTTCTGATGTCTATACAACCTCAACTTTCTTCTGGTTTCTATACAACCTCAACTTTATTCTGGTTTCTATACAACCTCAACTTTCTTCTGATGTCTATACAACCTCAACTTTCTTCTGGTGTCTATACAACCTCAGCTTTCTTCTAGTGTCTATACAACCTCAACTTTCTTCTGGTGTCTATACAACCTCAACTTTCTTCTGGTTTCTATACAACCTCAACTTTCTTCTCGTTTCTATACAACCTCAACTTTCTTCTGGTGTCTATACAACCTCAACTTTCTTCTGGTTTCTATACAACCTCAACTTTCTTCTGGTTTCTATACAACCTCAACTTTCTTCTGGTGTCTATACAACCTCAACTTTCTTGTGGTTTCTATACAACCTCAACTTTCTTCTGGTTTCTATACAACCTCAACTTTCTTCTGATGTCTATACAACCTCAACTTTCTTCTGGTTTCTATACAACCTCAACTTTCTTCTAATGTCTATACAACCTCAACTTTCTTCTGGTTTCTATACAACCTCAACTTTCTTCTGATGTCTATACAACCTCAACTTTCTTCTGGTTTCTATACAACCTCAACTTTCTTCTGGTTTCTATACAACCTCAACTTTCTTCTGGTTTCTATACAACCTCAACTTTCTTCTGATGTCTATACAACCTCAACTTTCTTCTGGTGTCTATACAACCTCAACTTTCTTCTGGTTTCTATACAACCTCAACTTTCTTCTGGTTTCTATACAACCTCAACTTTCTTCTGATGTCTATACAACCTCAACTTTCTTCTGGTGTCTATACAACCTCAACTTTCTTCTGATGTCTATACAACCTCAACTTTCTTCTGGTTTCTATACAACCTCAACTTTCTTCTGGTTTCTATACAACCTCAACTTTCTTCTGGTTTCTATACAACCTCAACTTTCTTCTGGTTTCTATACAACCTCAACTTTCTTCTGGTTTCTATACAACCTCAACTTTCTATTGGTTTCTATACAACCTCAACTTTCTTCTGATGTCTATACAACCTCAACGTTCTTCTGATGTCTATACAACCTCAACTTTCTTCTGGTTTCTATACAACCTCAACTTTCTTCTGGTTTCTATACAACCTCAACTTTCTTCTGGTTTCTATACAACCTCAACTTTCTTCTGGTTTCTATACAACCTCAACTTTCTTCTGGTTTCTATACAACCTCAACTTTCTTCTGGTTTCTATACAACCTCAACTTTCTTCTGATGTCTATACAACCTCAACTTTCTTCTGGTGTCTATACAACCTCAACTTTCTTCTGATGTCTATACAACCTCAACTTTCTTCTTGTGTCTATACAACCTCAACTTTCTTCTGATGTCTATACAACCTCAACTTTCTTCTGGTTTCTATACAACCTCAACTTTCTTCTGATGTCTATACAACCTCAACTTTCTTCTGGTTTCTATACAACCTCAACTTTCTTCTGGTTTCTATACAACCTCAACTTTCTTCTGGTTTCTATAAAACCTCAACTTTCTTCTGATGTCTATACAACCTCAACTTTCTTCTGGTGTCTATACAACCTCAACTTTCTTCTGGTTTCTATACAACCTCAACTTTCTTCTGATTTCTATACAACCTCAACTTTCTTCTGATGTCTATACAACCTCAACTTTCTTCTGGTGATCATACAACCTCAACTTTCTTCTGATGTCTATACAACCTCAACTTTCTTCTGGTGTCTATACAACCTCAACTTTCTTCTGGTGTCTATACAACCTCAACTTTCTTCTGATGTCTATACAACCTCAACTTTCTTCTGGTGTCTATACAACCTCAACTTTTTTCTGGTGTCTATACAACCTCAACTTTCTTCTGATGTCTATACAACCTCAACTTTCTTCTGGTGTCTATACAACCTCAACTTTCTTCTGGTGTCTATACAACCTCAACTTTCTTCTGGTGTCTATACAACCTCAACTTTCTTCTGATGTCTATACAACCTCAACTTTCTTCTGGTGTCTATACAACCTCAACTTTTTTCTGGTGTCTATACAACCTCAACTTTCTTCTGGTGTCTATACAACCTCAACTTTCTTCTGGTGTCTATACAACCTCAACTTTCTTCTGGTGTCTATACAACCTCAACTTTCTTCTGGTGTCTATACAACCTCAACTTTCTTCTGGTGTCTATACAACCTCAACTTTCTTCTGGTGTCTATACAACCTCAACTTTCTTCTGGTGTCTATACAACCTCAACTTTCTTCTGGTGTCTATACAACCTCAATTTTTTTTGTTCAAAATATCGAGGATCTTATCTTAGTAGCTCATCATGACGACATCTGATGTGTTCTTCTCAAACAACCGTCACACTCTCAAGATATTAGTACGCAAACACATTTTACCTTTGATGCTTTCAAACGTAACGCATATACTAAGTGGACTTAAGTGAGAACCATCGCCCTAAACTCTTTATCCTGCAAGAATCTCGTGCGTTTCAAAATTTATGGCCACTCTCCAGCTAAAAGGCAAAGATACGAGAGACTGATTTAATTAAAAAATAAAAAGTTTTTTTTTTCATCATAAAAAATGGGTGCCATCTTGCAAGTAACGCCAGATGCTCACTGACTGCGTCATCTTTATATATCATACGAATTAAATTTGCCGAACAGTCATACGTTTTGGAGTTTTATGTTGTGTGGACACATTAATTCCTTCCATTCTCCGATAAGAGAATGGTGAAGAGTATCGTGTAGTGTGTACTGCAATTTAGTCAATAGCACAAAGTAAACGAACACATTTACAAGAGCGCGCTAAAATGTGTTTTTTTTTAATTACTCACACACACACACACTCATATACATATATATACATGCATGGTGATGGTTATAAAAAGCTATTTACTAAAAAAAAAAATATTTTACGCGTTTTCTTTTTAAACATGACTTATTTGTGTATGCGCTAGTAAGTGCAAAACTTAGGATTTACAGTGCGTAGTTTTATATGTTTAACCATCTCAGGGTTCCCACTTAATCCTAATGCATCCATGGCAATGCTTCTCGGTCTAGGGTGGAGCCCATGGTGGAGACGGTCTTTAGAAAAGACGATTGGATTAGTTGTCAAGAAAAACCGATTTCTCGTTGGGGAGCCTAAGAATCGAGTTTATTGCACTTGGGGGGACATCTAAGAAAGCCTAAACAAAATTGTCACTATCCAAGTATCCACACAATGTTCCTCAATGGGCAGTTAGTATGGCGGACATCTGCACGGCTGATGTGGTTCAGGGAGGAAGATGTGAAAGTTTCCCCGCTGAGCTTGGCCTCTGACCTCGCCTCTATCCTGAGCGTCTTTGGATACGAGCCATCGGTACTAGAGATGTGCAAAGTACACATCAGCTTGAATCTCTCCCAGACATAAGTTGTAGTACTAGAGATGTGCAAAGTACACATCAGCTTGAATCTCTCCCAGACATGAGTTGTAGTACTAGAGATGTGCAAAGTACACATCAGCTTGAATCTCTCCCAGACATAAGTTGTAGTACTAGAGATGTGCAAAGTACACATCAGCTTGAATCTCTCCCAGACATAAGTTGTAGTACTAGAGATGTGCAAAGTATACATCTGCTTGAATCTCTCCCAGACATAAGTTGTAGTACTAGAGATGTGCAAAGTATACATCTGCTTGAATCTCTCCCAGACATAAGTTGTAGTACTAGAGATGTGCAAAGTACACATCAGCTTGAATCTCTCCCAGACATAAGTTGTAGTACTAGAGATGTGCAAAGTACACATCAGCTTGAATCTCTCCCAGACATGAGTTGTAGTACTAGAGATGTGCAAAGTATACATCAGCTTGAATCTCTCCCAGACATAAGTTGTAGTACTAGAGATGTGCAAAGTATACATCTGCTTGAATCTCTCCCAGACATAAGTTGTAGTACTAGAGATGTGCAAAGTACACATCAGCTTGAATCTCTCCCAGACATAAGTTGTAGTACTAGAGATGTGCAAAGTACACATCAGCTTGAATCTCTCCCAGACATAAGTTGTAGTACTAGAGATGTGCAAAGTACACATCAGCTTGAATCTCTCCCAGACATGAGTTGTAGTACTAGAGATGTGCAAAGTATACATCAGCTTGAATCTCTCCCAGACATAAGTTGTAGTACTAGAGATGTGCAAAGTACACATCAGCTTGAATCTCTCCCAGACATAAGTTGTAGTACTAGAGATGTGCAAAGTACACATCAGCTTGAATCTCTCCCAGACATGAGTTGTAGTACTAGAGATGTGCAAAGTATACATCTGCTTGAATCTCTCCCAGACATAAGTTGTAGTACTAGAGATGTGCAAAGTACACATCAGCTTGAATCTCTCCCAGACATAAGTTGTAGTACTAGAGATGTGCAAAGTACACATCTGCTTGAATCTCTCCCAGACATAAGTTGTAGTACTAGAGATGTGCAAAGTACACATCAGCTTGAATCTCTCCCAGACATGAGTTGTAGTACTAGAGATGTGCAAAGTATACATCTGCTTGAATCTCTCCCAGACATAAGTTGTAGTACTAGAGATGTGCAAAGTACACATCTGCTTGAATCTCTCCCAGACATAAGTTGTAGTACTAGAGATGTGCAAAGTACACATCAGCTTGAATCTCTCCCAGACATGAGTTGTAGTACTAGAGATGTGCAAAGTACACATCAGCTTGAATCTCTCCCAGACATGAGTTGTAGTACTAGAGATGTGCAAAGTACACATCTGCTTGAATCTCTCCCAGACATAAGTTGTAGTACTAGAGATGTGCAAAGTACACATCAGCTTGAATCTCTCCCAGACATGAGTTGTAGTACTAGAGATGTGCAAAGTACACATCTGCTTGAATCTCTCCCAGACATAAGTTGTAGTACTAGAGATGTGCAAAGTACACATCAGCTTGAATCTCTCCCAGACATAAGTTGTAGTACTAGAGATGTGCAAAGTACACATCAGCTTGAATCTCTCCCAGACATGAGTTGTAGTACTAGAGATGTGCAAAGTATACATCTGCTTGAATCTCTCCCAGACATAAGTTGTAGTACTAGAGATGTGCAAAGTACACATCAGCTTGAATCTCTCCCAGACATAAGTTGTAGTACTAGAGATGTGCAAAGTACACATCAGCTTGAATCTCTCCCAGACATAAGTTGTAGTACTAGAGATGTGCAAAGTACACATCAGCTTGAATCTCTCCCAGACATGAGTTGTAGTACTAGAGATGTGCAAAGTATACATCTGCTTGAATCTCTCCCAGACATAAGTTGTAGTACTAGAGATGTGCAAAGTACACATCTGCTTGAATCTCTCCCAGACATAAGTTGTAGTACTAGAGATGTGCAAAGTACACATCAGCTTGAATCTCTCCCAGACATGAGTTGTAGTACTAGAGATGTGCAAAGTATACATCTGCTTGAATCTCTCCCAGACATAAGTTGTAGTACTAGAGATGTGCAAAGTACACATCTGCTTGAATCTCTCCCAGACATAAGTTGTAGTACTAGAGATGTGCAAAGTATACATCAGCTTGAATCTCTCCCAGACATAAGCTGTTGGGACAGACTGATGGGACGGGGTGGGGGGAGCTTCTGTAGTCCAGAGTTCCAAGAGTGTTACACTCGACTTCTAGGGCAGACACCAAGAAACAATCCCAATGCATTATATAAAGATCTACTGCTTGTAATTAAGACTGGTTTAAAAAAAATATTTAAAATGATATTATTTAATATACGTACATCACCTCTGAGATAAAAAGAATGTTCTATCCCATTGTTTTAATTGATATTTGTTTTAAGTTAATGTTAAAATTAAAATGAACACCCGTCGCTATTATTGATTGAAAGTTCTTTATATCTCAGATACTCTTGTATTTCTCTCTTACTCTTGAGATTAAGTCAACTAAAAAAAAACTTACGGTATTAAGAGATTTTTAAAACCTAGAACTAAATACTTACTAGCAGTACACACACGGACAACGCCGTTGTTTTGTATCCTGGCTCTACAGTGTTTATTTTGGCCGGAACATTTCTTTTTGTATTTTAATACACGGGCCTCATTTGGACCATCAAATTAACATAGTTTTTTTTTACCACGTGAATAAGTGTATCTTTTACAATGAAATTTCACCACCCGTTCTCTTACCTTCTCTCTTTCTCTCTCTCCTCTCCTCTCCTCTCTCTCTCTCTTCGATTTCTTGTGCCCCCATTGTTTGTAACCTTCGCATGGCAATTTCTCCTACATAGACTATTGACTTCATATGAAAAGACCCGCTTCATGATGCCACCCCCCAACATATAAACACACTCATATTTTGGGCCCGTTAATTCTAGCATCACTTTTACCTATCCGCTTTCCCCCCCCCCCCCCCCCCCCGGGCCAACAACAAAAAGTTAGTGTTTCGTACACTCTAGGACTTTTCTTCGGCTTCTCCATTCAAGCTTTAGTTTGTTTCGACACTGACGCACCCCCCCCTTTCTGGTTACTTTACTTCTTTGTTTTGTTTTGTTTGCAACCTTTTATTTTCAAGCCAGCAATGTACGGGACTAGACACCACATGCATACCATCAGTTTCAGGTCTAGAGGTACAGTGTTACAAAATATAAACAACTTAGAAAAAAAAAAAGAAAAAAATTGCTTTATAAATACGAAATTGGTGTGAATTTTTTTTTAATGCTTTATATATAGACTGCGGCTTTTTGGGGTTATACCTACAATTAAATACAGAGGTTTTTCTCGGATAGCAGTTGTTAGGCTGCCACTCTGTCAATACCGGTTCTTGGTGAGCGTCTAGGGCTCTAAAAGGAGCCTGTGTACGACAATTTGAGAGATTTCTTGATCAATGAGGCAGCGAGTAAGTCAGTGGTATTCTACAAATATATAGTAGATTACTTATTACAGTAATTAGTGCATTATTGAATTTTCCAAGACAACAACAAAATCTGTGTCGAAGTTCATGCGACATTTTTGTTACACAAATAGCTGAAAATGTGTTGTAATGAGAACAACATAGACTTTTTGGCAACATTAAATGTCTACGTTAAATGTCTACATTAAATGTCTACGTTAAATGTCTACATTAAATGTCTACGTTAAAAGAATGCCCCAGTCTCTCAGTGCTCAGACAAGGCTTGGTGTGTGGCTCGCCCCCTTTTCCACACACACACATACATCAAACATGTCCCTCTAATCTTCACAGCAGTATCCTCCCATTTTGTTTTGTTTTGTTTCTGTTCGGGCGTGGAGGGAGTGAGCACCCTGAGAATGAAAATGACATAATTATATAACTTTAAACACATATAATTACCGGCTGGCAGGCAGCCGGCCAATTGTCGCAATTATTACACGAGGAGACGTCGGGCTGAAAGGAACTGCCTCCTCCCCGGAGCCTGGAGTGGGGCTGGTTTCTTTAGTACTCATTTTAGTGAAGAGAGACCCGCACGAAGGGGCGTTAACATCAATTTCCAAGTGTGTGTGTGTGTGTGTCTGTGAGTATGAGATTGACAGAAAGTGAGAGAGAATTGTATGTGGGTAGATGGTATTTTTTAGGGGCCGTCAAGGGCGCAGTAAATTTCTCGACAGTTGGGGGAGAAACCCTCCATATAGTCACCTCCATAAATTTCCGGCGGGTCTCCCCTGTCACATTGCCTGGTCCTCTCTTGGACGTTACGCCCTCTTGCTGTAAAATAACCCAACAATCGATGACCTCCGACCCCGACTGCCATATTTCTTCTGACTCAGTGGAGACCTCGGCAATTTCGCGATCGGCTCTGACATTTCGGAACAAAGCAACCAAAATTGGCAATTACTTTTGGCCGGTGTTTTACGGTCCCGGCCATAAACTTCACTTCCAAGAGGTCCCGCGCGGTGAAAAATGGCCTTTTAGTGAAAACGGCTTCTGGTTGCATGGCTAAACGATTACAAGCTGGCAATATGTCATTTTCAGACGTCGAAAACCTGGCCAGGCATCTTATGCACACTTGGTTGAATTTTCAATTCTTCAGTAAGAGGCTTTAAAAAGAATGAGAAAGGAGGGGGGAAAAGATGGCGGAAAAGAAGGGAGAGAACTCGCTGTGGTTGACGAAGCATAAGCTAAAATCGTATGTGAAATAAATATGGCGGGAAAGACCTTATGGATTTGGAATGGCAGGTTGCATGAAATAATGGCGTGGTAATTGATCTGTGATTTTGGGGCTTCGCTTTCGATTTCTATAGAGATTGTGCATGCTTAACGTATTAACGTCTTCATGATAAATATTTAAAAAAATGAGATTGAGATTGACAGAAAGTGAGAGAGAATTGTATGTGGGTAGATGGTATTTTTTAGGGGCCGTCAAGGGCGCAGTAAATTTCTCGACAGTTGGGGGAGATCTAATTCTTCAAAAAATGTTCAAAACTTTTTTTGTTTTTTTTTTCAAAAAAGAGTTTTAAAAGTCTTTCTTTCAGAAGACGAAATTATGAAACTCCTCTGGGTACGATACAGGCCACGGCGAAAACAGTTTTTTCGTGTCACAATTAGATTTTTTTTTTGCGATCTAAACGTGACAGACACACAGACAAACAACACAAAAGTAATGAAAGCATTTTTAACTGGTAGCCTCTGAAAAGGAAAACAACTGCAACATAATAAATGTATGTGTGTAAAAAAAAAAAAAAAAAAGATCAAGGATGGATGTACTGCTTCATCAGGAAGAAACTCGTTCTCCAATGGATCCCCAACACATATTGGAGTAGGCATTGAGAAGGCTGACACACTTGTCAAGTGTGGGACAACAAATACGCAACAAAAAATTGCACTGTATCAGGAGAAGAAATGAAGAAACTAATAGTGACTTGAATGAACGAGAAATGGACAAACTCTCAACAAGAAAGATGAAGCTTATTATAACCAACGATTGCCCCAGAACTGAACACAACAGAATGAGACACCAATGTTCCGGATTCTGAATATTCGTACAAGAATTACTTGAAATTTTCATTTTTGACTGAAAAACTATAAAAAAAACACTTGCATGTTGGTGTATCCGAGTATAAACTAGAGGCAGTGTGGGAAGGTTTTGTTGTTCTTTTGAAACAGGTCTATTTTATTGTATATGAAGAATTGTGTCCACTTTATAGCACTACAGGATTACATTTTCTAACATCTTCCATTTATAGCACAAAATAATCTCAGTATGGGGAAAGGAATAGACTTTCACGTTACGACTTAAATAATATATATATATAGTTCCTCCTTCGTGATCGAAGATGAGCACATTTCTCATTTCCTTTGAACGTGAAGATGACTTTGAAGTCCAATCCTCACTTTAAATAGCCAGCCGCATACATGGCATGGGGTTAGGTTTAATACAAATATCAACTACCGCGCCCAGAGATATTGTTAAAACCAGTGCTTTTTTTTGTGACGGTACGCACCGGTACGGCATACCGGCACCTTTTTCTATGTTGAGAAAAATTATTACTTGTCTTGTATTTTAACGTTAATTAATTTATTAGTAGTTAAAAGTGGACAATCCATTACTGAGTGCCCTCACTGGTTAAAACTAGAGATCATTTCTCTTTTTATTTAATTGACACTCAATTAGGCGTCCATGGTTAGTTTATCGTGAAAATGTCCAATAAAGAGCTGTCTGATCTGGAGACCACTGCGCAGTTCATCTCGTATACTAGTCTAGTGATCTGAATCCTCAAACCTAGTAACTGGAACGAAGAAGAAGAGGATCTACCGACATTAAAGAATACAAGAAAACAGTAAAGGTTGAACTTAAATCTTCAACTTGTCAAGCCTGGTTCACGCCCGGTTCTTCTGTTGATCTGCGTATTCTCCCTGGCTGGGTGACAGTTACACTTGGGAGAGAGGGGGGGGGGGAGGAGGGAGGTCTTGAAGTAGCCTACCGCGCTACCGATGGATAAAATGGTTGTTGGACACATGCCTGACATTAAGCAGGGGCAGTAACTCTTCCATCGCCAGCGTCGAGAATGTGGCGGTTACTGCCGCTGATAAAAAAAAAAAAAGCTACAATTCTAGAGTTACCGGTACATGTCCATCTAAACGTCGTCTGCCGAGTGGAAACCGCGAGGGTGACTGTGAATGACGGCCGCGCCGCACGACCTTTACAGCGCCTCCGCACCTTACAACTCCCCACTTCATTCTTTGCGTTCTACTCACACGACGATCCTCGACGACGGCCCCCCCCCCCTCGCAACCCCGTTCTTGCGCCCCTCCTTCTTTTCCATGTCTACTATTTTTTTTTTTCTCAATCCATAAAAAGAGTTTGACTTGAAGTTCTTTCAGTGCGTCCACGTCAGTGTAATTGTTCTCCCCTGAACTCAAGTCTGTCAGTAACGCGGGGCATTAATGCCATTTGGTTTGTTTCATTCTGTCCTTTTACCACATACCCGTTAAAACACCGGCCAGCCGCAGACGTGGATTAAAATATGAGGACTACTGTATTCTCATCACCCCCCCCCCCACCCCCCACACACAGTGGACCCCCAGAAACCTCTCCACTCCATTTCCACTGAATATTTTTTCGGGGGCGGGTTGAAGTTTACATAGGTAGAAAGTTTTTCCCTTCCAAAAATTTCAAATGCACATTGAACTGACGTAGGCAGTGGCCCGGACAGCATTTTTTTGTAAAGAACCCTAACTCTAGCCTCTTTTGTAGACTTAAATGAAAACGGAATTTATTAATAACAGAGGACTTCTTCTTCTTCTTATTCATTGTTATGTTCGAGCATTCAGATGACTAGACCAATATATGAGATGAACTGCGCAGTGGTTTCCAAATCAGGGAGCTCTCCATATAGCTTTTTTTGTATTGGTTGTTTTGGGGCCAGTGTCTTGTACGGGCTTCTTGGTAAAGAGAGCAGTTTTGGAGAACATGGTCAGCATTCTCTGGTGGCACTCCACATGGGCAGATTTCATAACAGAGTACAAACACATTAGATGTTCCTCTTGTTGATATTTAGTATTCCTTTAAAACAGTGTTTCCCAAACTGTGTTCCGCGGAACCCTGAATAGGTGTTCAAAAAACTACTGGAATAATTAAACCATAACCTTACCATTACAATACACACTTATTCTTACAGTGAAGTTTCTTATTTTATTTGTGTTGACATGAACGATGGATACATTGTAACTGAATGGCTTGATCAGAACAGAACGTTTGAATCAATACCACATCTACCAAGTTGATGTTTGCTTCGGCGACTATCTCACATAACGTTTTATAGGTATTTTAATGAGGCAGAACTGACTGACTGATTGGCAGTTAGATAAAGACCTAAAAGTTAATGTATTCTATAAAATACACACACACACACACACCAATGATAAGCATTTTTGTTTTATCCTCAAAAAGATCAGTTTGGTGGAAAAATAGAATCATAAACTATTTATATCCATCGTAATGTTGGGTCACATAAAAACGTGACTTTAAAAAAATTACGGGACATGGTCTTTTGATCTAATACACATTAACAGAATGATTCTATCGATGTCAAATCTTGGCAGAGGGGATCAACTCTCAGGTACTATGTTACAAGCTGGAGATCAACTCTCAGGTACTATGTTACAAGCTGGAGATCAACTCTCAGGTACTATGTTACACATTGGAATATAAAGTTTGAAATTTTGTTTTGGACACAGAGACTTCAAATAGTGACATGTTCCGTAACTTTGATTAAGTCATGACCATATAGCAGGTGGTAGTGAAGCGTTGACCACGAGTTGTGTTTTGATTTCCCACGAGACATTATCAAGTTCTAGTTTCAATACATCCTTGTGTCTTCTGTGTTTGTCTAGAAAATAATATACACTGTCCTTGTTTCAAATCTATGATCACTTTTCTAAGATTTTTCTCTTTCTTTGCCTCTAATAACATGTTCTGAACTTTACCGGAATTCAAATATTGGAGGGCTGCCATTTCGTGGACTGTGGTTCGGTCGTCTCGATGGTCCCGGGTTCACACCCTGCCATCCCCCGTCGTCCTGCTTGAGTAAAATATTGTAGTAACAAACATGGCATCTTCAACTGACATGACAACTAGGACCAACCCTAACTCAACCAACTGAAAACTGTAATATCGATATGTTCTAACAAAATTTAATTTTCGTTAATTTCAGCTCACTAAAACGTTATAACGTTTGAATTCTTTAATTTACCAACATCTAAACAATCAACAATAATTTCTTACCTAACTTGGTGACATAAAAACAACAACAACACTATAATTACCGTCTCTCTGTCCGTCTCCTCTTATATAATACTCATCAATAAGCTTTGTTTTTATTTAATTTTTTTTTCTTTTTTTTTCTTCTACAAAACTTAAACAAATTTTTTCAATCAATACAATAATTAAATTAAGTAATCATTCTGAAATTTCAATATAATGAGCGCACTTTTTTTTTTGATATAGTATTATTGTAGTTACATCAATATTTTATACACAACACAAAGGACAACAAAACAATGAGACGAAAGCTACTGAGTCGTCATAATTAATTGTTCTGTTGTATCGAGACTTTTCGTTGTGGAAGGCCTCAACACTGACCTGCAACGTCGTAACTTGTAGGCAGTTTAAACCAATAGCTCGTTGCCACGTCGTACACCCCCTCTTTTTTTTTTCGCCTCTAAAATTACGCGGTTTAACTCTAGTCCTTCCGACTTACAGAAAATAAAAGAGTGGTCTTTCCATTACTTGGTGTCCAAACTCTTGAGCCATGAAGAGAATTATATATATAGATGTGTAATTGTTACGCGCCCTTCCAGGATAATAAAAAGTTCTCGAATTAAAAGATTAAAATTTTGCATTTTTTTTGGTTATTGAATTTTGACTATGACGAACGTGTGTGGGCTGATACTACAAATGGATAAGGAAAAAAAAAACAAAAAAAAAACTAATCGTTTTTTTTTTTGTCTTTTTTTTTTTCGGATATTTGATATTTCTAATTTGAAAACAAAATCTGGTCCTTAATTCTAGACACTATCTTTGCCAGATAAGATAACTGTGTTACAACACGTAGCAGATCTGTTGCTCTCTCTGCACAGCGAGTAGATAGGTCAATTATCTACAAGCTGAGCAATTTTGTGTATGCGTCCGCATTCCATGATAAATGTGTGTGGGGATTCAAACCTCGTGCCCCTGCGACGTCCTCAAGGGCCCATAATTACATGTAATGTGACACATAGCTATCGGGAAATGTTTGCAACCCGGGGTTTTCCATTTATAAAATTGGCAAATCTGAACGGACGTTCCCAGCGATTACTTAAGGTAATGGCCAACTTTGGGGACAAGTTCCCCCCCCCCCTTTTTCTTTCCCGGCAAATTTCTATGGATGCGAGCTGACGTTCGCCCCCTCCCCCTTCCCTCACCCCCCACGTAATTGAGGACAAATTTGATGTTATCAAAACATACTCCTGACAAAGTCTGGTCGACAAGTCGCGAAAGAGCTTGCACTGGGATAAAAGGGAAGAGCCGGGGAGAGGGGGGAGAGATAAACAGGAGAGGAAAACTAAAGCCCTGACACGGAGCAACCTGATGTCCAAACAACCAGGGACGTCTTGAGAGCTCGCCGGGCCACAGCGATGGCTGTTTGCCTTTGACAGCAGGCCACTTGAGGCGTAGTCGACAAACAGTGATAATTGTCGGAGGCCATTAGTGCATCTTTACCCTCAATTACGCCGTCTCATTCTCTCCGTTTAAAAAAAAAATATTTCTTGTTTTATTTTTTAAATGTCACCTGCCTCCAATAAAAGGTCTGACTTGTCTGTCTTAGTGTTAGCAGGCGTCATGGCGGTCGTGCAGACGTAACTGTGGGATACTTACACAGAAGGCAGCGCATGCGCAAAAATTGTTAGAGAGAGAAGTGTTCAATCGTTGGACGGTATAAAGTGCTTCTCCATTAACTCATTTTTATGGGGTATGTTTTTCATTTCAGGGTGCCTCGCTCCCTACTTTATTGGCCTATTAACAGACACGTGTTGGGTTGTGTAGATATCATTGGGAGCGCCCGCGCCCATCTCAAGTAAATCGCTTTGACCTCTTTGTATGCGAAAAAAATGGGTCCTCCAAATTGATGGGGTGTGTTGAAGTGTGTAGCTTTTAACCCTGCACCTGATGTCTAGGGAGCTAGGCCAACAACATGGGTTCAAGTCACACGGAAGTGCTGCTCAAGTTGCTGTTTTTGCAAAGCTTATATCAACTATGTCTGTCTGTCTGGTAAAAAGTTACACACGTTATTTCTTTAAAAAAAACTTATCGGATCAAGTTGAAACTTACTAACTTAGCACGATTATTCATTGGTATAGAGAAGGCATGAACAATAGTAATAATAATAATAATAATAATAATAATAATAATAATAATAATAATAATAAAATAATAATAATAATAAATTAACAATAATAATAATTACAATAATAATAATTACAATAATAACAATAATAAAACAATTAGTCAATTGATTATAAGTAATTAATGTTTTTTGATACCAACAAGCAAACTTAATCCTTCAGTATTCACAGATAAATGTTTGACATGTTTGGATGTTATTTACTTCCTACTTCAAACTTCCCGCAGGACGATGGGGGGTGGGAGCGGGCTAGGGTTTGAACCCCAGACAATCAATAAGTCCGAATGACAGTCCAGCACGCAAACCGCACGACCATGCTAAATGTGTAGGGTTTTGTCCTCTTAGATAATTGTAAACGTTATTTCTTCTACACCCATTCTTGGATCAAGTTGAAACTCAAAGCAACTGCTTATTGCACTAACAAAACATACATCTATTTAATAAAAATAACCAAGTAGTCAATTGATTACTGGTAACTAATTATTTTTTTATATCGAATAAGGGAAAGAACTTCTACATTATTGACTGATATTGTTGTAAGTGCGGAGCTCTTTCCCATTAAGATAAGTTGTTTTGTTTTTGTTAAAGATTTTTTGAAGGAGAGCCTACCGCCCTGCCCCTGTCATGTCCAAATTTTAAAAGGGATTAAAAAAATATTTTAATGAGGAAGCCAAATATAATATATATATAATATATATATATATAAATAAAACCAACCAATATAGGTATGTTATTTAACAGTTTCCTAAAATGTTCAGCAACACAAACTATTAACAAGACACTTAGGTATCCGGCTCCGGCCGGACATCAAATTTTACTATCCGGTCATATCCGGCTCCTGCCGGATATCAAAAAGTACTATCCGGTGCACCCCTAATATATATATATAAAGACAAAGCTAATATAAGGGAAAGAACCACATAATATAATCTTCCATATTCTACATAAAACTAAATGAACTTATTACCACTAATTAATTAATTAACTGGTTATATTTTGATTGAATCGTGTATTGTTTTCGCCCATTGCAAAATTGTGCAAAGTTTTGACTTGATCCGAGATTGGGAAGTGTGAGAAATAACGTGAACACGATTTGGTCAGACAGAGCAAGTTGACATCAACTTGGCAGGACAAAAAAAGGTAATGGTGACTGAGAAGCCAACATTCAAGCAACCACTGGATATAAGGGTCAGACGTGGATCGACCTCACAGGAGGTGAAAACACTAAAATCTTGAATGACTCGCTTAAGTCTGTTTTGACACTAAATGCATCACAGTCTCATGTCAAGCGTACAAAGATGTATTTCATGTATGCGTTTTCTTTGAAGTAATCAGAGACACACAATATGCTAAAAAATTGGTTTATCGGTGAACTTTAGTAGCTGAAAAATTGGTTTATTGGTGAACTTTAGTAGCTGAAAAACTGGTTTATTGGCGAACTTTAGTAGCTGAAAAACTGGTTTATTGGCGAACTTTAGTAGCTGAAAAACTGGTTTATTGGCGAACTTTAGTAGCTGAAAAACTGGTTTATTGGCGAACTTTAGTAGCTGAAAAATTGGTTTATTGGTGAACTTTAGTAGCTGAAAAACTTGTTTATTGGCGAACTTTAGTAGCTGAAAAATTGGTTTATTGGCGAACTTTAGTAGCTGAAAAACTTGTTTATGGGCGAACTTTAGTAGCTGAAAAACTGGTTTATTGGTGAACTTTAGTCGCTGAAAGATTGGTTTATTGGCGAACACTCGTAGCTTTAAAAATCTGGTTTATTGGCACATTGTCATAGCTTAAAAATGGTTCATTGGCGAACTTTAGTAGCTGAACACTGAGATTGGAATGTACATAATTCCCTCTTTTAATTAATACATCTATCTGGGACAGCCTTTAATATAAATATAACTGAACAAGAAATTGAATACTGGCTGCAGAGTCTATTACATTTCCTTTGATTTCGCCAAGGAGAGGCGGCTAAAGGTGGCTAAATGTGGCTAAAGGTGGCTAAAGGCGGCTAATGGTGGCTAAGTAAGTTCGAGAATATATTTTCTTTTTATTCTTTAAATTATAAGATAAGCAAGAAATGTAATACAAGAATGCTAATGCGTGTTTTCTTTATGAGAACCCAACATTTGGTCGTTGTGTGATCAGGAAGAGGTCAAGATGGCGGGCATATGGTTTCTGCCAAGGGCAGATAATTCAAGCCTCTCGTCATGATGTTGACAAGGGGACG
This sequence comes from Biomphalaria glabrata, assembly GCF_947242115.1. Taxonomy (NCBI): domain Eukaryota; kingdom Metazoa; phylum Mollusca; class Gastropoda; family Planorbidae; genus Biomphalaria; species Biomphalaria glabrata. Next base: position 12,654,127 of record NC_074712.1, on the reverse strand, counting down.
AAACTGCAGCGATCGACTTGAAAGAAAAAAAGGAGAAGAAAAAAAAAAGGGGACATAATTGATCTTCAGTAAAAATGTAAAAAAAAAAAAAAGAAAAGTGGTGACTTGTTCCTATCATGTTGTTCATGACTTGACGGGGTGGAAACAACTGTCTCAACTCCCTTGAAGTTTGGTGTTGACAGCAGTAGGCCGCCCCGCTCCACATTGTCCCTCTCCTGTCACAGCTCTCACCATTAGCTGACAAGAGCTTAAAAAATGTCCGAATGAAGAGAGAGAGAGAGAGAGAGAGAGAAGGAGAGAAAGGGTGCTATGAGAGTAAGGAGCAGTGGGAGTGATTGTGAAAGTAAGAGAGAGAGAGAGAGAGAAGGAGAGAAGGAGAGAAAGGGTGCTATGAGAGTAAGGAGCAGTGGGAGTGATTGTGAAAGTAAGAGAGAGAGAGAGAGAGAGACAATGACAGTGAGAGAGAGAGAGAGAGAGAGAGAGAGACAATGACAGTGAGAGAAACATCTTAAAATAAAAAATTATTTTTGAAATAAAGCTTGTCTTAGGGAAAGAACCGCAAAATTAATGCCACATATCTCAATTCTGCCTGAATAAGCTTCCTTTTTTTGTCTATAAGAGAAAAAAAAGATTAATTACCACAGATCGATTAACGATTTTTTTTTATTGATTGATTGATTATTATATTGTCATCGACTATGATTAATTATGCAAAATTTCAACTTTATCCGACAATGGGAAGTGGGGAAAAACATATAGAAAAGGTAAAGGGGAATAATTCTATATATTTAACCACATCTATCAATAAGTAGCATTTATTTCCCTTTTTCGGTACCATACAAAATAATTAAATAATTAGTTAATTTTTTGGATTGATTCATTTTTTGTTAGTACAACGAATAGTTGTGTAAATTTTTACTTGATTCGAGAATGAGTTTGGGAGAAATAGCGTGCACACAAATTGTACCAAACAGACACACAGAGTGACTTGATATAAGCTTTGCAAATATCGACTGAGAGAGAAGGAGAGAGAGAGAAGAAAAGAGAGAGAGAGAGAGAGAGAGAGAGACCAAGAGAGAGAAATGGAAGATGTTCTGTGTCCAAAACACCTTTCAACACTAGATTTATTTAAACACTCATTAAAGATAAAAACCATATCCGCCCCTGTGTCTCCTTCATCTACTTCCCCCCCCCCCCCCCACCTGCCAGGCCTACATATCCAAAAGAGATTTTTCTAATATCTTCTACTTTTTCAGCTTATCCTTAAACCACAACCCATTTACTCGTTACCAGTGACCAGGCCAAACATTATAGTGATCTCTATCTAAATAGTTTCTCAAGTGATAACAGTTTGAGAACCTCAGAATTACAATGAGCTAACTTGATAAAGTAAGTTTTAAAAATGCATAACAGAACTCGCATTCAATCACTTGCTCAATCAATCAAATCAATCAAATCAATAGAGATTGATATTCATTTCTGTAAAAAAACGAGTATAATAAGACCACAAAGTATTTAGGTTTCAAAATATATAAAAATCGTACGTGGCTTTTGTATGTAAAATAGTGATACAATCCGGGGGTGTTCTTGCCTCATTTTAACTGCAAATAGACACCCCCGGGCTTTCATGCCTAGTCTGTATTGAGCCCTAGTGCGTTCTTGCCTAGTCTGTAATGGAAGTAGACACCCTGGGGCGTTCTTTCTTAGTCTGAATTGAAAGTAGACACCCTGGGGCGTCCTTGCTTTGTTTGTATTGCAAGTAGACATTGAAGAATTAACTCGAACACATCGATTGACGGCAACTTTAACTTTAGAATGACAGACAATGACCTGTTATTCTCGGGTTATAGAGCTGAGGCTAAGTGCTGAAACAAATGTGATACATACATGTATTAAACATTAATGAATAGCAGCACCAGGGACCCAGTTTTTTAAGAGAGAAAGTAGTGAATTAAAATGCTACGAAAATAAGGGACTGCGCCGACCAAGGCTCGAACCTGTGACCCTGGAAACGACAACACCGCCTATCGATAACGCACTAAGCGAACTTTTTAAGTCCATTCTTTAAGATGGTTTGGGGCTTCTTGTCAACTAGGGAGCCAAACCCGATGTCAGAGCCATTCAACATTTGTGCATATTATACAACATATAACGATAAGGCGTGAAACCAAAAATAATAATTTTCTCTAATAAATGAGTTTTCACATCATTAGCCTGGTTGCTATTTTAGAAGAAAAAAAAAGTAGTCACAACATAATGTATGCAGTGTTTCGAAAATTCACCATTGGAAATTTGGACACCGGTAAATTGGGCACCGGTAAATTGGGCACCGGAATTTGGTCATCCGGTAATAGCGACCGTAATTTTTATTTTAATTTGTATACGCCGGACGACAATGATGTCTATATTATATAATTACTCTTTATCAGAAGCCACATTATTCCTGCTTTTTCATGAACGCCTTTGGTTTTTTTTTGTCTGCTTTTCTTTTGTGCCACGAAAATGCAATTAAAAATCATGATAGTTGGTATTTTTGTGTATAGTATACGTAAAAAAATGAAATTGTCTTAAAGGATAAGGTCATTATTAAAGAGTGTCCAATTTTGAGGTGCTCAATATTCCGACTTGTCAAAAAGTGCCCAATTTACCGGTGCTCAAATTTCCGGGCAGCCTAATTTCCATCGCCCAATTGACCGGTGGTCAAATATTCAGTTGCCAATCTTCCTTTTAACAAACATAGTCTAGTTTCAAAGAGACATTAGAACATAAAAGACAAAACAGAACCAATATAAATAAATAAATAGATACAAATAAAAAAGGGCAAACTGGTCTAAGTTCTGAACAGGTAGGTCTTAACTCTTTCTCTCCGTAATTATGTTTCCACGTTTCGACGGAATTCTCAAGTTTGCTTAATAATATTTCACGACCCTGTTACGATTATGCTTCAATAGCTTTGTCGTTTGTCATCAGAAGATGTTTTATTTAAATGAATTAAAGAGGAATGCATGCTCTTTTATAAAACACACAAAAAAAAATATAAAATTATACGTTATTTTAATTTAATGAGGTCAAATCAACGATGGTATCGTCAATTAGGAGAGAATGTGTTAAAACTCTTATGGAATGTAGTAACGACCTTGAGGGCGCTTCTGTTCACTGTGCCGGATCTCTGAGCTAAGCTCCTACTTTTATTATTTCATACAAGAGACTGTAGTAAATTGAATGCAAGGACTCAACGAGAGGAGCGAGAAAATAATAGACGATGTATTTATTTACAGACATAAACAAAGAGTTAAACAAGGACTTAAGTCATCAAGTCACCGGGAGTAATGCAATAGGTCCTACTTAATACTAGAACAGACCACCGACACAATTCCCAGTGTCGCTTCAAGTCCTCCAAAGAGTTCACTGGTTGCACGCAGGACGGCACTAAGTCCCAGACAGTTGAGACTTCCATAACCTGCAGACCCCTTCAGCCGGATCTACAACAGTCCTCCCTGTAGAATCAACGTGTCTTCTCCTACTCGTGTTGAGTTTGAGTTTTGAGTTTTGGCACATCGGCACAATTTAGGCCATGTCGTGCCCATAATCCTTCAAGGATTACTCTGAAGTTTTCTTCCCAGTAGTCAAAAATATGTTGCACCCCATTGATGGATTCAAGGGTGAGCGACGAAGACCAAATTAGGAAGAACCTACACGTAGCAGCCGACATTGTTTCTTTCTGCCTAGGCGATTCGAATGTCGGGAGAGGTAAAGGCAATTGTGAATAGGTAAAGGCGGATGAAAATGTAAATGGGGTCGGTTTGGGTGAACCTTAATTCTTATCTTCCAGGCACATTTTCCATATATGGACATAGTCGACACGAAATTGACTTTCTTCTATTTCAATGTAGTCAAGAACATTTCCAGTACCAGTGTTTATTATATTAGTGTGCTGTTGATGGGTGTGTGTTGTACTGACACAGTAGTAAGATGAGTAGAAGTTGGGTTTAATTGGGTATTTTTTTAGTAACGCGACAGTACATTTAAAACTACGAACGGAAATAGATTAGAAACGATGAACGGACGAACGAGGACGAAGAAGACGGGCTTGTATCAAATAGATACGACGTAGACTGTGCCTCTTATTTAGTAATAAACTGTTGTTTTAGTCAAGAACTGGATTTCTTCATTGTTTACTGTTAGTGTTGTCTTGGAGGTGGCAATAACGAACTCGCACATAACATTAGATTTAGAAAATAATCAACATGATCAACACTACAGTCAACTAGATCTAACAACCACCATCAACAGTGTTGTGACGTCCCCCATTTTCACCCCCCTCCACCTCCCATACGTACATGTGACCGAAAGCAACACTGGTAGCCAGAGGTTTCCAGCAAATAATAGATTGATACATTCTTTGATTAAATTTTTTTGTGAATGAGATATAGTAGGAGACGTACCCATCCGTTTTGAACTAGGAAATATTTCACATGTTGTCAGGTCAAACCGGATACACCAACTTAAAATCTAGGAGGTGTTACAAGTCAAGCAAATATGAAACAAAACATCGTCACATTGAGGTGATACAGAAAACAACCACAACGGAATATCCCATTAACATTTCGCACGCACAAGGGGGTCCATCGTTTTGCTTGAGATCACAGAGGGCCCCCCGCCGGGGGAGATGTCTACGCTATCTATGGCTCATTAAGCCCCCACTCTGGAAGATAGCAACTTAACTGTTTAATGGTCTGTCTCTTAGGGTGTAACGACCTCCTGGGTATAAAGCTGAAGACAAACCTATCAAACACAATTATCTCATGGTAATCAAAGTTGTTTTTTTTCCCTTGTTCTTCTGTACTTTTTTGAAATAAGAAAAGGAGGGGGGGTGGAGATGAAGGGGAGGGTGGAGTAGCAGAGGTGGAAGTGGTGCTTGACCTCTGTTAGACCAAGACGTTCACGTCTGCTCCAGGCGCATGCTTAAGTTAGTATCCATGTGCTTCTAAGCTAGTCCAGATTTGCTTAAACCCTTTTCCTGTCTTGCACGGATAAAACACAAACCCTTAATACACACCCGAAACTCTCTTCCCTTTTAGACACGCTTGAATGATGCAGAGGCGTATAGTTGAAGGTAGGTCTATTTAGCTTCAGGCCAGGAATATATTTTTAGGTGGATGAGATGGCGGCTAGATCAAAAATAGGAAGAAAAAAAAAAGGGGGGGGGGTGTCTTTTGGTTTTGTTTTTAGTATCATTTTCTTTTTTCACAAAGTGTGCTAGATCTATATATTCGCTTAACCGGTATTCTTTCTCGCAGATTAAAGGGGGGGGGGTAAAAAAAAAGGCTTCAGTGTTTTTTAATCTAACATTCATTAATTTTAAAGAGAAAAACACTCGCTCACTTGCATAAATGAGGTATTGTCTTTAAGAAAAATATTTTTTTAATTGTTTTGTTTATGTTTTCGATAACGATATCAAATCCAAGATAAGACTAAGACTGCTCTATTGATCCTTACGGAAATTTGTTGTGATTACAATTAATCTTTTCTCATATAAAGACAACACAACAGAAAAATACACATAAATACAACAGACACAACATAAAGAGTTCATTCAGCGACTACACACAGGTGCTTTTCATGTTCCCTGATCAACGAGAGGCGGTGATATAGTCTAACCGAGTGAGGTGCGAACGAGTTTTTGTCTGTGTTTCTTTTAATGACCAAGTTTATACTATAATCGTGTCAAAAAATACAAAATGAGAACCCTTCCGTGTAATACTAGATGTAGATCTATGTTGCACACGTCATGAATGTGCTGCCACAGCTGATCGACAGAATTCAGCCTGGACGAGCCGTGAACTCGATTCCCGCAGTGCGAACTCTGAGGGCGTTCTTTGACGGAATCTCTCCCGACAACTATATATCTGTTACATATCTCATTTGCGCTCCTAAGTGCCCGGGTGCCGCACGGCTTTGATCTCGGGCGAGACCGACGTCAGACTCCCCGCCAGGGCGCCTTCTTTCATCTCCAGAGACGCCCGGTTCTCGCACAAAGCTGGGAGGACAGCGTGAGTTTGAATACTTAGTCCGCCATTACCGTGGAGATAACGCCCCACACAAACATCGCCCTAAAACACAAAGCCCTCTAATGCTCCCCTTAACCGCCATTTCATTTCGGCACGCTTGAACGGCGTAGGAGGCGTTGATTTAGGGTGGCATAGTCAGAAAGAAGTGGCTAAACTTGTTGATATTTTGTTCGTGATAAACTTTATTACACCGTAGCCTTGGCTAGAGATCAAAGATTCTCACCATTTGTGAGTGCACTCGGTTGTAGAGAGTTTTCTTGATTATCTTTATTACACTTAAACCTTTCGTAGAAATTAAAGATTCTCACAACTTGTGAGTGTACTCGATTGCAAAGAGTTTCCTTGAAAGTACACTTATCTGTGAGATATTTGCTTTAAAGGAGGCATTTCAATATATAACGTTAAATTCTAACCAAACACTTAAAGCTAAACGAATACCAAATTTAAATTGAAAACTGAAATCTAATCGAACACTTAAACTAATCGAATGCTAAATGTCAATCAAACACTTAGGTACTTGCCCAAATAACTTGCCCTTTGTAAATAATTTCCACTTCATGCAATAAAGTTTAAGCTGCCTTGCGCATGCGTACCAGAGCACAATTCTGCACTCAACATGAACGTATTCTTGATAGAGGAGACATCTTTCACGTCCATCCGATATGGCAGCTGGAAAGGAAGTTAGAATCAAGGCGAGAAGATTGTCGTGATTGTCCGTAGGTTTTAGCTGTTAGGAGGCGCGGTGGCTGAGTGGTAAAGTGCTTGGCTTTTGAACCGGAGGCTCGATTCCTGGAGAAAACTGGAATTTTTACTTTCGGGTTCTTTAGGGCACCAACCAGCTCTAATGGGCACCTGACAGTAGAAGGGGAAACGTAAAGGCGGTTGGTCGTTGTGCTGGCCAAATGACATCCTCGTTAACAGTGTGCCACAGAAACAGATGATCTTTACATCTTCTGCCCTAAAGATCGCAAAGTCTGAAAGGGGAACAATTTTGTTCTTTTAAACATGCGTCCTAATTGTTTTAACTTCGTTGGTTTGCCCCCCTCCCCTTTTTTTAGAGCTGTATGGAAGTGGGATTTTGGGCGACTCAACGTAGCGGAGGTAGGACTGGATCTCCAACTTCTTGACGAGCTTGAATGGGAAGCGTTTTAAAAACTTCGAGGTCGAGGAATGAGATTCACTGAAAAGAACATGGACATTCTAATAGCATGTCTCCGCCAAGCTTTGATAGAGGATGACAAGAATCATGACACCTGATCATTTGAAATTGAGCGTGATATCGTTGTGGAGTTCATAAATATTGTTATAAGCCTGCCATGCGCACCGCCATCTAAGCTAGAGCAGAAGGTGCGCACTGTTAGAGACTCGACTGAAAAGGATGTCAACATTAGGAAGAAGAAAATAAGTTCCGCCCAAGTCTAGAGCCGATAGGAAGAGACTGTTCTAGAGATAGATGTTGTTAATACCTTTACCTAATCACAACAATTGTGTTCCAAGCCTAAGAGATTGAGAAGAAGCAGTGCAATAGTTGGACTGGTAGGTTTTTGGAATGTCTGTAAATAACCACATTTCCTCGTTGAGTTTCCTCTCATAGAGAATTGTCCAAACACCGGCATGAGGTATTTTTAAAGTTTTAGTTCTCAGAACTTTCCCAGTTTTATCATCGGACTACTCAGTTGGACAGTTAACTTCTTGCCCACGATTAAGCAGGTTTTACGTCGGACTTCCTAAGATGGGGTATTAACTTCTTGCCTTGAGATGATTACGTTCTTGCTCAGGTTGGGGCAGTTTTAACGTCGGATTAGTCAAGCTGAAGCATTACTTTCTTGTCAAGGATGGGTCAGTTTAGACGTCAGTCTACCAAAGACGAGGCAGTTTACTTTCTTACCCAGGATGGGGCAGTTCTAACGTCGGACCGCCCAAAACGAGGCAGTTTAACTTCTTACCCAGGATGGGGCAGTTCTAACGTCGGACCGCCCAAAACGAGGCAGTTTAACTTCTTGCCCAGGATGAGGCAGTTTAGTGTCGTACCTGAAAGGACAATAATATCTTAGCATTTAGTAAGAATGAATTTTTGTATCACTGACATACGCGAACGTCTAAGAACAGAAAAACGAATTCTCAATTTTCTCTGAAACTGTTTTAAATGAATGAATTGTTTAGTTTATTGGGTTATTTCCTCGACTATATGAAAAAAAAGGTAAAATTTATAGTCTATAAATTGTAAATAAATATTCCATGTACATGAAAAAGTATTCTTTTTTTTTTTTTGCGAAGGTTTCCATAATTTTTTCTGCAATTTGAAGCAAGAGAAAAACTTAACTATATGGTGCAGAAAACACACAAAAACACAGAACAACTAATATTCCTGTATTTTTCGGTTGAGTGGTTTGTATCTTCGGATGATTTGCTAACGTCGTGAATGTTTGCTGAAGAGCGTTTTTTAGTGCTGGGTGTAACCTGATCTCCACAAGTTCCCGAGTTTGAAACCAGGGACATCTTTCGCGCCATTAGAGCAGAAGTGAAGCTATAATGTTAATGAGCCTTGTGCCTTCTGGTCTAGCAGAAAACTTATTTCACTGCCTAATAAAAACCTAGAGACTTGAACATAAGCACGCGTAAAGCTATTCTATACAACTGAGTGAAAAGGTAAGTTGAAGAAAAAGACTTTACATGAGCCCGTCACATATCACTCCTCCTTCTCCGCCCTCTCTCTTTAACCTCCCCCCCCCCCTGTTATCACCTGTTTATCGATACCGACTCTAGAATATTATATCTAGATATACGGCAAAGAATTTACTACCGAAGGTTCTAGTTTGGTGATTGGCCTACAGAGACTTAGACCATGGGCTTCCACGACAATTCATTCACTGACATTTCGTTCATCGACAAATCGTTTACGACTATTCGTTCACCAGATATTTCGTTCTCCCGACAATTCGTACACCCGACAATTCGTTCACGCGACTATTTATTCAACCGATATATCGCTCACTTACAACCTGTTCCCCGACAACTTGTTCACCGACAGTTGGTTCACGACAAATCGTTCCCACGAATTTTAGTCTAGAATTCACACAATTTGTATACGAATTTATTACTTGTGTTAATAATATATACTAATTATTAGCGGCCCCCGAAAGGGAAAAAGACGCTATTAGTTTTGTGCGAAATGTCTGTCCGTCTGTCCGTCCGTCCCTTTAGATCTCGTAAACTAGAAAAGATATTGAAAATCCGACATCACAATATTTTAGACCATTCAAAGTTCTGATGCAACAGAAAGACGGACAGACTATTCTTTAATGCCAAATGCAATCATTAGCAGAAATTATAAAAAGGAGTGAGGATTAATCATTTTCACTCTACCGTCCCTCCCCTTTCCCGATAGATTTTATGTAATTTAACAGGAATTTAACATAATTATTTTAAGAAAGACTTGGCTTTGGAAAAGTCAAAATTCAAACGATGGAGATGAATTCTAAACCCAGATAAACCCAGATAATATTTTCCTAGTTGCCTTTTTCCAACCTTTACTGAATCTCATATTTTTCTAGTTAAATAAATTTGGGACTACAACTCACAATTAATGTTTAAATTTATTGAATATTATTTATCGAATAATGCCTTAATGTAAAGATGTGGGGTATCTTATCTTTTCAATGAACAAATCAGTTTTATTTGCATTGTATTAAGGACCTATACATTCATATTAGAATATTTTTCAACAGTATTCAAAAGGTCCTTTAAAATAGGATGAATTATGAGCTTTAGGTCAGGAGAATGCGTTTCTTCAGTGAAGAATGCAAGAAAATGCTTTTGGCGTCGGGGATTCGCACTGAACCCCACTGGGGAAGCTTACAGCGCTCCAAAAGACCCCCAAGCTTGCAAGAGAAAGGCATCAACATGACTGTTTTTTTTTGTTTTGTTTTTGTTTTTTTTTTCGCCGAAGGCTGAGAAACACTGCTTTGTTTTATTCTCATATTAGACTCATATATATATAGCAAAGCAGACAATTAAAACAATAAGCGACTGGGGCTAGATGCCTAAATATGTTTATACACAAAATTTATTTATAGATCTAGATATACTACATTTTAGACGGCTACTAATATTTTTGTTTGAAGTTACATCAAAATGTCCAACATTTCACAATACAATAACACAATCCCTAGTGAAACGTTAAACCCTACTTTAATGTACCATTGGCTTGAATGTCTAACCAAAAATATTGTTAACATTGAAGCTATTAGAAATGGTGGCCAGTGTTTTTTTTTTTAAACGAAGAATCTTTACATGAAGTATTATCGAAATCTCATTTGCCATTAATGTAATTTTTTTAAACTTGGAAAGTAACTAAGAGGCAATTGAGAATTTAGGAAGACCACCAAACGACAGTAAAGCGCGCATACCGCACTATCAGGCAGCCCTCCATTACAAGTTCCCCTTTCAGACCTTGCGATCTATAAGGTAGATGATGTAAAGGTCGTCTGTCTCTGTGGACCACGAGGGTGTCATGTGCCCAACACAACGACCAACCACCTTTACTTGTCCCCAACTAATGTCAGGTACCCATTAGAGCTGGGTGGACTCAGAGGCGCCCTAACGATCGCGAAAATTACAAATCCCAGTCTTCGCCAGGTTTCGAACCCGGGACCGGGAAGCGAAGCGCCTTACCACTCAACCACATCGCCTCCGCCATCCATTATAGCTACTCCATTATTGTTCCCCTGTTCAAGCAGGAGCAATTATCATTCCGGCAGGTCTTTCATTCGGCTATTGGAAAGAGTCTAGTCGGACAAGATGAGACCCACCCAGCAACACTTACGTGCCTTGTGTTCTATCTATGTGTCTATGACCAGGACAAGATGAGACCCACCCAGCAACACTTACGTGGCTTGTGTTCTATCTATGTGTCTATGACCAGGACAAGATGAGACCCACCCAGCAACACTTACGTCCCATGTGATCTATCTATGTGTCTATGACCAGGACAAGATGAGACCCACCCAGCAACACTTACGTGGCTTGTGTTCTATCTATGTGTCTATGACCAGGACAAGATGAGACCCACCCAGCAACACTTACGTGCCTTGTGTTCTATCTATGTGTCTATGACCAGGACAAGATGAGACCCACCCAGCAACACTTACGTGCCTTGTGTTCTATCTATGTGTCTATGACCAGGACAAGATGAGACCCACCCAGCAACACTTACGTCCCATGTGATCTATCTATGTGTCTATGACCAGGACAAGATGAGACCCACCCAGCAACACTTACGTCCCATGTGATCTATCTATGTGTCTATGACCAGGACAAGATGAGACCCACCCAGCAACACTTACGTCCCTTGTGTTCTATCTATGTGTCTATGACCAGGACAAGATGAGACCCACACCAGCAACACTTACGTGCCTTGTGTTCTATCTATGTTTCTATGACCAGATCAAGACGGATGACCTGTCACATCTTCTGATCTACACGTCGTCATACGAAGAACTGGAGCAGGATAAGTGACAGGCTGTCAATCATTCGATATGATTGAAAAATCTGTCAAAACGACCGGGGAATAGATCATCTCCTATCAAAACTATCACTCACCGAAGTCTTCCCTCCTCCTGGTGTGACTTTAGTCACCCGTCACTGTATCGCTAGGATTGCTATAACATCAATATGATATGCACTAGTATTACTATAACATCAATATGACATGCGCTATCAGTGTTATAATTAGAACATAACTTGATGACAGGCGCCAGTATTGTTATAATTAGAACATGAGAGGCGCTCGTGGGGTCCAATCGTCACACTGACCTGCTAACTATTGTAAAATAAAAATGCAAACTAAAACTCTATGGCCTTATCACAAGGGGCTCGACAAGACCTTCCTTTTATTGAACAGTACCAGGACAAAGAAGAGACAGAGAAAGCGATGGGAAGACCGACATAAAAGAATGGACGGGCCTGCCATTAAAAGAGGTTCTATCTAAGGCACAAGACAGATAGGATTAACGAAAGACGGTCGACAAAATCGTGCATGGTGCCTCAACGGTCCAACAGACTAACGGATAGGTAAAGGTAAGCCTGGCTCTTGTATTGTTGTGACATTAACATGACAGGCGCTTGGGGTTATAGTTGACCATGTATTCTTTCAATATATTTATACTTTTTTGTTTTCTTCTAAAATTAAGACAGCAAAAAACTAACTCGTCTTCCAACACAGCATCGTATCGTCTGCTGATTATGGTGGGGGAGTATTGAATAACAAAGAAAAGTAAATAATTACCCCCCCCCCCCCTTTTTTTTCCCCCAATTTTTTTTTTCAAGTTTAAAAAATATATATTATCATAATTAGAAATTACACATTTTACCCCACACAGCTTGAAACCCCTCATATATGGCCCCACGTATGTAATCAAGATCTCCGCCTTTGCTTTGATGATTCCCCTCAAGCACAATTCACTCCGGTGTCTGACGGACGTTACACGCAGGTAACTACATTGAAAGCCTGTTCACACTGCGTGCCCTGTTGCCTTCATGCTCCCCCCCCAACTCTCCCATCAGGCCTGCAACCCCCTTCCCGCTGGGCACATGATCCACTACTTCCGGAACCAGACAGCTGTCAATCAGTCACAAAGTAAAAGAAAACTTAACAGCTTTTCTAGGTGGTAGTTCTCGCTCAATCTTCGGACGTGCAGAGGGGTTACCACTCGGGGGGATCTTGAGAGAGGAGAGTAGCCATCTTAAATATTTCCTCCCTTCGTACTTAGCCACATTAGTTAGTAAAGTTGTGTATGTATATATGTGTGTGAAAGTGTGTGGTTGTGTGTTTCCTCCCAGAAAGGGCTTGTTGAGTTTGACTGAGCAGCTGTCTAAATGTTGGACTTAGTGTCAGTTTTCTTCACATGGCTGAATTAAAAGAGAGGATAGAGGGAGGGGGAGGGAGGGAAGGAGGGAGCACATGTAAGTACACAGCAAAGAGAAGGGGGAGTAGAGACAAGATCGAAGAGCCAGGAGAAAGAATAGAAAATGAAGAGAAGCACGAGTAGAGAGAATGTAGAGTGATACAGTAAGTAGCTAAATTAAATAGAGAGAAGAGCGAAAAAAAGTGAAAAGAGAGAAGAAGAGAAGAAAGAGTAAAGAGAGCAGAACGAAGAGAGAAGAGAAAGAAGATAGTGTCAAGAAAAGAAAAGAAGGAAGACATAAAGAGAGAAAAGAGATAATTGAAAAGCGAAGGAATGTAAAGAGAAGAGATGGTAAAAAAGAAAGAGAAAAGAAGAGACTGTAAAGAACATGAAAGGTAGAGAGGGGCTAACAAAAGAGAGAGGGAGAGAGAAAGAGAAAACAGAAAGGAGGGCAGGGAGATGAAAGAAAGAGAAAGGAGAGGAGGAGACAGAATGTCAGAGGACAGAGTGTAAATGAAGAAAAACAAAAGAGAGCAAGTGAAAATACAGAGAACATAATGAGGAGAAAAAGAGAGATTGTGTGAGAGATTGTGTGAGAGATTCAGAAAGAGAAAGACAGAAAGATAAAAGAAAGCAAAAGCGTCAAAAGAAGAAATAAAGAAGGTTAAGAGAGCCTCTCCACTCTCTGATCCTCACTTTTCTCTGTATGTATGTATGCCTCAAAGAAAATAGACTTTATTAACGAATGCAGGCTACGTGTTTGTAAATTCTCTCTGAATTAAATAAACTTTCGTGTGGACCGCTGGTGTTGATTCTACCTCTGACAGCGACTCACATCTGGCCCTACTTTGAGTTACATGTGACGACCATCTGGTCTTAGATTCGATGGTCAAAAAACATTTGTGCCCAAAAAAAAAAAAAGGCTAAAAAAATTGCTAAGAAAAATAAATTCAATGTGTTTTAGGAATGAACCCGCTATTGCCATGGGCATGGGAGGTTGCAATACCAAAGTAATTAACGGGGGGAAGATTGCTGTATGCTGTACAACAGATTTCACTTCTGACACCAGAAACTTGACATTTGATTAAAATATTAGAGTTTGTTGTTTCTTCCAGCATGGGCAAAGGGGCGAACCAATTGACTTTTGATTTGCTCTTACTTGAGGGAAAGTACTTATGGTCAACCCACTTCAATCAATTCTCTCAAAATATTTATCTAGAACATTCAAAAGTCTTGCTCAAAGGATAGATCTAGGCTTGAGTGATAAGATAAAGTCACAACATAAAACACCAATTTAACTCAACGTAACACAACACGATAGGGCTCAACACAACACTACACCGCTAAAGACAACACAGCTCAACTCAAATCAAAATAAATTCAACGCATTACAACACAATTAAACACAACACAACACAACACTGTTTTTATAATGTCTCTCTACTCGCTTCTCTCTCTCTCTCTGCCCGATTCTTCCTTTCTCCGCTCTTTTCAAATTTGTTGTCCGGCCTTTAATAACTCTATGTCCGGCCTTTTCTAGCTCTCTGTCCGGCCTTTTCTAACTCTATGTCCGCCTTTTCTAACACTCTGTCAGGCCTTCTATAACTCTTTTCCCGGTCTTTTCTAATTCTTTTTTCCCGGTCTTTTCTAATTCTTTTTTCCCGGTCTTTTTCTAATTTTTTCCCGGTCTTTTTCTAATTCTTTTTCCCGGTCTTTTCTAATTCTTTTTTCCGGGTCTTTTCTAATTCTTTTCCCCGGTCTTTTCTAATTCTTTTTTCCCGGTCTTTTCTAATTCTTTTTCCCCGGTCTTTTCTAATTCTTTTTTCCCGGTCTTTTCTAATTCTTTTTTCCCGGTCTTTTCTAATTCTTTTTTCCCGGTCTTTTCTAATTCTTTTTTCCCGGTCTTTTCTAATTCTTTTCCCCGGTCTTTTCTAATTCTTTTTTCCCGGTCTTTTCTAATTCTTTTTTCCCGGACTTTTTCTAATTCTTTTTCCCCGGTCTTTTCTAATTCTTTTTTCCCGGTATTTTATATTTTCCCGGTCTTTTCTTTCTCCCTGTCTTTTTCTTTTGCATTTCCTGTCTGGCCTTTTCTGTATTTTTTTAAAATCTCTCTTGAGACAGTTTGCTGGTACTTTCCCCTTACATCTTGACACATTAAAAGACATAGCTACAGATGTATATAGAATAGAAATATGTATATAGCTACAGATGTATATAGAATAGAAATATGTATATAGCTACAGATGTATATAGAATAGAAATATGTATATAGCTACAGATGTATATAGAATAGAAATATGTATATAGCTACAGATGTATATAGAATAGAAATATGTATATAGCTACAGATGTATATAGAATAGAAATATGTATATAGCTACAGATGTATATAGAATAGAAATATGTATATAGCTACAGATGTATATAGAATAGAAATATGTATATAGCTACAGATGTATATAGAATAGAAATATGTATATAGCTACAGATGTATATAGAATAGAAATATGTATATAGCTACAGATGTATATAGAATAGAAATATGTATATAGCTACAGATGTATATAGAATAGAAATATGTATATAGCTACAGATGTATATAGAATAGAAATATGTATATAGCTACAGATGTATATAGAATAGAAATATGTATATAGCTACAGATGTATATAGAATAGAAATATGTATATAGCTACAGATGTATATAGAATAGAAATATGTATATAGCTACAGATGTATATAGAATAGAAATATGTATATAGCTACAGATGTATATAGAATAGAAATATGTATATAGCTACAGATGTATATAGAATAGAAATATGTATATAGCTACAGATGTATATAGAATAGAAATATGTATATAGCTACAGATGTATATAGAATAGAAATATGTATATAGCTACAGATGTATATAGAATAGAAATATGTATATAGCTACAGATGTATATAGAATAGAAATATGTATATAGCTACAGATGTATATAGAATAGAAATATGTATATAGCTACAGATGTATATAGAATAGAAATATGTATATAGCTACAGATGTATATAGAATAGAAATATGTATATAGCTACAGATGTATATAGAATAGAAATATGTATATAGCTACAGATGTATTTAGAATAGAAATATGTATATAGCTACAGATGTATATAGAATAGAAATATGTATATACGCATATTTTTTTTTTTACAAAGCTTATAAAAACTCAATCTGTCTGTCTGGTAAAACAATTAGTGCACCTTATTTCTTCCACACACATTCTCAGATCAAATTGAAACTTTGCACAATTGTTCATTGGCGTAGACAAGAGACAAATCAATAAAAAAAAATTAACCAACCAGTAAATTAATTCCTGGTAGTGTACTGCTAATGTACTGGTAGTGTACGGATTTATCCTGGACATGTAGTTCATACATTTCAAACTTAACGTCAAACCTGGTACAAGTAAAGTTCCCCTTTCAGACCTTGTGGTCTATAGTCTATAGGGCAGATGATGTAAAGGTCATCTATTTCTGTGGCTTACGGTTAACGAAGGTGTCATGTGGCCAACTCAACGACCAATCGTCTTTACTTTTCCCCAAGTAATGTCATGTACCTGTTAGAGCTGGGTGGAATCAGAGGCGCCCAAAGATCCCGAAATTAAAAATCCCAGTCTTCACCAGGATTCGAACCCAGAACCACCGTTTCGGAAGCCAAGCGCTTTACCGCTCAGCCACTGCGCCTCGAAGCTTGTACAGGAAGCACCATAAAGTGTAGGCTTCAAATTATGTCTTCCCACCCTACCCTCGCTCTCCCCCCCCCCTCTCCGACTCCCTCGCGTTCGATATTAATAATTCCTTGAGTCTGAAATGTAGAGCTAAATTTTAAATGTCTTCCTTTAAGCAGGATTCAGGTCTTATAGGCGTAAGAACCACATATCTCTGTATAGACTGCTCTCCGCAAAGGCAGTCAGTTCTTGTAACAAGAGTTACAGGAAAGAGGTGGGGTGCGGGGGGAATGGGGGAGAGAGCCATTGTTAAGATTTATTGAATACGACAGACAAATATGATCTCAGACAGTGAAGATTGCCTGTCAATAAAAAGGACTCACTCCCTTGAGTCGCGTGGAATGTTCCCTGCGGACACTTCCCGAGGGCCGGTCGTGTTATTGTGACGGACTCGGAGACCTCCCCTCTGAAGTTTCGCGACTTCTGCACGCAAGAGGATCTAATTGGCTCTGCCGCTGTCCCGTCACGTGTCCTTTTTTTTTTTTTTTGTTGCGCCCTGGGGCCCCCGTGAGATGACAGGGTGCTTCCTGAAACATCTTTTGTGACAAGAGGAACTGACACAGACGTATCTCTTATGTGACAAAACTGACTGCCTGGATCAGTCGGGAGGATTTGTTGAGAGACGGGAATAAAGAGGAGCGGGTAGGGGGGCGGGAAGACAAGACAAAAAAGAGGGGGGGGGGGTAAGTCATGCTAAGATGACTCTCAAAAATATTTTTCTCTTGTAAAAAAAAAGAAATCCGCGTCTATGTGTGTGTATGTGTATGTTAAAGAAGAGCTTACTCCGCCCATCTGTCATGTCCACGGCTTCAGTAGATCCATCACGTGATATGGCAGACAAGGCAAAGCTTTACGCGGGACACGCCCACATTGTCAGCAGACGTCAAAGGAGACAATGGGATGACAAATAATAATAATATTGGTCAGTGATTGTAAAAAGGAAATAGACTTTGACCTAATATTAAAAAAAATAAAAATTGATCGGTCATGTTTGCCAGTGCTGCACTTGGTCCCCCAGCGGTCAACGTTTCAGGACACACTCAAACCAAGACCAATCGTTATAGATGGCCTGAACACTGACCTGCACCGTCACAACTTGTGGGCAGTTTAGACCAATAGCTCGACGCCACGTCGTACAGACCTGTGACGTGGCAATGAGCTAGTGGTCTAAAATGCCCATAGGGTTGTGACGTAGCAGGTCAGTGTTTAGGCCATCTATAACGAAAGGTCTCGCTCAAACCCCCCTCCCCCCCTCCACCTTTGTGTTGCCTCTAGGCGGTGTTGTCGCTTCAGAGGTTTGTTTTCTCAGCTAAGGACGATTTCTTCAGATTAAGAGTCTAACCCTAACCCAAACCGCATGCAGAGCAGCATGGGACGGAAGCGAGCAAGGTTCAAACTCGGCACCAACGTGACGGAAGTCCGCAGCGCATATCACAGACCAGGCAGCCTTAGTTTCCGCCCTGGTCAGGACTGTCCATTATTTCGCCAAATTTACTTGACCGTTTACTCTTATTTAACTATAATGTAGTGAACGTAGTCTATTCGACCTCCTTAAGTCGTAGAAGGTCAATGGTTCATCTCGTAGAACACCTTTCCAAGAGGCTGTGCTGCTTATTCTATCGCAAGTTAAAATGACTTTCGTTTTGGTAGTAGAGGAAACTGGCCATTTTTCGTTTGGCACGTTTTTCTGTCAGAGCTGAGGCCAAAGCTTTTTCGCTGTCCATAGTTATCTTGGTCACCATCTCTCTCCACATAGACCTTTATGTCATATTTTTGGCATCCTTTGTTTTAATCGCATTTGAGTTTTCTTTTAAAAAATAAAAAGCTAAACGAATATTTTTGAGGGCTCCCAGAGGTTTGACTTTCTCGGGGAAATCTCATTAGAATTTCTTAAAGAAAATTAATTGTACATGTAGAAATATAACCGCACATGTAATAATCTGTCATATGTCTTCGCAGCTCATTTATATACTAGACGTTACACGTCATACTGAAGCCATGAAGATAGCAATACACTTGTCCTATGAATTATACAAGACTACATGTCTGGACTACAACTTTCGCTTGCAGACTTGACAGTTGCTTTTATTTTGTTAATGCTACGTGTATGACGAATGTACAGGTTTTGTTTTTTCTTATTATGATTTAATGAACTTGTAGCAGTAGATCATCATTTGAATAAATTATGCTAATGAGAGAAAAGGTGAAGAAAAGATGCCGAGATAAAGACTCGGATGCGTGGTGGCTGAGCTGTAAAGCGCTTTACTTCCGAATTGGGAGTCCCGGATTCAAATCTTGGTGTATCATATAAAAGCAAAGTAAGGTACCCCTTTCAGATCTTGTCATCTATAGGGCAGATGATGTTAAGGTCATCTGTTTGTTTGGCCAACGGTTAACGAGCAGGATGTAATGTGGCCAGCACAACGACCAACTGCCTTTACTTTCACCAACTCAGGTACCCATTAGAGTTGGGAGGACTCAGGGGCGCCATAAAAATCACGGAATTTAAAATCACAGTCTTCAAAGAGATTCGAACCCAGAACCCAAGGTTCGGAAGCCTAGCGCTTAACCACTCAGCCACCGCGCCCCCTGGTGTTTTATATGGTTATCTACAATGTTGGACAAATTATTAGAGGCAATTTGATACGCGTGCCATTGGAAGCATTTTATAGGTTAGTGGAATTCATATTTCTTTTACCATTTCTGGCAATATTAACCCTATGGAACCAAACACACACTTTAGGCACATAAATAAATTCATTTCAACAATAGACTTACAAGAGTAAACTCTGCATAATAGCGGAAATTTATTAAGTGAATAAACTGACCTGTGTAACTGTAACCTAATATTAGTCTCCCATATTAATATGATTTTAAACTGAAATTTCTCAATTCGGAGATATAATTAGAACTGTTTACTTCTAGTGAACTCCAATTATAAGTTTACTATTCTGTTTAGGATGTTGAATTGTTAAGACAGCAATGAGCAGATAATGAGCTGATAACTTCCTGTTTCCACTTCTCTTGAGACCCTCAGGCGAATACCAACTGACACATTATCATTTTAATAGTGTTTTTTAAATGTTATTCTCTGCTTGTTTCTATGTGGTTTTCTTGAAGTCCATTAGTGAAATAAAAGGGGGTATCACTCCGAAAGACAACGTCAAACTTCTTGCAGATAATGGAGATGTACGAAAGTGAAATTTTAAACCCCTAGTATAAAAAAAATTAGCAACCCAAATTAAAAACTCGTATCATAGTAAATAGCAGTCTCTTACGCAAATTAGCAATCCTGGAGGGGGGGGGTAAAATTACAATTTGACTGTTGGCACTTTAGTATGATGGCTGGAACGCTTCAGATAAGGGTCGCGAGCTTTGGAGGCAGATGAGTAGTCCTAACCGAAAGGATTTGTGTTGGCAACTAAATCGTGCCTAGCAGGCCGTCCTAGCCCAGTTCCGAGTCGGTCACTGTCAAATTGATGTTTACTTCGGACGGTTTGGAGAACACTACGACACACGGTGTCGCCACTGCATCGAGGACAATGAGATAATGAACGGCAATCTTATGAATGTCGCGTTTTGCATGAAAGGCGATTGGGACAAGGAGAGAGAGAGAGAGAGAGAGAGAGAGAGAGAGCTGGTCCGTGTTCGGACGGAAACGGGTCTGTTCTTGTACGGGGACAAGGCGACCTTTACATTCACTGCCCGATTTCTTTCAAGTGCTTTAGGGGAAGTAATCTCAGCATGTTTGTTACTAAAGGGGGTTTCTTGTACGATACAATTTGACAAACTGTAGCAGAAACAATTTGACATCCACCAGCAGTTACCTTTCTTTATACAGCTTTATTGTCCCTCCCCCTTGTGGGTATTTTTACTTGATAAGTGCGATGTCAGACGACATGTAAAAAATGGAGAAAGCTAAAATAAAACCCATCATTGCCATGGTGACGTGATAACACCGCGACCTACATCCGGTAGTGCACCTGCCAAGATCAGACAACTGCAATGAAATCTACAGCCATCTTTAACCCCTGCAATATTCGTCAGCCTTCATAAAAGGGCGCCATTTCTGCTCCTCTTTCTGCAGGTTTCATTCGAACTTGTCAACGCCATTAACGATTGCATTTTATTCTCCCTGTCTCTTCACCATGCATTTATCGGGCGCCCGTTTCAACGCCTCAAGCTCACCCATTTATTTTATTATTCAAACTCTTCTATTAAACAAAAGAGTGGGTCGGGGTGGTAAAGGATGAAGGGGCGGCGGGGGGGGGGAGCGCTATCCCACTCCAACCTTTCCCCAGCGTTTCATATTCCCTCCCCCTCCCCCTCTATAAGTCAGCTCTTTTTAAAGACTTGTTGGAAATATGGCGGCCATATATTTGCACATAAATAGCTTTCTACTGATGGTAATGTGAGTCGAGATCGTGATGGGGCGCCCTTCGCTGGCTCTTGGCGTGATTTATGGGCGCCCATATCACCCACCAAATGTTACACACATGCGCAAAGGACGAGAGGAGGGTTTGTTGTTATCGAGTACAGAGGCGGAGAGAGATTGGTGGCAAGAAAACAAAAATACGAAATTAAGGATAACAAACACAAACAATATGGAAGGATTACAAACACAAACAAAATATGAAGGATCACAAACATAAACAATATGGAAGGATTACAAACACAAAGAATATGGAAGGATTACAAACACAAAGAATATGGAAGGATTACAAACACAAAGAATATGGAAGGATTACAAACACAAAGAATATGGAAGGATTACAAACACAAAGAATATGGAAGGATTACAAACACAAAGAATATGGAAGGATTACAAACAAAATAGGAAGGATACTAAACACAATATAATGGACAACAAACAAAATAGGAAGGATAACAAACACAAACAATAATATAAGCTATCCCGACAAGACCAACGTCTAATCTTTCGACTCAGGACCGGACACAACAGAATGCGACAACACATGTTCCGGAAGCTCAAAATTGGAACCAGTGAAATCTGCCCATGTGGAGTATCACCAGAGAATGCCGACCACGTCCTCCAAAACTGCTCTCTCTACCAAGAGGCCCGTATGAGACATTGGCCCCAAATCACCCCAATAGAAAGAAAACTATATGGAGAGCTCCCTGATTTGGAAACCACTGCGCAGTTCATCTCATGTATTGGTCTAGTCATATGAACACTCCAACATAACAATGAGAACGATGAAGAAGAAGAAGAAGAAAACAATAATATGAAGGTCAACAAAGTGCTCAACCACCACTGGTTCAATTTCAACATCCCAATAGCTGCCTGGTCTCAACGAGTCTGAGAAATGTACAAACAACAAACAAACATTAAATAAAATGTTTGTAGTACTGAAAGAAAAAGCTATGTATTAAAAATAACTTCAGCATACAACGGCTTGATTGGTCTCGTCACTGGATACCACAAGAAAAACATGAAAAATACTTTAAAACAAAAATTAACAAAGCTTATACGAAGTTTAACGGTATCAATTAGTTTGGATCAGTCAGGTAATTAAATTTGTAATAGATCTAGACCAGTGATGCCCAAAATACGGCCCGCGGGCCACATCCGGCCCGCGATACAGGTCTAACCGACTCTTCAGAACTTCTCTCCACAATACAATCAATGGGAATGAAAAATATATGATACAAAAATAACCAAACCGTGTCCTTGCCATTTTTAGTTGACTTCTTTTGGTAGCACCGTGATTGGTAGCTTGCTGGTCAACATGTGAGTGTTGAATAAATGGGAATGCTGATCAAATACTTGGCTTGGAGTGAACACAATAAATAGACAAATGGACACATTTTGTTTTGTACAGAATACATCAAGTATATCTGTTTTAATGGAGTATTTGCATTGCAGTCATTCAGAAGTTTGAAACATCCAACTAATAGCTATAGAATTAATGTTGGATACAACTTGTTTCTAATAAAAATGTCGTCTGCTCTATTGCTTTTCCATTTTCGCAAGGATGTGGCCCGCGACAAGAGTGTGGGGGAATTTATTTGGCCCGCGGGCTGAAGAAGGTTGGGCATCACTGATCTAGACCAACAACAATAAATTTGTGCGATTAATAATAGTTTTACCAATTGTTTTTGTTTAGCGCTATTTCATGCTTTGAGCTTTCTCAATACGCTGTGATCCTAGCACTTGTCTGGACCAGTTGGGAAACAATGGGGGGGGGGGGGAAGAAAGAAAGGAATATCTGGGTTTTTTTTTGTTTTTTTTTTTACCGTAATTGGTTTTTAAAAGCATTTGCAGAAAATAAAAAAGACAGAGAACCATATAGATTCGAATTCGTGCATCGGGCAGACGTGCTAACCACTCTGCTAGTGAGGTACTTATGACTAGAGAAGATTGTATAGTTATATATTGTTTGTTTCAATTAAGAGCGGCGCCCTACAAAGGGGACTAATTCAGCCTATACCACCACTTTAGTCAAGTACTAATTCTTTCATTTGTTCGAAATGCCAAACAAAATAATTAATTACCAATAGTTAATTAACTAATTGGTTAATTTAAAAAACAAAATTATTCTTATGTTGTCAGGTGAAAGAAATAATTGTGTAAAATTTCAGCTTGATCCCAGATTAGGTGTCGGAGAAATAACGTGTGTAAAATTTTTACCAGAGACAGAATTTGTTGATATAAGCTTTGTAAAAAGTAGGTAACATCTGAGTGGTTATTAAAGACATGGAATCAAAGTATTTCTCTAAACCTGAACAAAGATTGGTTCAAAAGTAAAAAAAAAAAAAACAACTTCACTTGTAAAAATGTTCATGATGAAGTACAACCTACCCCCCCCCCCCGCCCACTGCCGCCACTGTGCAGATGAACGGTCTCTCAGGGGTAACCCAGTCTGCGACCTGCCAAGGCAGCAGCGCCAGGGAACAACAGCCATGACATACATGACATATCGCACGTCACAAACGAGCGGTTATCAAGTGTCGCACTCTGAAAGGGATCGCACGGCAGGACTTGACGTAATAACGCCACGGCAGAATCGCTGGCAGAAAGGAAAAAAAAAACAGCGCACTTGCAGAAGTGAACTGAAGAACAGCTAAAGGCAAGTACGAGGAGGCAGTACCGCGGCACTGCATTCCATTGGAGGGAGAAGAATGCGAGTGTCAACTTTTCGCTTGCATCGTCTTGTCGCCCTTGTTTCTTGTTCGTCTGGGTTACGTGGGACAATTCATGCGTTAATTTCAAGTGTAGAGTGAGAATATATATATAGAAAATATAAACAGAAAATATAGGCTTAATGATTTGGTGTTTGGTGTTTATTGGAGTGCTCGTTGGGTTGTAGCTCCAGTCAACTAGTCCAACTTGTCTGGACCAGTTGGGGAAAAAAAGAACGTGGGAGAAGAGTGTATCATAGTGACTGTTGCCGTGATCGCTTTTTAAATGCTTTAAAAAAAAATAAAAAATTGTTCACTCAGGGCTCAAGCCTCATAAAGGGGATTAATTCAACTTATACCAGCACATCTGTCAAGTACGATTTCTTTCCCTTGTTTGGTAACAAATAATAATTCATTACTAATAGTTAATTAACTTTTTTTTTTTTTAATTAATTCTCGCTTTCTCAGGTGCAAGAAATAATTGTGCGAAATTTCAACTTCATCCTCTTATCTGCATCAATTCAACTCAAAGGGTAAATCATAAAGTCAGTTAATTTTTAAATGAACATAATCCATTACATTCTACCACACACGTAACAACTAGACAGCGAAATTAATAGACATAGAGGAGAGACTGTTAGACGCACCCCTATGGAACGAGTTTTGGAAGAATGTTGTATGTCAACATTAATTTGGACATTAAAGTTATTCTATAAATCTCAAAATTTCATCCATTTCCGGACTTGATTTAATGACAAAATCTACTCAGAAACACACACACACACATACACTTGCTTACTAAGTATACTTACGTATTAATAGTTGATGACCTATCATGGACTGAAGGAATACAAGCACACAGTAATCAGAACACCTTCTCATTCACATTTCCCCCAGATAGATGAGAAATTTTATTTAAATTAATGAGATGGAACACAATATAAACATTGGTAAGTAAAAAAAAAATCTCGTGGATGCGCCCATGATGAAAGTTTAATGTCGAACGCTATAAGAGACAGGAACTTTTTGGAATATTCAACATTTGGATTGGACACAAAATCTGTCTCAAATGTTTTGATTTGGCTTAAAATTTTAAGACTTATAGTAATTGTAGAAAGACAATATCGTAGAGAGAGTCAAAGAGAGAACGGGGGGGGGGGGGAGAGACAGAGAGAGAGAGAGACAGAGTGAGAGAGAAAGTGCTAGTATTAAATGTCGAAAAAGAACATTAAAGAGAGAGACGTGGACTTGGTCACTGAGGCATGGACTTGGTCAGTGAGTCTGGACACGGTCACTGAGACCTGGACTTAATCAATGGTGATTTGGTCACTGAGACTTCAGTCGTGGACTCGGTCACTGTGACTTGGACTCAGTCACTGTGACTTGGACTCGGTCACTGTGACTTGGATTCGGTCATTATGACTTGGACTCGGTCATTATGACTTGGACTCGGTCACTG
Source organism: Biomphalaria glabrata (assembly GCF_947242115.1). Taxonomy (NCBI): domain Eukaryota; kingdom Metazoa; phylum Mollusca; class Gastropoda; family Planorbidae; genus Biomphalaria; species Biomphalaria glabrata. The sequence goes on along the minus strand of NC_074712.1, from coordinate 12,628,773 downwards.
TAACTTGGATTCAGTCACTGTGACTTGGACTCGGTCACTGTAACTTGGATTCAGTCACTGTGACTTGGACTCGGTCATTATGAATTGGACTCGGTCAATGTAACTTGGATTCGGTCATTATGAACTGGACTCGGCCAGTGTGACTTGGACTCGGTATTTATGACTTGGACTCGGTATTTATGACTTGGACTCGGTCACTGTGACTTGGACTTGGTCACTGTGACTTGGACTCGGTCACTGTGACTTGGACTCGGTCACTGTGACTTGGACTCGGTCACTGTGACTTGGACTCGGTCACTGTGACTTGGACTCGGTCACTTTGACTTGGACTCGGTCACTATGACTTGGATTCGGTCACTGTGACTTGGACTCGGTCATTATGATTTGGATTCGGTCACTGTGACTTGGACTCGGTCACTGTGACTTGGACTCGGTCACTTTGACTTGGACTCGGTCACTGTGACTTGGACTCGGTCATTATGACTTGGATTCGGTCACTGTGACTTGGACTCGGTCACTGTGACTTGGACTCGGTCATTATGATTTGGACTCGGTCATTATGATTTGGATTCGGTCACTGTGACTTGGACTCGGTCATTATGACTTGGACTCTCTCACTGTGACTTGGACTCGGTCACAGTGACTTGGACGTCACCTAGATGTGGACTCGGTCACTGAGGTGTTTCCTCTACGAATTTTCCTTTGGTCTTTAATGAATTGTTACCTCCTGAAAGCACCGAATCCCACACAAAGATATATGACAAGGAACTGGCCATATTACTGCCCCAGCTGGTCCACACTCTGTCAAGTTGATTTACGTCACGTGGTCTCACTTCCCATAATTCATTGCGAACGAAACGTCACACGGAACAAGACTGGCAATATGTCTTCTGCCCTTTAACAATACGATCTAATTCTCATTTTATTTCAAGTCGTATTTGTTGGGACAAATATTAAGCTCAAGGCTTGTACTGGCTCTACACATTAATTCTCAGCTTAGAACGTTTTGGACACATGCTTGTGAATAACTCTGCAGATTATAGTCATGTGAAACGATTAAAGGCCCATTTTATGCTAATCAACAGGTTGACAGATCGTGCTTTGAGGGATAATGATTTTATTCTTCAAACCAAAATAGCACCAAATTGAGAGAACAATTTTGAAGTGTTTGTTTGTTTAATGCATTATACTGAAAAAGCGAATTGTGCAATATGAGAGATGTTGAACAAGAGAAACTTACTAGAAAGCTTATGACTATGTCATCATGGCTTCCTTCAGAAGCGACTATGTATCATCTAATAATCTATTAGAAATGAGATAAATTTCTGTGCATTAGATATGGTCAGAATGATATCGCCAACACAGCAGTTTCATGAGATAAATTTCCGTGCATTACTTATGGTCAGAATGATGTCGCCAACACAACAGTTCCCTGAGATAAATTATTGTGCATTAGATATGGTCAGAAGGATATCACCAACACAACAGCTCCGTGAGATAAGGTTCTGTGCATTAGATATGGTCAGAATGATGTCGCCAACACAGCAGTGCCATGAGATAAATTTCTGTGCACTTGATATGGTCAGAATGATATCGCCAACACAGCAGTTTCATGAGATAAATTTCCGTGCATTACTTATGGTCAGAATGATGTCGCCAACACAACAGTTCCCTGAGATAAATTATTGTGCATTAGATATGGTCAGAAGGATATCACCAACACAACAGCTCCGTGAGATAAGGTTCTGTGCATTAGATATGGTCAGAATGATGTCGCCAACACAACAGTGCCATGAGATAAATTCTGTACACCAGATATGGTCAGAATGATGTCGCCAACATAGCAGTTCCATGAGATAAATTTCTGTGCATTAGATATGGTCAGAATGATGTCGCCAACACAACAGTTCCCTGAGATAAATTATTGTGCATTAGATATGGTCAGAAGGATATCACCAACACAACAGCTCCGTGAGATAAGGTTCTGTGCATTAGATATGGTCAGAATGATGTCGCCAACACAACAGTGCCATGAGATAAATTCTGTACATTAAATATGGTCAGAATGATGTCGCCAACACAACAGTTTCCCTTATCTCCACACAGCTGTTCAAAGGAACGGGAGGTACAGATACAATTTGGAATCAGCGGCATCGAAGGCTCTGCCAGGGTTCAGCTCTGTATGCTGTAAGCTGGCTAGAAGTTGCCAGCTCCTGATTTTTCCTCAGGGTTGACTCCCGAAGCCTTTGCCGTGTTTGGGAATAGATGCAAGGCAGCGTTAGTTTCAATTGAAGGTTTTCCTTTTCATGAATGAGTAACCAGCCAAGGCTAACAATCTTCTCCTGTTAGTAACTGACAAATGTAGTCAGACAACACACTGCATCCATGCTGTGGCAGCATTCCCACGAAGTAATAAAAAGAATCACTATTGGCAGATAAAAGTAAGAGTAAAGGTCTTACTTGAGACCTTGCGTTCTATGAGCACAGTGATGTAAAAGTGTGTTTCTTTGTTCTACGGTTAACGAGGGTGTCATGTAGCCAGCACAACGACCAACCGCCTTTGCTTTCCCCATATAATGTCGGGTACCCATTAGGGCCGAGCGGTAAAGCGCTTGCCTCCCGAAAGGCATAATTGGCTATGAATCCTTGTGAAAACTATGATTTTATTTATATTGTTATAACATGATTAGGATTTAGTTATTTGTTTCGGGAATAAAGGGAAAGTTTTACATAGCGACAAATAACGTGAGAGATCTTTAAAAAGTAAGAACACTCTACTAGAGTCTACTAGACGCTATCAACAAGATGATCTACATGAGGACAGTGAGAATAAGAAGCATTATATAGACGTTAGTAATAGATGACATTCGACGGCTCCCTCTTTGAGTATTAAAAGTGTTTATTGGTTAACACTAGCGTCGACTTCATTTATCGATTGTTGACCTTTCGTCGGTGTTCATGTTTAGTGTTCAATACGGTGTTACCTCAGTTGGATTTGTTCCTAGTTCAAGTACTCATCACCGCGGAAGCGCTTAACACTATATGCATGATTTATAATGTTTAAGGTGTCGTTTAATTGTATAAAGAAGTTACACTTATTGTCAAAGGAGCAGCGATGGTCATCGATATCCAGATTTAGAAGCTCTGAACTTAAACAATGCTCAAAAACCAATATTTCTTGAAGTGTAGAGCCATGGCCTCTCGTCTTTGGAGCCACTAACGTCCCGACTGTCACACGAGTCTGCATGCCACTCAGACAGACTTTGTCTTGTGAGAACAGACTGACAAGGTTGTACACTGTAATAGGGTAGGCTAAATAAACACATGACGCGTGTCAGGCCCAAACACTTGACAAAGACAGAAGGGGACACTTGAAGAGGAAGATTTACTTTCCTCATCTCTTTCTTTCTCTCTCTCTATCTATCTCTCATAATCTTTAACTATCTCTCTTTCTTTCTTTTTCTTCTTCTCTCTCTCTCTCTCTCTCTTTTCGCGCTCTATTTCTTCTCTCTCTCTCTTTCTTCTCTCTCTCTCTATCCTTTCGCTCTCTATTTCTTCTTCTTCTCTTTCTCTCTCTCTCTCTCTCTCTCTCTTTCTTCTCTCTCTCTTTCTCCTTTCGCTCTCTATTTCTTCTTCTTCTCTCTCTCTCTCTTTCTTCTCTCTCTCTCCTTTCTCTCTCTCTCTTTCTTTTCTCTCTCTCTGGAAAATACTATTTTTGTGAGACATACATTACATAGATGCCTACCTATTATCAGTACATGGTTTAAAATGGTCAGATATTTACAGATATTGAAAAAAAAACTATTTTGTATTGTTTTTTCAATTACTAAAAACATCTGTTAAAAATAAATACAGACATTTTAGTATCAAATCCCACCTTACCCCCCCCCCTCTCTCTCTCTCTCTCTCTCTCTCTCTCTCTCTCTCTCTCACACACACACACACACACTCCCCACACATTCGGTCTTTAACGCATACAGTGTATTCATACGAGCCATCTACAGTAGATGGTAGTTTTCTAACAAAAAGCCGATAAACATTCAGATCTGCCTTTTAGATTTACTATCAGCTAGCAAAATATCGATTTTTTAAAGAGATCGAGATAGATTTAGATCTTTATTTATATGCCAGTGACTATTACAGTATCAAAAGTATTGGAACTTCCTGTTTTGGTTAAAACCTTATTATTACAATTTTATTAAATGAAAGCTGACAGCTGACAATGCCTTTTTTTTTTTAATCGCGAGTAGGATTAGCGTTATCCATAGTGAATAACACCCCAAAATGACAATTTTGTCTATTTTACAGGAGATTTATATGAGTTTTAAGGAGATTTTAATAATTTCAGGAGATTTTCATGAATTTTTCGTATATGCTGCAATTTCATGAGATTTAAAATAATTAGATTTAATAATTTAATTTAATAATTTACAACTAGAATTATAGCGCGGCCTATGATAGTGCTGGGCCCACTGCGGCCGCATAGGTTACAGTGGTCTATGACCGGCCCTGTCTTCATAAAGACAAGAAGACATGTTGGTGCTGATTAAGGCCTTAATTTAAGTTGGTCGTGGTTTAGCCTTTAATTCATTTTGGTCGTTGTGTTAGCCTTAATTTAAGTTGGTCGTGGTTTAGCCTTAATTTAAGTTGGTGGTGGTTTAGCCTTAATTTAAGTTGGTGGTGGTTTAACCTTTAATTCATTTTGGTCGTTGTGTTAGCCTTAATTTAAGTTGGTCGTGGTTTAGCCTTAATTTAAGTTGGTGGTGGTTTAGCCTTTAATTCATTTTGGTCGTTGTGTTAGCCTTAATTTAAGTTGGTCGTGGTTTAGCCTTAATTTAAGTTGGTGGTGGTTTAGCCTTAATTTAAGTTGGTGGTGGTTTAACCTTTAATTCATTTTGGTCGTTGTGTTCGCCTTAATTCAAGTTGGTCGTGGTTTAGCCTTAATTTAAGTTGGTGGTGGTTTAACCTTAATTCATGTTGGTCGTGGTTTAGCCTTAATTTAAGTTGGTGGTGGTTTAACCTTAATTCATGTTGGTCGTGGTTTAGCCTTAATTTAAGTTGGTGGTGGTTTAACCTTAATACCAGCAGTGCTAAAAAATTATTATCATGTACATTTTGTTTTAAGTATAGCTTATCAACAGTCCCTTCATTTCTTCGTTATTCCGCAATGTATGAAAATACATCTACTTTTCTCTCCACTATTTTATTCTTTCACTTAACTTCTAATGCTGCTCTCTATCTGTCTGTCTTTTTGTTGTTGTGTGTGTGAGTTTTGTTGCTGCAGACCTCAGGCGTCACGGGGGCACACGGACATTAACGGCCTGCCAGCTAGCAACCTTCTGGCATCGCCATGACATGTTGAACTTTCTTCTGGAGTGCACAATCTGCAGGGCTTGAAGAGAAGAGAACTAAAACCACTGCGCCACCCTCCTCCCCCCATCATCTCCTTGACCACCACCGCCATGGCTTGTATCTACGAATGCTTAGGTTGTGACAGCCTGAAGCGTCGCGGCGCTACTCTACCATCGAGTAGGAAGAGGTGGGCGCTCTCCGACGTCAAGGGGGGAAACATAATGGAAGGTAGAGTGGCGGGCGAGGGGTGTTAAGCAGTTGCACCAACTTTTTCCTGCCTCCCTGTATGAGGAAGGACACAGATTTATCTCCCTTTAGTCACTCGAGACAGATATCAGTGTTTTTTTTTTTTAAATGAACAGTACGGGGTGGCACTTGAGGGGGTGGGGGCGCCGACAGAGGAAACTGTGGATGAGGGAGGGCGGCATAAACTTAAGCCCGCTTTATGTCACATGTCTCCCCTCCCGCTGGCACGTATACCCGGCGCCCTCTCCTTCCATCTCCGGGAGGCTTTACCTAAATGTCGACATGCACCGGAGTACGAAATTACAAATGGCGCCGTGGGGGAGATAAAAACACGCGGGGGTGAAGGGAGCCAGAAGCTTCTAAGTGACGTACGTGAGTAATAAAGATGAAAGTCATAGTTAACGTGAGCTAACACGTGAGGGAGATAAGTCTTGATTAGATTGGAGATGCAAGGATACACAGATACTGAGATAAGTCGAGTTCAAAATGTGCTTTAACGTGATAGATCTAAAGATAGAATCTGTTATAGACGGGAAGACAAGTATGTTATGAATGCTAGAAAGTTTTAGGTCTTTTCCCGGTCTCATCAACAACTAGATTCCTTAAATTGGCTTCTATAGCACTGGAGTTTGGGGGTCGTGAAACTAGATCTATGTCCCTACCTTCAGAAAGAGTGTTGCCAGTCCAAAGCCAGGACAGAGGAGGAGGGTTGGCCGTAAGGCTAGCAAGCTTCACTTTTGAAAAAAACAACAATACAACAGAAATCACAACTGCGAAAAGCCAAAAAGTCATTGGTCATGTGGATTCTTCGCAAGAAGAGCTCATGACGCACATCACTGAAAACCCATGGGACCTGGTTGTGCCGACAAATGACAGGATGCCCATGGATCAAACTGAGGGGGGAGTGTTCATGACATTTGCGGTCCTAAGCTCCACTGGGAGTCAAATGATATCAAGTTAAATAAGTCATACATGCTTAAAAAACGGGGTTTAGGCACTGTGAGCTAACATATTTCATGAGAAATCTGAAAAGACGCCTATCTTTTTAAACATTTCCTTGTAAATCTTCATCTTTGGAGATACATACAACTGTTTCCGGCATTCTACTTATGAGTGTGGTATGTTTCGGAGGTCGCAAACTGGTCGCTTTGCTTGAGAAGAAGCTTAAGGCCACCCAGCAGAAGATCGCATTAGAAAACATCAACTGTCTTGCACCTCTATGACGTCATAGTCAGCTATTTTCTAAGGGAATTGGAATAGAAGCCTCTTTTTGGTGCAGTTGTGTGTGTGTGTGTGTGTTGGGGGGGGGGGGTGAACGTGTCAAGGACAATTAGCGTAGCTAGAGAACTAACTGGATCTAGCATGTTCTACATTCTCAGCGATGGGATACACTTAAAGCCAAGAGTGCACAGACCTGGCTGTCTTGTCTGCATTCATAGCGCTGTGAGATGAGGGGGTAGGGCGTATGATGGAGAATGGGAGAGAACTAGTTTGACGTTGGTATATCTAGCAAAGGAACAAACTTGGCATTCATTCGAACAAACGGAAACAAACTTCTGCAAGATTATTGTTACATCAGCCCCGTCTTCAAGCTAGAGGCAGGCTGGCGGATAGAATGGGTGCTAGAGATTATTGTTACATCTTTTTTTGTTTTGTTTTGTTTAAATCAGCCCCGTCTTCAAGGTAGAGGCACGCAGATAGAATGGGTGCTTGAGATTGTTATTTATTGAATTGTATTTCAGTTGTATTTTTTTTTAATAACGATGGTTAAATGCTGTTTGGTGATAAAATCGTAAAGAATTTTATTATATGCCTTTATATATATCTATACATAATCTATGGGCACACCTAATATTTGTAGGTGTCCACGGGCTGCATAAAGCGCTTTGGCGGGCCGCATGTGGCCATCCCTGATCTTTACAAAGCTTTACAAATTAGAACACACACTCTCTCTGTCTTCACACTCGAAGACACAGTTCAAGACAGTTTCATTTCTCTTAGCTAGTATACTTTTGACAGTCTTCTCCCTTGATAGAGCTACATCTCTCATCTAATTACGTGACCATAGTCAAAACAAAGATGATTAATTTGTTGAGATATAGCTTTATTTATTTATTTTTTAAGTCGCCAGCTGCGAATTTAAATATATGCTAAACACACAATAATTGCACCTCCAACATAAGTCCTTTTGACATCCACCCCCCCCCCCCTCAACCCTCTCTCAGGTCTTAGAACACATCCTTTTCAGATTTATGGTCCAAATAAAGATGTTTTAAAGTACGCCAAGTTAGACAAAAAGACACTTCCTTGACGTCATAAATATAGACAGACATGTCAAGAGTTAGCTTTTCTTGAAATGTCCAAATGTTTGCGTCTTCAAGCTCTAGAGGTAAGGATCATGTCCTACCTAGAGGTTGGAGTTTCTTTTTAGCGCAACAGGATACTCGCTACTTTGAATACGGGAGAGGGGAGGGGGGGGGGCGAAAAGAAATAAAAGACTTACCCAGCGCCCCCAGCTGTCACTTTGCGGATCTGCTGTCCATACCTAGGCACAGGCGGACGTTTGTCTGTGACACGTGAAATTAATAAAACTAATTGTCCTGGAGTCAAGTTTATTTCGTTGGAGTCAGATTTATGTGTTTGTGATGTGTGTAGGATGTCGTCCCGAGAATCTCCTTTGGAAAGAAAGGCGAGATGTCATTGTCTATAAATAGAAGGAAGAATTTGATTGGCTGACATTTATAACTACTTGACATAAAACGTTGTAAAAGACTTTTGCCAAATAGTTTTTGTGTTTGTGTGCAATGAAAGAAATAAAAACAAGATATTTTTAGGATAGCTTATTGCGTCATCCATTGTCATCAAAGGTCCCTAAATGCTCGAGTGCAGGGCCGGTCCTAACAGTTGCGCGGCCCTGTGCGAAACTAATTGCGCGGGGGCCTAGTCTGGGTGGGAATAAGGATAATAAGTGAAAATAAAGATTTTGTATTAGCAAAAAAAAAAAATCGACTTTGAATTGTATTAATTCTTTACTAAGTACAAAATTCGATATTACAATTAAGTGAATTAACTTTACTTTATGTACCTTGCAACCTATGACATATTTATATGCCAGTGACGATAAAAGTAAATAAAGTATTGGAACTTCCGATTAAGGTGAAAATTCGCCCGTTATTACATTATATTACATGAAACCTTCCTTTTTTCTTTTATTGCGCGTAGGAATGGCGTTCTCCGCATTGAATGACACCGACAAATGACGTTTTAAAATCTATTTTTCAGAAGATTTTAATAAATCCAGGAGATTTTCAGGAATTTTTCATATATATTTTGCAATTTAATAATTACAACTAGGATTAGCGCGGGCCTATGAAAGAGTGGAGCCCATTGCGACCGCATAGGTTGCAGTGGCCTAAGACCGGCCCTGCTGAAGTGTCACAACATAATCGAATTATACATCTTCGAATATCATTGTATCATCACATCATAAATGTCACTATTTCATCAAATGTCATAGCATCATAACATCATTCATTGCAATTACATCATCGAAAGGGAAAAAAAACTGCCAACTAGGAAGCATCCATTCCTACGTGTAGAAGGCGCGGTGGCTGAGAAGTAAAGGGCTTGGCTTCTTAACCGGGTTCGAATCCTGGTAAAGATTGGGATTTTTAATTTTGGGATAGTTAGGGCGCCTCTGAGCCCACCCAGCTCTAATGGGTACCTGACATTAGTTCGGGAAAAGTAAAGGCGGTTGGTCGTTGTTCTGGCCACATGACACCCTAGCTTACCGTGGGCCACAGAAACATGTGACCTTTACATCATCTGCCCTATAGATCGCAAGGGGAACTTTTTATTTCACATGCCTATGAATGAGTTATATTTCCCATCTAATATCGTTGTTCTAGAGATAAGACATTGGAGACTCTATACGTAAGTCTTTTTCATTCTACGCTAGATAGAAACGGAAAACGAAAGATTCCACTTTTTGTATAAAACACATATTTTTGTACATAGGGAACTTAAATGATGTTACATGTATTGTACCTACTACTTATTTTACATTAAGTTTGTGTGAGTGTTTCATCAGGCAGTTTTTGAATTTGTAAACTATTCTACAGTGTTTTATGTAGCATTGCTATTTCATTTTTTAGACTTCTGTCCTGAAGTGTCTCTAATTAGTGATTGTATTAATGGTGTCTATCTCTGGTCAAATGTGAGCATTCATTTGTTATTTATCTTACGGCCTTATATAATTATACATTATAGTGTGTGTTTCTATGGTGATGGTGAGAAGACGTCAGCGATTGGTTGGTGGCTATGCAGTGTAAGTTCAGAATGCCAGAGTTAAAAGACGTGTTTTTTTTTTTTTTTTTTTTTTTTTTTTTAGATTTACTATCTATATCTATATCTATATCTATCTATACACACACACATAGATATACATTCAAACTTCCTTTTTTTTCCTTTCACGCTCTCGACTTTTGATGGCCAAATGTCAAAGATCAAAAGTTTGATGTCAAGTTTTCTCAACAGGTTCAAAGTCATTTGACAAAATGCGATTACTTGCAGACTTGAAGAGTCAATTAACCCTACTCTAACTGTGCATGTTTCGTTTCATGTCTGAATCTGGTTGTGAAAAGTCTCTTGGTCTTTGGTCGAAGATCTGAAAATAATTTACAACTTCTTTGAATCTGTAGAAACTTTGTGAAAATGAAATAAAGTCAAAGCATGTCTTGTAGGATTTTTTTTTTTTTACAAAATGTTATGTTATTACATATATTTTGGTCTGATAGAACTAGTCATTTTTTTTTTCTCGCAGAAAAAGATTCCAGAAAGGATTCCAAAGGGCGGGGGGTAAGGCTTCAGAGGTGAAAATTGCGGAACAAAATTGCCGTGTGGAAGTTTAAACACGTTCTCTTTGCTCTTTTTTTTTATTTCGAGAGCGTCTGAAATGTCTGCCAAATGTCTGCCAAATGTCTGCCTAATGTCTTTTCTGCTTTGAATTCTGTTTTCCAAGGTCGATGCAAGACCAGCAGATGGTTCTTGTTACAAAGGTCAGAAATGTCTTTCCGGTCCCTTCCACTAGATTCGCGGTTGCGACACCTCTGTTGTTGTTTTTTTTCATAAGTTAACCCTGTCATGTCACAGCAATGCTTCTCGGCCTCAAAGTGGCGCTTGGGTGGAAACGGTTAACAGAAGAGTCGATTAGGCCAATAGGGAAGCAAAACAGAACCCCCGTCGGGGTGCTTAAGGACCGAGTCCATTGCGCTGGCGAGGATGGAAGAAAGCAACAGCAAACATGTCACTATCCACACATCCTTCCTACAGGGGCCGTGTGTCGGACAACTGCGCAGGTAATGTGATACAGAGAAGGACTATGGGAAGTTCCCAGGTGTGCTCTTTCTATTCCAAACGTCTAGGACAGTGTTTCCCAAAGTGGGGTAAGCGTACCCCAAGTGGTACGGGAAGACTTTGGAGTGGGTACACGTTGCAGCTGATGTTTTAAAAATACTTATTTATTATGCTCCTTCTATTCATAGATACAAGGCGAGGAGTACTCAGCGTTACAAAAATTATACAAGGGTACACCTTAGTCAAAAGTTTGGGAAACACTGGTCTACGAGGGGTACGAGCCATCGGTGATAGAAATGTACAATTTAGGAGATTTGTTCCGACAGGCAGATGGTGGCAAGCTTCAGTGGGCCTAGGGTTCTAAAATTCTTAGACTGAACTATTAGAACAATGTCGAAGAAGAACCCCCCCCCCCCCCCAAATGTCTATCGTTGGTTAACCCCAACATGTTAGACGGTCTCACACTCCCTCCCACACTTCCCTCACTTTTCCACATCACCTCTCACTTCGGACATGTCAGCCAACATCACGTGAGTACCGTGTGAGTGAATGTCATTCTGTTGTCGACACGTCCTATCGTCGTACCTCAGGCTGATATTAACAAGAGTTCTAGTACAATAAGGAACCTGGGAAGTGCCAAGGAGAAAAAGGGAGGGGCGTCCAGCACCCTCACACTTGTATGCGCCCCCAAAACAGACATGGAAATGAACGAGTCTCACCCTACCCTCTCTCACCTTTTAAATTTTTTTTAAAAATATTTTTTTTTTTTAAAAGAAGGGCGATAATTCTAAGGTGCTGGCAAATTTATAATCTTTCCCTGACAAGGCCGCACTTAAGTCCCCCTGACGTGCTGACAGGTCGCACCGGAGCGCATTCCCGATGTGTCGACGGTTTCTATTGGTCTGGGCGTCTTGACGACTGCAGCCGCTTAACTGTTGATGAACGTCTGCGCACACTGCACCCACATTACACACATTCAAGGGCGGATTTAGATTGTTTGCTGTCTGGTTTGGTGGGCCCTTATTTCCTCTCCAGCAACTTTAGAGAAATATATATTTTTAATTTTTACATAGATAGATAGATAGATAGATAGATAGATAGATAGATAGATAGATAGACAGACAGACAGACATACAGACAGACAGACAGACAGACAGATAGATAGATAGATAGATAGATAGATAGATAGATAGATAGATAGATAGATAGATATAGATACACCTATACGATATAATGTGATTCAAGAATCTTTACAATGTGATGATTGAGTCACTGTTATTTGATACAAGAGTCAGCAATGTGTATCATGCCACTAATGTTGACCATTGTCTTTGACTGAAGAGTAGGTCTGATCCAACATCGGATGCCCCCAGCCAAGTCACTTAGGAGACAGGAAATGAAGGAGTACAGATAAAATAGTGCGTAGCTTCTAATTAATCACGCATAAAGCGGACACATACACCTTAATAGTCGCTAGCATAAATATTGCTAAATTTGGTCATTAGGATATAAAATTTGACAAGTCATTGTTATTTAGAGACGCAATGACGCTTTGTGACGTGATCGCGATGACAAGACAGGTCAGAAATGCACTTTAATGTATTCGCATCAAGTCTGCTAGGGGTAGACAGCTCATAGGGAAAGCATGTCACGGTCAGTTTGACTTCTTTAAGGGCTGTTTTATCCGTCACTTTGTGACAACTATTGGACATACTTTCACTGGTTGTCAGATCGTATTTATTTTAGAGCATCACTTCCTTCTAGCAAATGAAACCAAGCGACAGCTTCCCTGGCGCCATAGAAGGTAAATAGTTGTGTAAAAACTAGACTATTTATGTGGTTATGAAGAAAGATTAGATTGGGCGCGTATATTTGGTTGTATTTATTATTGGTTTATTTCTCTAATGTCGTAGCGACTATGAAGTAGCCTAATTATAAAGAGGAAGGACAAGGAATAGACATAAAATAAAAGAAGAGGCTGAATGGAAAGCGTTTTAGGAGGCGGTTCAGTTCTAGTCAGAAATAATTAGTGGACTTATTTTTGTAGAGACATTAAATGTACTTGCATTGCGTTTAGTTCCAATCAACTCCTTCTTGTTGGCCTATGCTCAGTGGCGTAGCTAGGGGGTGTGGAGTGGGGATCCAAAGTTGAAAATCACCTCGGCCCCCACTTGAGGGGTCCCTAAAATAAGTGTCCAAATTTTTTTTTACATTAAATATCAAGCTGATGTCATGTTATCTTGCTATGTATGTTGTGATGTAAATTAGTATTCCACACATTAGAGTTCTATATTTATTAAGTAGGCTACATGATCTCATGTCATGGTGTTGAATGTTGAAATGCAGGGGCCCCTGAAGTCGTATATGCAGTAGGTAATCAGGTACAAGAGCGATGCCGCTACCTGTCTAGCAGTCGAGATAGTTGGTGCTGCAGTCTACTCTGTTACCAACAACAACGCTGAGAAGTTGATAGACGATTAGGAAACTCATAAAAGCATCGAATAGAGATTCTCATGTGCCTTGCATTCGTTCAGATGCAGGCATTGGCATCGATCCCAATAAGGCATTTAAGTTCATTTAGGCATAAAAGGTTAGAGCATACAAAACTCAACCATAAGTTCACACCCAGGTATGAGGCGTATATACATGATGATATTAATAAGCACGTAATCTAGCCAATCCTCCTAGAATCTAGAGCACGGCGAATTAAGTTCTTAGATTGCACTTAGATTCACGTAAAGCTATCGTTCACAATAATGATCAAGGTCCAGAAATGGGTAACCATAACAAATGAAATATATTATAGAGTTCATAGCCGTGGTCTCATATATAGATAACCGTTGTTACAGTAATAAAATAATGTATGGAGACTTCATAACAATATAAAATAGAACAATGCAACAATGTATAAACGGGGACCATAGTAGTGTATACATATATACCGCTATAAGATAAAAATAAGAATAGTAGACGTATATACAGTCAGACAGTAGTCCCTGGTTAAACTCAGTCGGAGGAGACTGCTTGTGTATGAACTTTAGCGGCGTATGTTAAAATGTTATTCACGTTGATAGAAAGCCCACCACCCAATCAAGTTCTTAAATAACGTTTTGGTGGACGCTTCTGCGGGCTTCCTGTATTTGAGTACATGACATGTCAATGATGCACGACATTGCACTGGTCATACAAACTCCCTTGTATACCCTTCGCTCCATAGGCCGCTGTATAAAGCTCTCTTGGCAACTTTACTAACTATATACACAAGTGTTAAGAAATCTTTTTTGTTTAAGCACCACACTAACTGTAGTAGGACTACAACAGTACTTCACAATAAGAACATGCTAGAAACAAAAGCACGTTTCAACTTGTATTTTCTTTTAGGAGTGCATTCATTTCTGACTCCCAGATCGACTTTTTGGGTCCCTTTTTCTTATTGTCCAAACGCAGTCACTGTATCTGACCCACGTTCGTGCACAGACGTCATAAATGGATGAATTCTTCTAGTTCTAGTATAGTTCCCCTTTCAGATCTTTCCATTTATAAAGCAGATGATGTAAAGGTCATCTCTTTCTGTGGCCCATGGTCGACGAGGGTGCTATGTGGCCAGCACAACGACCAATCTCCTTTACTTTCCCAAGCTAATGTCAGGTACCTCTCTTCGAAAGCCAAGCGCTTTCCTAACCCACCGCGTCTCATCTTCTAGTTATGACCAATAATAATGATTAAAAAAAATCTCATCTGCTTTCAATTCCTTTATCTGCTCACACAAACACGCACCGCGCCCATGGTCACATATATACATACACACGTGACGGGTAAAATTCCGCAGGTCTCCGCTGAAGTCCGTTATCGGCCCTGCCATCATCAGTCAGCTGTGTACCGCCCGACTTCTGGCAATTATCTCCACTTGACTGAACGTACAAGCCGACTGGAGTGAATATAAAAAGGGGTGGATGGAGGGGTGGTGGTGTAGCAGAAGAGGAGGAAGGGACTCAGGGAGGTAGATTTATGGTATCTGTGTCACACAGATAGTACCGTCAGATACTGCTGTGATACATGGACATCTATGTCGAAAATAACGTCGAAATCTCGTTGATTGCGGTGATAGGGCTTGGCGGGAGTTTTGGCAGGTGAGATTACCGATTCTAACAGGCCTGTTTATTGGCATGTGAGATTTTTCAGAACTCCGGGAGCTTGGCCTTTTAAAGGGTAACATTTTTTTTTTTCAAACAAACATGTTTAATATAACTGTACGTAATAACCGATGATTTTAAAAGACAGGCCTTCGCTTTGAATTATGGGCGCAATAAGAGAAGAGTCTTTGAAGCCCATACCCATTCCCACACTTAGCTTCAGTCAAACAGGGGCGTGTCTTTAGAAGAGATAAAGCTACCATGTCAAAGTACTATTCATTAAAGTTGACTTGCTTCTAGTGAGACTAGTGCAAAGTGTGACCAAACTAACTACAGAGCGTCGTTTCAAAGTGGTTGTACATACATGTATTTACTTTCTTTAGTGTTCCTAGGGGAATGACATGTCCTCGAATTGATCATGAAGCTCCGTTGAGACTCCAAGTTATTGTACATGAAGCTTATTCTGAATTTGGTATGAAGCTTTATTTGTTGTTCCTTGAAAGCTTTTTTAAAATTTATATAAAGCTCCCATGAAGCTTTTATGAGATTCATATAGTGAATCTAAACGATCTTGTGAAATTCCTTCTATGATGTTTTTTTGAAACTACTTGAAAGAATATATGAAGTTTTTTTGAAGCTCCTTTGTAGCTCCTCTGACATCTTATGGAATTCAACTGAAATTTGTAAGAAGCTTCTCTGGATATTTTAATGAATCAAAAGTGAGTACAGTCCAAAGTGAGTACAGTCCAAAGTGAGTACAGTCCAAAGTGAGTACAGTCCAAAGTGAGTACAGTCCAAAGTGAGTACAGTCCAAAGTGAGTACAGTCCAAAGTGAGTACAGTTCAAAGTGAGTACAGTCCAAAGTGAGTACAGTCCAAAGTGAGTACAGTCCAAAGTGAGTACAGTCCAAAGTGAGTACAGTCCAAAGTGAGTAATACAGTCAAAAGTGAGTACAGTCCAAAGTGAGTACAGTCCAAAGTGAGTACAGTCCAAAGTGACAAAGTGAGTACAGTCCAAAATGAGTACAGTCCAAAGTGAGTACAGTCAAAAGTGAGTACAGTCCAAAGTGAGTAATACAGTCAAAAGTGAGTACAGTCCAAAGTGAGTACAGTCAAAAGTGAGTACAGTCCAAAGTGAGTAATACAGTCAAAAGTGAGTACAGTCAAAAGTGAGTACAGTCCAAAGTGAGTACAGTCCAAAGTGAGTACAGTCCAAAGTGAGTAAAGTCAAAAGTGAGTACAGTCAAAAGTGAGTACAGTCCAAAGTGAGTACAGTCCAAAGTGAGTACAGTCCAAAGTGAGTACAGTCAAAAGTGAGTACAGTCCAAAGTGAGTAATACAGTCAAAAGTGAGTACAGTCCAAAGTGAGTACAGTCAAAAGTGAGTACAGTCCAAAGTGAGTAATACAGTCAAAAGTGAGTACAGTCAAAAGTGAGTACAGTCAAAAGTGAGTACAGTCAAAAGTGAGTACAGTCCAAAGTGAGTACAGTCCAAAGTGAGTACAGTCCAAAGTGAGTACAGTCAAAAGTGAGTACAGTCCAAAGTGAGTACAGTCCAAAGTGAGTACAGTCCAAAGTGAGTACAGTCCAAAGTGAGTACAGTCCAAAGTGAGTAATACAGTCAAAAGTGAGTACAGTCCAAAGTGAGTACAGTCAAAAGTGAGTACAGTCCAAAGTGAGTAATACAGTCAAAAGTGAGTACAGTCAAAAGTGAGTACAGTCCAAAGTGAGTACAGTCCAAAGTGAGTACAGTCCAAAGTGAGTACAGTCCAAAGTGAGTACAGTCCAAAGTGAGTACAGTCCAAAGTGAGTACAGTCCAAAGTGAGTACAGTCCAAAGTGAATACAGTCCAAAGTGAGTACAGTCCAAAGTGAGTACAGTCTTGTTAGGGTCGTATAAAACATATTAAAGAAGTCATCCAAGCCTAATACAACATCAGCCGCCAAGTTATTGTTCGTCAAAAGGGAATCTTTTAAAAATAAAAATGAGGTCGTTGTTGTAAATCTCACTTGTTTATGTGTCCAACTGTTAACGAGGGTGTCACGTTGCCAGCATAACGCCCTCACCACTTTTACGCTCTCCAACAAACTCGAGACCCCGTGCAGGAAAGGTTCGTTGGATAAAACCGCCCAGTTTTGTTGCACTAGGCGGCACGTCGAAGCACTTTTGGTGATCCTGTCAAAAAGTGCTTCTGGGATTATGCTGGCGTTCAGAAATTGGTTTTGTCACATGAAGAGAAATGTCAGCTTGGAACGATGGATTTGAACCAAGGTGCTTGCTTTGCTGTTGTTATTTATACCCCGCTTGCAGCAAAGATTTGATGGATAGATATTAGTGTTGGGCTTGGCAGCTTGACTCTGACAAAACATATGACTTAAGTCCTTTCCATAGACGCTGGGCGATTCACTATCAATCAGTCAAGCCAATGTGTAGAATTTTGAAAGGCCAGTGATTCTATGGAGATGTGCCTTGGAAACAGTATGTATGAGAACTTGGTGCTCTTAATCAGAACAAACAAAAAAAAAAGAGAAAATGTCGGGATCGAATTACCTATATATAATAGTTTTTTTTGTAGCTTTTTCTGTTTATTGCGTTTTTATTCTTGTGCTCTCCGCCTGTCTGTCATGTTTAGATCTCAAAATTTTAAAACGCTATTGAAAATTTTATTTCACTACTTTCGGTCTTCTAAAAGTGAACCGTTTTGTTTAAAATAAGTAATGTAAGTCGACTTCCCTTTCAGACCCTGTGATCTATCGGACAGATCATGTGAAGGTCATCTGTTTCTGTGGTGTAAGGTTAACGAGGGTGTCGCATTTACTTTTTCCTAAAGTGAGGTATCCATTATAGCTGGGTTAACTCAGAGGCCCCCTAAGATCCCGAAATTAAAAAATCCAAGTCTTCACCAGGATTCGAACCCGGGACCCCCGGTTCAGAAGCCGATCACTTTATCGCTCAGCCACCGCGCATCTTTTTGTTTAATTAAATATGCAAACTTTTTTTTTGAAAAAACCTGCTCCATTTTCAAGCAAAATCTAAAATATTTTAATTTAGATCTATACTTTAACAACAAAGTGTGAAATCCAGACATTTTATTGAAGTCGAGGACTTATAGTCTAAAAGCAAACTGTCAAAAGGTTGTGCTATTTATAGTATATAAATCTATGTGTTGTATTCTTAGGTATTTACTAAAACAAATTTAAATGTCTTTTTAAACATCGAAAATGCATTATAATAACATTATAATAACAATAGCTACTTAAAGTCTTTTGAAACTGTAGACTTTTTTTTTTAAAACCAAATATTCATATTATATGCACAGACACTTAACATTTTATAAAATCATTAAACCTAAATTAAAATGCAGTTCTTTACAAACAGCCAAGGGGCGTAGGAGCGCAAACCACAAAAAGTGGACCCCAAGTACTTCTTTCTTTTTTATTTGATCATCAGCATGAATAGTTATCTCTTCTTGATAGTGAAAATTCTACACACATCGTTCTATGCTGGCAAAGAAAGACAAATCAAGCAAACTAACTCATAGTAACTCTCTCTCTCTCTCTCTCTCTCTCTCTCTCTGATTAATTCATCTGTCTCTATGCATCTATCTAAGCATAAAACATAACCGGATGACTGTTCTCGACGCCATTTTGGAAGGGATGTCAGTCCGACTCCACGGGGGCCACATCGTTCCTCCCGCTACAAATGACCGTTTTGTTTACTGCTTGGACTTGACCCCTACCATCTATCACCCGCCCGTTAAGTTTACGTCTCTGGGGCTATCAGCTCCTGAGGTCAGGAAGTCAAAATATTTCATCCCAGCACCGGATTTATAACTGGCTATAGCTTTCAGCTCTGTCTGATTAGCGTCTTGTCAAATACTGCCCTCGAGTAAGAACTAAGGGAGAGAGTTTGATTTTATAGCGAGCTCAGGGGAGGGGTTCTAAAAATATTAAGAAATTGCGTCACCGGAGACAATAATGCACGAAAATGGCAAGAAAAGCAAATTGAATATCAAGATCTTTGTAAAAGTGTTTTTTTTTTCCTATTTGAATTGTTTTTAAAACAACGCGTTCAACTTATTACATAACAGTTTCATTTATAACAATAACAATAATATATTATCTTTGAGACGATGTGAAAAAGATTCTGGGGAAGAAAGAAAGAGAAAGAGATTATGAGAAAGAGAGAGAGAGAAAGAGAGAGAGAGAGTAAGAAAGAGATTATGAGAAAGAAAGAGTGAGAAAGAGATTAGTAGAAAGAAAGAGAGAGAAAGAGATTAGGAGAAAGAAAGAGATTAGAAGAAAGAAAAAGATTTGAAGATAGAAAGAGAGAGAGAGAGTAAGAGATTTTTAGAGAGAGAGAGAGAGACAAAGAGATTTGGAGAAAGAAAGATAGAGAAAAAGTGAAAAAGAGATTTGGAGAAAAAGAGAAAGAGAGAGAGAGTACGACCGAAATTCAGTGAGAGACAGGAAGAGTGCATCAGGGAAAGAGAGAGACCGTGAGAGAGACAGACAGATAAGGAAAGAGAGAGAGAGAGAGTACGAGAGACTAAAAAGACAGGATGTACACGTTTGTGGCAGTGCAACGAAAGAAAAGGGAAAGAACTTTGTCATCAAAAACATTCATCTGGCAAGTGCAAATGCATCTTTCTTCCCCTGGCTCGCCCGTCATGTTTGTAGCTCCGGCTGTCGTCACTTCCCTTTTGGTTGTACACATGCGCACGTTGACAGCCGGGAACGTTTTCGCTCACTCACCGCTAAGACAGGAGGCGAGGGGCCAGGGAGGGGGGGGGCGGGCGGGATGCTAGTGTTTGGTGGATTGTAAATGTCATTAGTGATATGGCATGCCATCACTCCTTGCCACTATTATGATAGGGCCGACACAACATTCGCCCTGTCCCTCCCCCCGGGCATAGTGATGGCAAACAGATGCTTATTATATGTGTGTGAGAGAGAGAGAGAGTGAAAGAGTCGAGGCCAGGAAGATGTGTGTACGTATGAGTGCATGCTGGGTATGACGTAGTAACGGGGTAACTAATAGCGTAAAAGAAAGATGAAGGCGGCATGGGGCGCCTGTTTGCAGAGTGATGAGGGCGTTCAGCAGGGAGTCAAGATTGCAAAATGAGAAGAGGGAAGGGAGCCAGGGTGTGTGAGATGTCAATCCTGTCATCGAAACTGTCAGAGAAGCTGTCATCTGACGCCACATGGTCAGTGTCTTGCTACTTTCGCTTTCATACTGCATCCGGTCTTCGTCCATTGACAGAAGAAGGTCAAACATGTGTTCAGTCAATGGATGCAAGGAGTAGTCATATCTTGAAGGTTTAGTCATACAACAATGATCAACCTATGTAGAGGGATTCCCAGAATTCCCCACTTGGCAACACCTCTGAACTTTGTACTCCACTTTCAAGGAAGCCGACTTTTTTGTAAGACAAAGCGGATGCCTTGTTTTCAAACATTACTTTGCAGATAAACGCATCAACACAACCGGATTTTGTTTTAATATAAAATAAGCCAACCTTTTGCTAACAATAAAGGCGTGCTTAGCTTCCGAACCGAGGGTTTCGGGATTTTAAGAACGCCCTGATTCAACCCAAAGGACACTAGGTCTTGTTGGTGGAAAGTTGGCCATATGACACCCTTGTTTAACTGTCAGTCATAAAAAACAATTATACAGAAAAATCATCTGGATCGCAAGTTCTTAATGGGCTATCTAGCCTTCAACTACAATGATAGTGACTTCCCTTTCCCATTTAATAAAAAAAATTGTGTAACTAGGAAATGGTCTGCTCTGTTCATTTGTTTTTGGAAATTTCACTAACATCGTTCCCTATACCAGATATGTAACTGGTCATGGGTTGTGAGAATATTTCGCATCAAAAAGGCAGCATTCAATGAATTGTGGTTTCGGAATACGAGAAGACACTTTATCTGATTTACATTGAACCCCTAGCAAAACAACAGAAAGAAAAGTCGTCTACGCTACAGAAAGGAAACAAGTCGGTCGCCCCCCAGCAGCAGTGATATTAGCCACACCACTCGTTCACTGGACAGCGGTCACTGTGTTTTTTATCTATTTTGCAAGAACAGCGTTAAAACCGGAAGTTCTCTAATCCCCTTCCATATCATCACCGCCCCATCCAGTCGTCTGCCGTTTTTTAAACTTGTCAGCAGTGAGTGTATTCCTAGTTGATGTACTTATTGGGTGGTTGAGGCCAGAGGCGGAGTTCTGTTGTTAGTGTTGATGTATTTAAATTGGGAGAGACCCTGGGACAAAGGGGGTATGTGTACTTATGGAGGGAAAAGGTGGGGTAGTTGTTGAAGGTGTTGAAACTCCTGTACGTCTGCCAGCCTATAGTCTGGTCTATGTTACTTCCAGATTTAAGTGTCATGCCCAAAAATCTTGATTCCATATTAGTAGTCCATTCATTTCGCTGGAGCTTTGAACTGAAGCAACGAAAAAACAAGCCAAAATACAAACAAACAAAGCTTATATTAGGTGTCTCACTTAGTTTGGATCAGTCTTGGAATTACATTTGTAACAAATGTAGTTCAACAACAATAAATCTGTGCGATGAGAAATAGTTTTACCCAATTGTTTTTCTTTAGCGCAAGTTGTTGCTTTTAGCTTTTTCAATACGCTATGCTCCAATCACTTGTCTGGACCTATTGGAAAGGGGTGGGTAGAAAGAATGGGGTATCTTGGTGATGTGTTATTTTTTTAAAATTCAAACTCTTAGGCCAAAGCCTTCTTATGCTTATCAAGCCAACAAGGTAACCACTCTGCCAGCAAAGAGCGTATGAATATGTAAAAAAAATGTAAAGTTCCCCTTTCAGACCTTGTGGTCTATAGGGCAGATGATGTAAAGGTCATCTGTTTCTGTCAATTTCTGTCAATGACTATGTAGTTATCTCTTGTTTCTATTTCATATTTGTGTTCACTAAGCCTCAGACGACGACCTATAAAGGGGACTAATTCAGCTTATACCACTATTTCAGTCTTCTCTCACTCGTTCAAGAAACAAAACAAAATAATTAATAGCCAAAAGTTCATAACTAATTTCTTAAAAAATTGATTCGTTTGTTGTTAGGTAAAAGAAATAATTGTGCAAAATTTCAGCTTAATCCGAGATTGGGTGTGGGAGAAATAAAGTGTTCAAAATGTGTACCA
The DNA here is from genome assembly GCF_947242115.1 of Biomphalaria glabrata. Lineage (NCBI taxonomy): Eukaryota > Metazoa > Mollusca > Gastropoda > Planorbidae > Biomphalaria > Biomphalaria glabrata. Next base: position 12,606,519 of record NC_074712.1, on the reverse strand, counting down.
TAAAGACAGACAGAGTGAGACAGTGAGTTGATATACACATTTTATTAAAAAAAGTTTCAACTTTATCTTGACTTGGGAGCCACCCACCACTGGCTTACATTTGTTTCACTGAAGATCATTTCATAATTATTTATCTGTTGGTCTGCAAAACAATCTAAATCGATTTCAATCTCCAACAGTCTCACATCATATAAAATAGTATTTTACGTGTAATAATAAATATTTTTGTTCACATTTTCCTCATACATTTTGTTTAAGAAAGAAAATCTAAACATTTTTAAGAACCGTAACATTTTTATTGGACTGAACGCTAGTCGCAATCCATCACACCGGAAGTTTCTAACATTCACTGTCTGTTCTTGTCAGACAATGGCTCCGTCAATGTCGCTGTATTGGTCTTAGCAGACGACCATCAATGTCTTCAGGAACTTTTCACGCACTCAGTTTGACCGGAGTGTCTGTCTGTGAGCGTCAAATTATTTCCGATTTTAAGTATTCAGTTATTTGTGCAATCAACTCTTTTTTCGTGGAATCTTTCTGCTTCCTTTTTTTTTTTCCAGTTTTAAATTAAATGAAAGAAAAAAAAAGTGGCTTTTCCAATCCAATGGGTTTGCAATTCTTAAAAAATAGACAAGATCAAATATATAGACCTATATATATATATATATATATTAAATCTAGTTTTTTCGTTCTGAGATTTGTAACAATTGAACGATTCATTTAGAAAGATTGAAATAAAGATAGAGAATAACATGTTTAAATGAACATTTTAGTTGTTGCATTCTTAATTATCCTTAATGATCATTATTGTACCAAATTATAAATCAAAACATTTATTACCAGCAACAACAACAACAAAAAAAAAACTCCAATATCAACCATAGCAACAGCTACCGTAGCAACAGCAACAATAAAGCAGCATATCTTCTTTTTTTTTCAGTGACTTCTGTAATATATAAGATAAGATAAACAACATTAACAGCAACAATAAAGAAACAGCAACATCAAAAATAACAACAAAGACAACAGAAACAACAACAACAACAATAGAAACAGCTACAGCAGCAACAGAAATAACAAAGCAATAGAAATGGCAGGAATAATAACGGTAGCAACAAAAACAGCAACAATTGTAGTGAAGTTGTCTAGTCATGTTTGTACATGGTTGTTCTGTCCATGGAACCCAAGTGGTCCGCGAGGCCTGAATAGGTGTGTCCACGAACTACTGGAATAATTAACTAGTAGGCCACCAGGTGAATTTAATCTCTCTAAGAAAATAAGCACAGTATTCCGATAAATACTAAGAATATGCGAAGTGTTCCGTTAAAGAAACATTTATTGGCAAACACTGGGCCAGAGAAATCCCTTAGAAATGGGATCACTTCAAAAAGACTCTGTGACCCTTCAGATCTGGATACATGGACTTCCTCTTTCTCTGCCTCAAGTATTGAGATTTGTTAAAGTTATTTGCACATATAGCTGTGATTAACATTGTCTGTATAACGACCTATTTTCTCTCCAATAGCTCAAGTGAGCATTCCGGTGAGGCGTGTCAGTGCAACATGCAATTTCGAGCATGTCAGTGAAGCATGTAATTTGGAGCATGTCAGTGAAGCATGCCAGTTGAGCATGCAAATTGAGAATGTCAGTGAAGCATGTCAGTGAAGCATGCCAGTTGAGCATGCAAATTGAGAATGTCAGTGAAGCATGCCAGTGAAGATTTCCAGTTAAACATGCAATTTGAGAGTTTCAGTGAATCGTGTCAGTGGAGCATTTCAGCGGAGTATGTCAGTGAAGCGTTTCAGCCAGCATATCAACGGAGAATCTTATTGAAGCATATTAGTGTAAAGTGAAATTAAATGTGTGACAATTGTGTTTTTGTTTTTAGAATTTTCTTGTTTGAAAGGAGCATATGGTTTTTATGTCACACCATCTCAGAGTAATACCAGGCACACAGGTGATTAGATTGTATCTTCCAAACTGAATGAAATTCAAAGGTTGATTCCAGCATTGTCCATATAATATAAGACTTTGCTTTTGGTGACTCGCCCAGAGACTAAAAACTTTGTTGACAGAGACTTGGACGAAGTACAAAGGAAAAAGAAAACAAACACTTTATAATAGATTGAAACTTTCACACAAAGTGAATTGTTACAAAGTTCTCTGTTGCAAACTTGTCTGTTACAAAGTGGGCTGTTACACAATGATTTACACTGAACAGAAGCAGACTTCAATTAACCCTAACCCATCCTTCATTTTGTTTTACTTTAACATTTTCTCCCCACCTCGACCCTCCCCCCCCCCCCCCCCAATCTTTCTCTAGTTTTGCCCGGGCTTGAAGACGTATTGCCTGGCTGAAGTTCCAGCTTTTTTTTTTTAATGGCGCGTCTTCCTTCATGATTGAAGACTCCCCATAAAAATGCATTACCCCTTCTCTTGAAGAGTTGCTGGCCTTACCTGCCGAAAGCAGCCCTCCCCCCCCTGGCCTCCCCTCCAAGACAAGGTCTCGTCAGAAATGCCAGCCTGATTGTGAAGGCGGTGGATTAGGGGAGGGGGTGAGGGTAAGGGATTGGGGGGGGGGGGAGGCTCTTGTTTTACTGCCCTACGCTAGTGAAGGTCTAAATGTCTGCTTGTTGTTACTCGCAAGCTGTCGTCTGCCAATTATTCATCTGTGTCAACATACCAACCTTTGAAATCCTATAGGGAAAGTAGGTAATAATACCTCAGTTCATTACCGCTTCCTCCGATTCCATCTTCACCTTAGATCTGCCAGGACATTGGTCAGATGGAACATGACAGATAAACAGGTCACATGTAGAGATAATAATAATAATGATAATAATAAGTATTTCTAGGAGAATCTTCGTCGCCTGTTCGAGGGTAGTATCGCTGCAGACCTGCCGCATCATTTATGATGGAATGGCAATGCACTGTTAAAGAGGAAACTCCGATGGTTTTGGTAATGTACATAAATTGAATATATTATTCTTTTAATTTTATTTTCAATAATCATTACTTTTCTGGTGTTCTTTCTGATGCAATTGAAAAAAATTTGAAACAATTTTGAACAATGCTGGCGACGCTACTTCATTTACTGCATATTTTATTAACTCAAGCTAAGCATTATATACCTTCAGGTTATTTTTAGACATTTTATTGCTTCCCTTAGTTTACTTTCTAATTTACTACTTTTAAAACTTTACAGGATTTTGTATTACTTCCCTTAGTTGACTAGATTATTGTATTACTTCCCTTAGTTTACAAGATTGTTGTATTACTTCCCTTAGTTTACAAGAACGAAAAAAAAAAACCTCGACTATAGCAGTGGTTAGAGTCAGTACGGAATAAATGGGAGCCTATAAGGTTTAAACGGTAATTGGAAAAGTTTTTGGCGGGAATTACAGGGTCAGAGACTGAAATGTTGTTTATGAGCTGAGAGCTGTCGTCTGCCTGGTTGCAGTGTCAGGGTGAGTTTGTTTGGTGAGTACGTTACTTCCTCGCAGACGATACAGCGACAACAACGCCTGGTTCTGCAACGTGTTGACTCTTCTGTTCAAACATTCCCTAAGTCAGCTGACAGAAGGAAACCAATCAGAGACTCGTAATCCTGGGGGTGCATTCATGTTGAGACATACGCTTGCACATACATTGTGGTTTGAGCTTGGATATCAGATGCCGCCTCAGCATGTTTCTTATTGTGTGTGTGTGTGTGTGTGTTTAGTGGTGAGTTGAAGATGGCAGGTCTAGCAAAAATCTTTTAAGATTTGGAAGTGTGGGACGGAAACGAGCAGGGCTCAAACTCGGGATCATCGCGACGACAGTCCGAAGCACATACTACGTGACCAGGCAGGCATCTCAAGAATTGACTTAATCCAGCCTAATTTACCAACTTTATTTGGTTGCCTGGAGTCATGATAGTTTTGATTTCAAACCCTGACCACCGTTATCACTATCCGTCCTGCAGGGAAGTTTGTCTAAGATTTCAAACTCTGCCCACTGTCATCCCCATCCGTCCTGCAGGGAAGTTTGTCTAAGATTTCAAACCCTGCCCACTGTCATCCCCATCCGTCCTGCAGGGAAGTTTGTCTAAGATTTCAAACCCTGCCCACTGTCATCCCCATCCGTCCTGCAGGGAAGTTTGTCTTAGATTTCAAACCCTGCCCACTGTCATCCCCATCCGTCCTGCAGGGAAGTTTGTCTAAGATTTCAAACCCTGCCCACTGTCATCCCCATCCGTCCTGCAGGGAAGTTTGTCTTAGATTTCAAACCCTGCCCACTGTCATCCCCATCCGTCCTGCAGGGAAGTTTGTCTTAGATTTCAAACCCTGCCCACTGTCATCCCCATCCGTCCTGCAAGGAAGTTTGTCTATTTTCTTAAGGAAAACAGACGGTCTGAAAATCCCAAAAAGTCTAAAAAATGAAAGGTCTGAAAATCTGAAAAGTCTAAAAAAAAAAAATTGAAAAGTCTGAAAATCTGAAAAGTCTGAACAATTTGAAAATAATAAAGCTTGAAAGTCTGAAAATCAAAAATTTAGAATCTGAACATCTGAAAGTCTAAAATCTGAAAGTCAGTAAAAGCTGAACATTGCAAAATCCGAAAATCTATCAATTCTGAAAATGTGTCTAAAAAAATATGAAACTTACATAAAAAGTGTTAAGTATGGAAGTGCGTGATGGCGAAGTGGTAAACACTTAGCTTTCGAACCAATAAGTCTGAAGTTCGAATCTCGTTGAAGATTGGGATTTAGAAATGTATGATTTTTAGGAGGCCCCTGATTCCATGCAACTCTGATCGGTATTGGATATTAGTTAGGGAAAGTAATGCCGGTTGGTCGTTGTGCTGGCCAAACAGATCTAGAAATAAATGAACTTTTCATCGCCTGCCCTGTAGATCTTAAGGTCTGAAAGGGGAACTTTTAATACTGTATCGAAAATGATTATGTTCTGTATTTGACCCAATCTTTTAGCATGCTGGGACAATTTCAATGTTCCCAGTGAGCGTCACTGTGTGTGTTGTTTTTTTTTAATTGACCTCGACATATACGACACATCCCCGTCAGACTTCCATCGCAATTCTACCCAGTGTAATAGCCAGAGGGGGCCGGTGGATAGCGTACCGATTACCCAGTGCTTCAACCTCGTCAAAGCTAAACCAAAAACAAATTGCCATTCTTTAGTAAATAAGCGATATAGCATTAACCCTCGCTGTGCCTCCCCCCAACACTTTCATTCAACTTTGTGTTCCTCATCCTTGATTGCAGTGTGAGTTTGAATCACTTGCAGCACTGCAGACATTGTCTCCTCATCGGTGAACGACATACAATTATTTTTTTTTTAAACTTCAAATCACGTGATCCAAAGTCTCAACTTACTCCGAGGGGGACACGTGGTGAATGTTTTCTTTCTTCGTCCCCCCTCAACCCTTTTTTCTTTTCCTCTTCTCTCCTTCCCGGTGTGTGCTGATGAGCAGTTATGTGGTAATAAAGCTACTCACGTTCTGGACGTGATCTCCTCTCCCTGTACATCCCACATAGTCATTCTTTCCTCAGGGTAATCAGAATCCCGAGGAAAACATATCAACCTGTCTATGTTAGTGAAATAGAACTTTGATTTTTTTTTTGTTATCTCCCTTAGTTTTTTTTTTTTTTTTTTAGGGGAGGGGGTTTAAGTTGCATGTGATATATATTGATGTAAGCGCAATGGTTTTCGCTCGTAGGGGAAACACTCAGAAAAGCAGTTTTAGACAACTTGATTTAGGGATGTTGGTTTATTTGTAATCACAACATCACAGTGTGTGTAATCATAAGGCGTAGCGCCATTAAAAGATGAACATAACATAATACATAATGATAATGAAACTAAAGCAAACATCCTAGACATATACTTTGCATCAGCATTCTCAACCACAGGAGACAAAGACATATTACTGAATTTGAACCAAGTAGACAACATAGAAGATATAGTAGTACAAGAAAATGGAATTCAAAAACTATTAGCCAACACCAAACCAAATAAAGCTTCTGGACCTGATGGTATTCCAGCTAGATTACTCAAAGAACTAAGTAATGAGCTAGCCCCAGTGTTCAAAATACTCTTTCAGGCTTCACTTAACCAGGGCAGAGTAACAAAGGACTGGAAAGAAGCTAATGTCACTCCCCTATTTAAAAAAGGAGAAAAATCTGACCCAGGAAACTACAGACCAGTATCACTTACCAGCATCACATGTAAAATCCTAGAACACATAATATGTAGCAACATCATAAACCACTTAGACAAACATAATGTCCTCACGCCATACCAACATGGCTTTAGGAAATATAGATCATGTGAAACACAACTAATAGGACTAATTGATGATTTTTCAAAAGGTTTAGATAATAGTGAACAAATAGATGCTATCTTACTAGATTTTTCTAAGGCTTTTGACAAAGTTCACCACCATAGTTTGCTTAAAAAATTAAAATATTTCGGCATTAATGGTCCACTGCATCAGTGGATTAAAGACTTTCTGATAGGGAGAGAACAAACTGTAATAATAAATGGCTCTAAATCAACACCGATAACAGTAAACTCAGGTGTACCTCAAGGAACAGTCTTGGGTCCACTACTATTTTTAATTTACATAAATGATTTACCAAATTGCATTACTTCAGGAACAAAAGTCAGATTATTTGCAGACGATTGCATAATATATAGAACAATAAAAACAACACAAGACACAGATATTTTACAAAGAGAATTAGATGAATTACAGAAATGGGAATCAAATTGGAGCATGTCTTTCCACCCAGAAAAATGTCAGTTGTTAAGAGTAACAAAAAAACTAAAACAAATAAATTCCACTTATCTTATTCATGGCAAACCAGTAACACAGACTAAAAACGCAAAATACCTAGGTCTTATAATAAATGAAAAACTGTCATGGAATCCACATATTGATGAAACTACAAAAAAATCCAACAAAGCATTAGGATTTATTAAAAGAAATTTCTATAAATCAAATAAGAACATAAAACTAAAATGTTATTTAACCTTGGTTAGGTGTTATAATAAATGAAAAACTGTCATGGAATCCCCATATTGATGAATTTATCAAAACATCAAACAAAGCATTAGGGTTTATTAACAGAAATTTCTATAAATTATAAATCAAATAAGAACATAAAGCTAAAATGTTATTTAACCTTTGTTAGGCCAATAATAGAATATGCATCCTCTGTTTGGGACCCCTCAACTCAAGAAAACATTAAGAAACTAGAACAGACACAAAATAGAGCAGTGCGATTCATAACAAACGAATATTCACATTTGACTAGAGTAACACCTTTAGTAAAATCACTAAATTTAGAAAGCCTTCAGGACAGAAGGCTCAAAAGTAAAGTAGCAATAATACATAAAACACTGAACCATAATCTTCAAATACAAAAACAAAATTTAATAAAATACTCTGAAAGACACAAAGATAAAGGCACATTCCTCGTCCCATATGCTAGGACAAATGTGTACAAATACACCTTCTTCCCTAGTGCTATTAGAGCATGGAATGGGTTGCCTGAGCTAGCCAGGAAAACCAGTGACTTGGCAGAATTTAAGTCATTGGTTAATATGCATGACTAAATGCATGACGCGTATGACGTAATCATCTTCTTTTTTGAAGTAACGTCTGTATTATATAAGATAAGAAGATAAGATAAGTCACTCAATAATCACACATTAATCAATCATTAGTCACTCATCAACAATTCATAATGTATCAATCAGTCATCAATCACTAATCAATCAATTATCAAATAATCATTGGTCATTCACAAACCACTCATTCATAATTCAGACATAATTCATCAAGCAATAATTAACTTTACGCTAGCAGCTTTGCAAGTGGTCTGAAGAAGTGGTCTGAAGAAGTGGTCTGAAGAAGTGGTCTGAAGAAGTGTCTGAAGAAGTGGTCTAAAGAAGTGGTCTGAAGAAGTGGTCTGAAGAAGTGGTCTGAAGAAGTGGTCTGAAGAAGTGGTCTAAAGAAGTGGTCTAAAGAAGTGGTCTAAAGAAGTGGTCTGAAGAAGTGGTCTGAAGAAGTGGTCTGAAGAAGTGTCTGAAGAAGTGGTCTAAAGAAGTGGTCTAAAGAAGTGGTCTAAAGAAGTGGTCTGAAGAAGTGGTCTGAAGAAGTGGTCTGAAGAAGTGTCTGAAGAAGTGGTCTAAAGAAGTGGTCTGAAGATGTGTCTGAAGAAGTGGTCTGAAGAATTGGTGTAAAGAAGTGGTCTGAAGAAGTGGTGTAAAGAAGTGGTCTGAAGAAGTGGTGTAAAGAAGTGGTCTGAAGAAGTGGTCTGAAGAAGTGGTCTAAAGAAGTGGTCTGAAGAAGTGGTCTAGAGAAGAGGTCTGAAGAAGTGGTCTGAAGAAGTGGTCTGAAGAAGTGGTCTGAAGAAGAGGTCTGAAGAAGTGGTCTAAAGAAGTGGTCTGAAGATGTGTCTGAAGAAGTGGTCTGAAGAATTGGTGTAAAGAAGTGGTCTGAAGAAGTGGTCTAAAGAAGTGGTCTGAAGAAGTGGTCTGAAGAAGTGGTCTGAAGAAGTGGTCTAAAGAAGTGGTCTGAAGAAGTGGTCTAAAGAAGAGGTCTGAAGAAGTGGTCTGAAGAAGTGGTCTGAAGAAGTGGTCTGAAGAAGTGGTCTGAATAATTGGTGTAAAGAAGTGGTCTGAAGAAGTGGTCTAAAGAAGTGGTCTGAAGAAGTGGTCTAAAGAAGTGGTCTGAAGAAGTGGTCTGAAGAAGTGGTCTAAAGAAGTGGTCTAAAGAAGTGGTCTGAAGAAGTGGTCTGAAGAATTGGTGTAAAGAAGTGGTCTGAAGAAGTGGTCTAAAGAAGTGGTCTAAAGAAGTGGTCTGAAGAAGTGGTCTGAAGAAGTGGTCTAAAGAAGTGGTCTGAAGAAGTGGTCTAAAGAAGAGGTCTGAAGAAGTGGTCTGAAGAAGTGGTCTGAAGAAGTGGTCTGAAGAAGTGGTCTGAATAATTGGTGTAAAGAAGTGGTCTGAAGAAGTGGTGTAAAGAAATGGTCTGAAGAAGTGGTCTAAAGAAGTGGTCTGAAGAAGTGGTCTGAAGAAGTGGTCTAAAGAAGTGGTCTAAAGAAGTGGTCTGAAGAAGTGGTCTAAAGAAGTGGTCTGAAGAAGTGGTCTGAAGAAGTGGTCTGAAGAAGTGGTCTGAAGAATTGGTGTAAAGAAGTGGTCTGAAGAAGTGGTCTAAAGAAGTGGTCTGAAGAAGTGGTCTAAAGAAGTGGTCTGAAGAAGTGGTCTAAAGAAGTGGTCTGAAGAAGTGGTCTAAAGAAGTGGTCTGAAGAAGTGGTCTAAAGAAGAGGTCTGAAGAAGTGGTCTGAAGAAGTGGTCTGAAGAAGTGGTCTGAATAATTGGTGTAAAGAAGTGGTCTGAAGAAGTGGTGTAAAGAAGTGGTCTGAAGAAGTGGTCTAAAGAAGTGGTCTGAAGAAGTGGTCTGAAGAAGTGGTCTAAAGAAGTGGTCTGAAGAAGTGGTCTGAAGAAGTGGTCTGAAGTATTGGTGTAAAGAAGTGGTCTGAAGAAGTGGTCTAAAGAAGTGGTCTGAAGAAGTGGTCTGAAGAAGTGGTCTGAAGAAGTGGTCTAAAGAAGTGGTCTGAAGAAGTGGTCTAAAGAAGAGGTCTGAAGAAGTGGTCTGAAGAAGTGGTCTGAAGAAGTGGTCTGAATAATTGGTGTAAAGAAGTGGTCTGAAGAAGTGGTGTAAAGAAGTGGTCTGAAGAAGTGGTCTAAAGAAGTGGTCTGAAGAAGTGGTCTGAAGAAGTGGTCTAAAGAAGTGGTCTAAAGAAGTGGTCTGAAGAAGTGGTCTAAAGAAGTGGTCTGAAGAAGTGGTCTGAAGAAGTGGTCTGAAGAATTGGTGTAAAGAAGTGGTCTGAAGAAGTGGTCTAAAGAAGTGGTCTGAAGAAGTGGTCTAAAGAAGTGGTCTGAAGAAGTGGTCTGAAGAAGTGGTCTAAAGAAGTGGTCTAAAGAAGTGGTCTGAAGAAGTGGTCTAAAGAAGTGGTCTGAAGAAGTGGTCTGAAGAAGTGGTCTGAAGAAGTGGTCTGAAGAATTGGTGTAAAGAAGTGGTCTGAAGAAGTGGTCTAAAGAAGTGGTCTGAAGAAGTTGTCTGAAGAAGTGGTCTGAAGAAGTGGTCTGAAGAAGTGGTCTAAAGAAGTGGTCTGAAGAAGTGGTCTAAAGAAGTGGTCTGAAGAAGTTGTCTGAAGAAGTGGTCTAAAGAAGTGGTCTGAACCTGTGTGTTGATAAAGTTTAATCAAGTTTGAGGCTTTGACAAAAATATTCTCCCACTGTTCTTTACAATAGAACAAAAGGTTACAGGTATAGACCATACCACAAATCTTGATTTTATCTATAATTTTGAAAGCGCAACTCTCTTTGAATTTCCATTTCCCTAGTCCCATTACTGTGGATTTATTTATATTTATTTTTGAACCACTAGCTTCTCCGAAAAGTGTAAATTTCTTTAGTATATTCTCAATATCTTGCTCCGAAGAAGGAAAAACGTTGTATCATCCGCGTAGGCTTTGACTTTGATGGTTGAGAAGAGACGACCCGGTATATTTATCCCAATAATAAAGGGGTCAGCTCTTACAGATTCCAAGAAGGGTTCCAAGCAAAGGATATACAACAGGGGGGATAATGGACAGCCCTGTCTGACAGACCTTTGTATGAGGATACTCCTACTGAGAGAATGATTAATGATCAATCTACTTGTTGCATTTGTATAGACGAGCTTTATATATCTAATTAACAGGGAACTTATTTTACATTTCTCAAGTACATTGTACAAGAAGCTATGGCTTACTCGGTCAAAGGCTTTTTCTTGATCTACAGATAAAAGAGACACATTGAGGTTTTTATCCTTACTGTACATGATAAAATCCCGTAGAAGATGCGTCATGCTGTCTATGTTTCTGTCAGGGTTACAACAGTACTGGTGCAGCCCTATAAGTTAGTTCATGAGTTGTTTCATTCTTATGAAAATCATTTTTGTGAGAAGTTTATAGTCCATGTTAAGAAGTGAAATGGGCCTGTAGTCGCTAGGTGAAGTGTTATTTTCAGATTTCTTAGGTAAAAGTGTGATGTATGCTTCGTTAAAATTTGGAGGACATTGTCCCATTTTAATGGCGTCGCTATATAGTCGCAGTAAGAGAGGACCCAGCAGGGGGAAGAAGGTTTTGTAGAGTTCAAAGGTTAAGCCATGTGGACCGAGGGATTTATTGTTCTTAGTCGAGTCTAGGGCAGTCCCGAGTTCGTCTAGCGTAAATGCACTCCCTAAAAGATCTTCATCTGTCTTGTCCAGCTGCTTGCAAAATTTTAGAAAATTATCTTGAGCATCAGTATATACTGGCTCTTCACTGTATATAGTAGTAAAGTGTTTTGTAAATATATTCTTAATATCTTCATAATTTAAGATAAATTATTTTTGGAAACCTCTAACAAACCCATCTCATAAAACAGTGCTTAAAATTTGGGAATTAACATGTTCCTCTTTATTTTAAAAATGATTTACACAATATGCATATTTAAATTATTAAACAAAAGTGCATTTAAAAAATATAAATTTCAAGAGTACCATAAACAGACAGCGACTTCATATTTATAATAACACTATAGGCTTAAATAGGACACACAGTACAACAGACAGACAGACAGAATCTAGACAAAAGCGGGACTCTAATGAAGCCAAAAAAAAATAAGGTGGTAAAACACATCTGTTGATTAGACATTCTTGAACGCGGGTTGCAAGGGCTTTGGAGGAAGTGATAGACATCAAGAGTTTACAAACAAGATCGTATACCTCCAGAGATACTTTCATCCAACTTTGACAACTGGCCGCGGCTGCTGACACCGTCACTGGATAACTCCACAGCCCATGGCCCAAAACACAGTTAACTATGGCGCTAGCTACTGTTGGATGGAATACGAATCTCGTCCCTTTCCACCACCCTCCCTCCTCAGACGTCAGACGGACCGCCATCTTAATTCAAATACCTTGACGTCAAAGCGACAACTGCGTCACGATCAATCAACTCCGTTCATCATCACAACTCACAGCGCCCACCTTTCTCCCCCCCCCCCCGCTTTAGTTTCTCATCTACCACCGCCACACTGCACCCGTACTTGTACTCCCTAGCACCGAAAGATATTCATCAGCGCCCCATACCCCACCCATCACCTCCGTATCGCATCCCGTCTTGCTCCATTCTTCAAGGCTCCCGATGGGGGCGAACCCCAAGTGAAGCTCTGCTTCGACGTTCTCTCCCCGGCAGCTAATCCGCTGAGCAAGAAACTCACGTGTGGCAATGCGCGTCAGTCTGGATGTACTCACAGCGAACATCACAGCTGTTTCTCGTTCCCCAAACGTTTTTCCTCATTATCAAAGGGAGGAGGGAAAAGGAAGAGGGGGGGGAGAAATGGACAAATGGAGGGGGGGGGTGCTTCCTACTAACGTAATGATGAGAGGTGTGCGTGTGGGGGGGGGGATGACGGGGCAACATATTTTTTCCCTTGCAGGTATGCGTGTTTGGTATGCGAGTGAGGGTGACTACAGGTGCTGGTGTGTTCTTCATGTGTGCTGAGTGTGTGTTTCTGTGTGGGCGCTAAGTGTGTTTGAGCTGATCTCTTGAATATGTTCTGTGTGTGTGTGTGAGTAGGCATATTTGAAAAGTGCGTGTGGGGTTTTAATTATAACAACCTTTGGGTCAGTAGTATGTGCCAGTGGTGAGCTAAAAATGTATAGTATATTAAAGTTAGACCCTCTCTCTCTCTTTCTCCCTCTCTTTCTCTCTCTCTTTCTCTCTCTCTCTCTCTTTCTCCCTCTCTTTCTCTTTCTCTCTCTCTTTCTCTCTCTATATATATATCTACCAGTATAAGAATCAATAAAAGGGTGGGGTGGGGACGGCTACAATTGAACTCAAATAGATCCCCTCTCCCTTGCGAACAACGGCTTAGTCTGCTTTAGATGTGGCAAAATATGCAGGTCGTCACTGGGCCTGCGTTGTCATGTGAAATACTGCATTCAATGTTTGTCTTTATATTCGACGACAGTGCTTTCTAGAATATTACAATAATTCTACTGGCAGATGTGCAATTAATGGTCAATAATTATTCCAGCTGACTTGATAGATCAAAAGTCGTCTGTATTTTGAGTTTTTAATTTAAATAAAAAAAAAAAAGAAGTTTTGATTAAGATCTTAAAATGACTACTGAGTTTTTTAATTTTTTTTTAATTTATTTTTTTATTTTCGCTTTTTGAATTTTAGTTTGTTTATACATGTGATAACTATACGAATTATTTGTTTTATCTTATTGATTGCAGATGTTTCTTTAAAATTAATGTCTTTGTAGTTAAGCGGCCTCCATCTTTCCAGCCATCAATACACTGTCTTAAGAAGTCAAGAAGCACCTTCATCATTTGTGTCTTTTCCTTGAAACAGGACCAGGCTTCTCAGCCTCAACGTGGCGTCCGGGTGGAAACGGTCGTTAGGGGCGACGATTATAGGTCGATTGGGAAACAAAACAGAATCCCCGTTGTTGTGACTAAGAACCAAGTTCATTGCACTGGCGGGGATGGGGGAGATCCCCAAACAACACTGTCACTTTCCTCACACTTTCCCCCAAGTTGGGACGTTTCATGACGGACACCTGAACGACTGATGTGGTACAGCGAAGGAATTTGGAGCGTTTTGGGACATGACATGAACCATCGGTAATCGGGATGAAAAAAAAAATTAAACATCTGCTTGGGTACTTCCCAGACACAGCAATGTTTTAGATGGGCACAGAGTTCCAAGAACGTTTGACTCCAGGCTTGGGACAATCACAAAATGTCAAGTGCACCACACTTACGTTATAACTTCTCTATGTGTAGCCTACTTTTTATAATTAAGTCTCAAACATCAATCCAAAATAAAACAAAAATAAATTATGATTTTAATTTGGTTTAAAAATCTAATATTGACTATCACAAGGTACTGAAACATACAAACACACACGCTCCGCTCACTGACACACAGACACACACAAAGACATAAAAATACACAGACATAGACACACTGACACAATAGAGGAAGATATGGAAACCATTACATCACTACGACGCATACATCTTAATTTTTAGATGCTTGCGAATCTTGGACGCTGACTGCAGATCTCGAGAAGAGCATCATTGCAATGGGATTGAGATGCTACAGTAAGATCCTAGGTGTCACTTACAAAGACCGAATCACAAGTGAGGAGATTAGAAACATGATTAGTACATGGATTGGACCTCGCGATGACCTGCTAACTACGAAAAAAACGCAATCCAAAACTCCATGGCCATATCTCAAGGTCATCAGGGCTCGCAAAGACCTTCCTTCAGGGAACAGTACCAGGAAAGAGAAGAAGAGGCAGACAGAGAAAGCGATGGGAAGACAACATCAAAGAATGGACAGGCCTGTCATTGAATGAGATTCCATCCAAGGCCAAAAAAACAGAGAGAAATGGAAAAAACACAGTCAACAGATCTCATGTTGTGCCCCAATGAACCAACAAACTGAGGGATACGTGAAGTTGAAGGTGATGCCTATCAAACAGGCTCAACCATTTCCCCTTACAAATAAAATAAAACTTGCTCTTTCTAGTTTTCTTTTTTTTTTTGCCACCATCACAACCATCAGTGACGACACCCAAAATGACTACCATCTCCACCAACCCCATCATTATATGGTAAATTCAATTCCCAGCGCACTAGCACACAGACTCACTCACACACAACACACACACACATATCCTCTGTCAGACGGTAGCTCGGTGTGCAAGCTCACCATAAATCAGCCTCATCCTAAGCCTCGCCCCCCTCCTGAAGTCCACGATGCCATTAGGCGCTCAACAAATGGCTCGTGGAGGGACGTAAATTTCATTTTATCGGTAGCCGTGACGTAGTTAAAACAGAAAATGATTTTGGCTGCTGACGAGTTCCCCATATTTGGTTCTGCAGAAGTACTTGCGTCTGGGGGACGTGCTCATTTTATGCCCGTGTGTTGAATGAACTGAGGGATGGGAAACTGTGTGTGTGTGTGTGTATTTGTGTGTATGAGTGCATGCCTGTATGTGTGTTTTTTCGTTTTTTATCGAATGTGTGTTTTATAAACTGTCGTTAACGGGTTTGATGCATTGAAAGGTAAACATTCAAATCTGAGTTTGATTAGCTACGAAATGGAATATGGGTGATTACTTCAAGATGAAATGCCAATGGATAGCATATGCATACAGCAAATTTTTGTGGTTTCGTAGAGTTGGCATTCCGACTGTGAAACATTATCACGAGCCGTTGTAGTCATTATGCAAACGTTTTAATTTGGCAGCCCAGTCCTAAGAAAAAAAAAAAGGGGGGGGTAATCTTTAACTATTATTATATTTATATTATAAAAAACTCATCATCTCGAGTAGTCCTGGTATTTAGCTCCCATAATTGATTAGAAACTCTTGGGGATTAGTTTTATCTCCCTTTGGACGTTTGTTTGTTTGCAAGTGTCGGACATTTCTTCAGAAAGGAAGATTATTACGACACACGTCCGTACGTAGCAAGTGTCATAGCTTCCTGCGGGCCACACAATCGTCTCAATGTCAGTTAGGAGGGGGAGGGGCTCTGTCCATTGGCATCAGGGAGTTGAGCAAGGCCGGCCTCAGGCCGATTTGACCGATTGCTCCAAATCGGGCCCCGCGTCTGGTAGGGGCCCAGCAATTTACATTAAGCATATCACTGACAATCATGGTTCTGGTCATATGCTTTTAGAGATGTAGGACTCAAAGGGTTAACATATCTAGTGCATCGAATGAATCGACGCAACTATATTTAACCCACAGGCGTTTGAGCTGCTTCGCATGTTGTATAAAAATGTTGGTCTATGTAATAGTAATAGTTGTTATTGTAAAAAAAAACTACTAAAAAATGGACCTCGCAAGCATCCATTAAATTGGGCGCCACAATTCGTAAGGCCGGCATTACCACTTAGTCAGCACACCCCATGTAGACTCTGTTGGACTATTAAAAGTCTGATTTGTCTAGTACATGATGTGAATTGCTTTCATCTGTACATTTTCAACAAAAATCTAAGCAGCGGTGACGTAATGGGGTGCGGCCACACCGGATGACACCAATCCTCGAGACTCCTCTGTAACTTAGTTAAATAAATTAATTTTTTTTTTAAAGTTTAGAAATCGCCACTACACATAGCAATGTACAGTAGGGAATAAAACGCACAGAATGAAGCAATAGGGTTAGAGAGTAAATATCGCCTTCAACGTATAAAAGTTGGCACTCTCTTCTTACATTATCACACTTGTGAAGACCAAGTATTCCAGACACATGCACAGGAAGAACAATGTTTATTGACTAATCTCAAACCAGGACATTCTAGGATTTGAACCACAGATTGTGAAACAACAAACCAGAACCACAACTACGTGTGGCGGAAATGTGAGGAGAAGCCCCCAGCTCGGCAAGTGGCGACCACATCGAGACTCCCCGTGGATGATATAAATCAACACAGCGGGGGTCGAGTCCACGAGATCTCTAATGACCGTGTCCATCATTGTCCGAGCAATCATAAAAAAAAAATGTTCCAACACCATCAAGCCATTGACCTGGTTCATTGTTGACCCAGCCAGGGGGAGGTTGGGGGGGGGGGGTAACTTCTCACAAATAACTACCTTCCCATCACTTGATGGTTTACACTGACCACTGCCCAGCGCCGCAGCATTTCCGGGGAGTCTCATTAGCAATAATTTATATAGCCCCGCTGCGACTGGACATTGGCCGGCCTTATCTCGACTGTTAAATATGATAGCGTGAGCTGTCTCAAGAAGTCTTCCTTTGTCTTGACCGAACTGACCTTGGAAATCTTCAGTCCAGCCACTTCACCCAAGGGCTCATAAAATGGTCTAAAACCTGACCTTTGGTCTGTTTTAATGACCACCCCAGCCTCTTCAAAAGGAGCAAACAAACTTAATGTGTTGTAAACTTTGTCCCTGTCTGAGATAGGCTGTGGGCTTAAAGAGCACTGCCCTGGACTGTCGGAGGTGATATAATTTATGTCCGTCCTGTCCAGTGTCCGTGTCCACAAAGACCGGGCCGTGTTTTATGTGCTGTTGGACAGGAGGATCGAGACATGGAGCAGGTCACGATTTGAAAACTATTGGTGATTTTCACCCAAATATCTAATGACAGTGATCTGCCCTTTGTCTACAATTTGATTTTTAGGTTCCTGTTCACGTTCTTTTAGCAATAAAATAGAGAAAGACAGAAAAAGAAGAGAAAGGGATTTGAAGAAATGTCTTGGCGTTATAAAGGAACCTAAAGAGAAACGTAAGAAAATGACAACAGAATTTATTGTGAGATTTTATAATAAATAGACAAAAAAAAAAAGGATGCCATATTTAAAGAGCTTTGAACTTGTATCCTACAGTCCTGAGTGGACAAAACGGATTTAATGGTTTAATATTAACATACTTCAATTATTCTATAAAGAAAACTGATTTGGAAACCACAGCAAAGGTCATCTCATGAAATGGCCTAATATAAAAGGGGACTAATTCAGCTTTATATATACATACATATATATATATTATAATATATATATATATATATATATATATATATATATATATATATATATATATATATATATATATATATATATATATATATAAGTACTATTTTTTCCCTTGTTTGAGATACCAAACAAAGATACCAATAGTTCATTAACTAATTGTTGTTTTTTTTCGTTGATTATTGTGTTATCATGTAAAAGAAATAATTGTGCAAAATTTCATCTTGATTCTAGATTGGGAGTCCAAGAAATAACATGTACAAACTTTAGGCCAGACAGATAGGCATATAGATACACAGACAGAAGGAGTAAGTCGATATAATCTTTGTAAAAAAAAAACCTCACTAAAAATACTCACCCCTTCTGTCTCACGTCCCTTGCTAGAGTCATCTCTCTAACACCTGTTGTTATTCCCATCAATTACGACAGACCACCACAAGATTTCATCAGAAACTCTTCAACCAACACCAACAAAACATCAGCCATACCTTCCTCTTGATGACATCCTAAACACGCGTAAACACTCCATAACAATGTGTCAATATATAAACGAGTAAATAGTTAACTATGTTTAACAAGTAAATATGTTAATATCTTAGTACTGACGATCTTTGGGAGTGTTTGGTAATCTGATTTTTAAAAAGTTACAAAGATAGTTTGTGTGGAAACACAAACTCACAATCGGCCCCCGAAGTGGTCCACTCAGCAGGTAAAAAAGGCAGCTTTCAATATTTTCATCAAGAATATTAGAGAAGCTATGAATTATAAACAGTCAACAACCACAACCCTATCTCCAATACAAAAAGATGACACGTGTACGCATCGAAAGTTTAGCCGAATTTATATTGTTATGCCGACTGACGACATGATAGCACATCACACGGAAATACGAGCGTATATAAACTTATCATTATTACATTGTTAATATTCATATGTATTCAATGAACTGATGATAAAGAAGATATGGTTCAGTGTGAACCTGGCTTAACTAATGATATTGAATGATTATCTAATCAATCTAATTGATAGTTTTCTAAATGCTTAATCTCTCATTCAAGGCTTGAAGGTAACAAGAAAGGTTAACTCTCTAAAGTGTCATACAATATTATGCATTTCAAGTGCATAATAAGAAAAACTTCTTAATAAATGATGCATTGTATTAAATTCAGCTTTTAAATATAAGTAGCTTATACACACTTAATTTAGTATAATTTTTTAAAATAACATTTCTTTTTTAGAAAATAACAAAAATTTCGCATACAATTTTTTTTATAGTATACAAAAAATGTACGTACCTTTGTAATATTATCTTCTGTGTTTTCATTTCACATTGATAAGTGAACAGTTTTATTTTTTTTAAATGGTGTATTTTTATGAAAAAAAGCTGCTTGCATAAATACTTTAAAAAATTAAATGATTTTCTTTCACAAAAGAAAAATTAGCCTTGCATCAGAACTTTGTAAGGTCTAAAATATTATGATGTATTTTCAATACATTTTTTTTTTTTAGTTTTTGTGATCTAAACGGGACGGACTGACAAACAGATCACACAAAATTAATAGCGGATATTCCACTTTAAAAAAAAAAAGATACCACTAAACCTAATCCTAACTAAACATAGACAAGTCCGTACTTACCTTTGACATCACGTTAGCCTTAATCTCCATTGAGAAGAATAATCAGTTCCGCCAATTCCATTAGTTCTAATCAGCTTAGCACAATCTGAACAAACGTTTAGTGACACGTCTGCAGGTTAAGGTCGTCTGCCAAAAAGGCGGGACAGAGCTTCGGATGTTCGTACAAAAAAAAATGTGTCCGTAGAGGTAGGAAGGAAAAGAATAGGGGAAGGGGGGAGGTTCAAATCAATAAAGTACAAACTACAAATCTACCTCATGGTCTCTGTATTTAGTTCAGGAACAAGTTGCTTCAGAGTGTGTGGATTTATAGTGAACTTTAGAGCTTCATAACCTTTTCGGCATTGGGGGCAAAAGTGGTTTTCGAAAAATGTGTAACTGTCAAATATATAGGAACATATAGTCTCTAGGAACAGATTCTCTGAGGCTTCACTATGGACTGAAGTTTGGAGGGCCGGAAAGCACGGGTCACGGGACACTTATAGCATATATTGGTACATTTTTTACATAAATATTTAAAAATATATTAGCAAATTATAAAGACTGTCTCTCTCCTTTTATATACCAGCCGCAGGGGCGTAGCTAGGAATTTTCTATCATTTTTTGGCCCGGGGAGTTGACCTCTTGGGGGGCCCCTGCATTTGCGTACTATTTAATATTTAATGAAAAAAAATAATTGGGGGGGGGGGGGGCTCACGTGGGGGCCCGGGGGATTTTCAAGTTCTCCCCCCTCCTCCCAACACCCTAGCTACCCCACTGACCAGCCGGATGTGACCTGCGCCCTGCAGGCCTTAGTTTTTGGGTATTACTGATCTACCGGATTGAATTTGGATCTATGTCAAACATGGAGAATGTTCTTCACATTTTTTTTTAACCATGAAAATAAAAGTAGAATGTGAAAATGGGTTTACCCGTTTAGCCGACATATTCATATCAAATATAAAATACTGAGAAAAAGGGCTTACCCGATTTGTTACAAAGTTTCATTCTTTAATAGAGCTACAAATAAGTATGTTTTCTTCATTTAGAATTTGAGTTTTGAGTTTAGGCACATCGGCACAAATTAGGCCATATCATGCCCTCTTCATTTTGAAAGTCTCTCCGAATGTGGGAGGAAACTTAACCATACACTACAGTATTCGCAATGATGTAAGGAACATTTATGCCCAGTTTTATTAAGATTGGTCAAACGGTTTTGATTTTTATTCGGTAGTACGGTACATACTATACACCCATACATACATAATCTTACTTTTAATTATATATTTAGATATATAAACTTTCACCACCTCCCTCTCCCTCTTTTCGAAAATGTCCGTACAAATCAATGCGCGTTGCAATGTTTAAAAACTAAAAAGAGGGTTAATGCTTTGAATCTTTGAACTTCTGATATGCACGTAGATCGACATGAACACCAAGGTGGGCAGTATCGTCAGGTTGAGTTCCTGGCTCGCTGCTCGCCGTGTCAGAGTTTGGAACACATACACTGCAGACACAAACAAGGGCGCTATACAGGCTTTGAAAAGGAACCCCAACACCTGCCTGTTATTCATTCCTTGCAAACATCTGGGGTCATCTGGGAGCTTCCCCGAAATAGTAGCACTGATTAAAGTCCCTAGTATGTTACACCAAAAATATCGAAATCAGAGGTTTCTCTGAAGAGATTGCAACAATGATTATGCCCTGTGTTAAATTTAGATACGCATGCAGAACTGTGTGGCGCGTGGTGGCTGATCTGTTATACCCTCGCTTTAAGCTGAGATTTTAAATTCTGCATTTGAAGATGGCAGTGTGACTGAATTTCGGAATGTTTTCGCTCTGGTTCCTAGTCCGTACGCCATATTTTCTGCTGTCCTGCGTGAGGTTTGTGGTAGAACATACTAATTTTTACAAATCTTATATCAACTCATTCTGTCTGTCTGGTAAAATGTTCGTACATGTTATGTCTCCCACGCCTAATCTCGGATTTAGCTGAAATGTTGTACAATTATCTCAGTTACCTGACAACACAAGTATCAATAAAAAAAAAATCAATTAGTTAACTGACTTTTAGCAATTAATTATTAAGTTTGGTATCGAACAATGGAAAGAGATAGTATTTGACTGATGAAGTGATATAAGCTGAATAAGTCCACTTCATATTACGTATAAATAAATAGTTGGCCGCTTTAAAGTTTGAAACTAACAATAGATAACTATAAATCTTCTATTTTCATAAGCACTTTCCTGGTACAGTGGTTGGTATGTCAGCTTGAAGAGTCTTTTAAAATGTTTCTGAGTTCCCGCAACTTCAACTGATACCCGACCTTTAATGAGGAAACTAAAGGCTGCTAGTTCCTGACCACATTGACCACATGACACCGTCATTGATCTTGTACCATTATTCAAAGACAACGACATGATGATCTCAAAGTCAATAAGACAAAGGTGTACATGTAGACGGGTGTAATAAAAATCCACAGAGTTAATAGCTTCATCCGAAACCCACACCTCCACCCACATTAGCATTTAATAAGGACCCACGCCAAGTTACATTAATTGATCTCCGTATTTCTAAACAATCAGAACTACTTCATTAGCAATCTTAACTATCGCTCAGATGAATATTCATACACACAGTTATTCTACTATTTTTAATTATGCTGATTAGTATTAAACAATTTTAAAATATGTTAATATGTGTCACCACTTTTAAGATTGTCGTCTGGGTGTGATCATAGAAGATATCGAAAGAAAAAGCAATGTCGGACGCTAAAAGGCGATTCTACCTTATAAAATGACGTGGCAGGGTTGGCGCCAATAGAAGCAGATTTGGGAGGTGGAAGGAGGGCACTAGTACAGGGGTCGGCAACCTTTTGAGTCGGAAGAGCCAAAAAATAGAATTTACACAATTTTAAAGTTTTAAAGAGCCACAACATTTAAGCACAATAAGCACTCACACAACAAAAACTATACTTTTTATCCCTTTATAATTAGTGTTTTTGCAACAAATTAGATAATATATATATATATATATATATATAAATGGCATTATTAGATAATTATTTATAAATTTAAAAAAACAACTAAAGCAGTTAAACATTTACTTACAATCCTAACTTGTACTTCAATAACAAAATTTAGTAAACTAATTCAATGGGAGCGATGGCTTTGGTTTTAGAAAGTTTGGATACATTTCGGTCATAACTAGTTTTTTAGTTTCAAACACCACTATTCAACTCATCAACTCTCGGCATTCCTTTTAAAGCTGTCCACTTTTGTTGTGTTACGTACAAAAATGTCTGGACCTCCAATTCTTCTTACTTGATTTTCAAGTCTGTAAATTTTTTATCCGACAAAACTTTACTTTTTAAATCGATCAATTACATTTCTAGAGATCCAGTATCAATTCTAAATGAATCAATGTGGATTTCGTTACTATTTGAGTTGAGATCGTGTACCACGAATGCCCTAATAGTTTTGTTGGTTTTGAACTGCTCAAATCTGTCAAAAAATTAATCTCAGATTTTTTTTATAACTGTGCTGAAGTAATTCGTGTCAAAAGTTGCACTGATTTTATCGTGATACTATTTTAGACATTGAAAATGAAGTAACCAGCCGCTCTAAATATCTTCTGCAAAAAGATTTTTTTTTTCTTCAAACCAAAACAATTCTTCCACCAAAACATCAGCTGGATTTTTACTTTCCTTGCAGTTTTAGATTCAGCTCATTTAATTTCTTTGATATATCCACCATAAAGTAGAATCCTAGCAACCATTTATCGTTCTCTAATTTAGGGAGATTAATGCCTTTGTCATTTAGAAATGTATTTATTTCATTCAAGCACAAAGAAAAACGTTTCAACCTATGGAAAGCCCTCGCACTTTATTGGACAGAATGAAGTCGGAATACTGAGTCTACATTTCCTTTAAGAATTCATTTAACTTATGATGGTGCTTTTGACAAGATGCTGTTAACAATCTTGATTACCAAATTTATGAACTCAACTATTTCGGAAGAAATGTTAGAACACAGCGCTTAGTGATGTATTATTCAGTGAAACGTAAGAATTTTGTGGTGTATTTTGCTCCGAAGAATCGTTGTTGCCCCTTTACTTTTTCCTATCATTCTTCCGGCTCTATCTGTTACTTTTGAAAATATTTTATTTAAATCGAGCTTAATGTATGCAAGGTATTTTTGCACGGCATGCGCTACATTATCTCCTTTAGTTTGCCATAAGAGCGGTAGCAATCCTAGAAGCTCTTCTCTTGGGCTTTTAGAAGACATATCTGACAAAATGGGCAACTTGCGCCGTGTCTTTTATGTCGTAAGACTCATGTATAGCAAGTGATAAGAAAGAAGAATGTTGAATTTTCCCACCTGCAAATATGTTACATTTGAAGACAATTGAGCTATTCTATCTTGTACTGTTTTAGTGGGTAGTGGCAAACCTTTCGATTTTTTTTTTCAAGATATCTGGTTCGTTATTGAAAACACGATACAGTTCTTCAGATGCTCGTAGGAAGCAGTCTTTGACATACTCATCATCTGTAAATGGTTTGCCTTTTTGTGCAATTTCTAGTGGTACCGCAAAGCTCGCCATATTAGTATTACTTGTACATTGCTTCTATCTTTGAGAACATAATCGCTTCTAACTCATGGACTTAAAACAACAAACTATACGTCTCACCCAAAGCGAGTGGTGAAGATACCAATTCGTCTGGCGTAGAAAGCGAATTAAAACCTACATAGGAAAATCCGACGGACTGTCGAAGGTGACGAAGCTTGTGTGGTGAAAAGCGAGTACAAGTGGTTGAGAGATAGAATCAGTGCCTAATCTTCGTTAAACGATTCATAACTTAACAAAAAAATGTTTTCGATAAAATAAATAATATTTGCGCATAGAACTAAAGAGCCGCAGCTTCACATCCAAAGAGCCGCATGTGGCTCGCGAGCCGCAGGTTGCCGACCCCGGCACTAGTAGAAACTGGACCAAAACAGATTCGATACAAGCTTCTCGTTTATAGGGGAGGGGGGGGGGGAAAGATCAATTACGCCAATTACAAACTGTACACACCTTACTTGTGTTACTTGTCCATCATCAATATCGCCAGTGCAACTTCTTTGCTGGACTGTTACATTATTCATTCTACGAAAAGCGGTTAGCCGCTATTAGTTTTGTGTGGTCTGTCCGTCCGTGCGTCCATCTGTACCGTTTAGATTTCATAAACTAGAACATATATTGAAAATCCAACATCATGATATTTTAGATCTTACAAAGTTCTGATCCAACGGCTACTTTTTTGTTTTGTTTTCTGAAAGCGCAAAATTTAATTTTTAAAACCAATTATGCAAGCAGTTACTATTTAGTAAGGGAGATGATTATTTAGAATATTTCTAACATTTATTTTAAAACTAGGACGATTTGTGCTCTGTAAACGCAAGTTAAATGCATTTTCGCATATGATAACGTAGGGCAAAGCTTAGCTACTACGACGTGAACCTAGCATTTTGTACTTCAGAATTTGTTTGTCCCCCCTGGTCTACTTCTCGGCCTCTCCTCGGTTGGATTCTTGTTACCAAATAGGTCGACGCTTCGTTTTCATGTCCGTCACATTCAACAAAAAATTAGTTTGCACCAACCTATATCCATTTGCAACAGCGCGCGTCGAGCAAGCCAACTCACTGACCTAAAGAAACAAACATCCAATCAACCGGGAACACGAAGTGCTAGCAGCCCCGTCTGTTGGAGGGAAAGTCCAGACAAAATTTTCAACAAAGGTGCCTGCTTGTGTGTGTGTGTGTGTGTGTGAGTTTGTGTGTGCAGGCTAAATGTAGCGATATTTCTACCTAAAATGTGTACCGGCTGGTTCTATCAATCATTCTGGTAGCAGAAGACATATCACTTCTGCTAACTAAGTCCGCATGCCTGAAAGCAAAAACAAGGCGCAGACGATAGACAATCGTCGCCTGACGTCACATCGTTTACCCAAAACAATGTCGTCTTCTCACTAGGATAAGTTTTCAATAGGATTTGGTTCCAGGACGTTTAGAATTGTACGCTAACGTCTTTACGTGACGCAGGCAAATGTATACAAACACAAGCACTCCTAGAGGGAGAGAGAGGGAGAGAGAGAGAGAGAGAGGAGACAAAGCAAAATGACTGAAAAGGTAGCAAATCTCTTCAGTAAATCAAGACTTTCTCTATAAAATTAAACAAGAGACTTTACTTTCGTAAAACTGCTCATTTGAGGGGCTAGGTTT
Organism: Biomphalaria glabrata; assembly: GCF_947242115.1. Classification (NCBI taxonomy): domain Eukaryota; kingdom Metazoa; phylum Mollusca; class Gastropoda; family Planorbidae; genus Biomphalaria; species Biomphalaria glabrata. The sequence goes on along the minus strand of NC_074712.1, from coordinate 12,581,026 downwards.
TTCTAAATCTTCTCCAGTATCAACGATTAGTGGAAAAACTGGATTCTTTGGTAGCTGGGTTTTTATTTGTATATTATTTTTACTGGCTGATCATTGGAACAGACTTTCTTCGTCTATTTTTTTTCTTTCACTTGTATAAACATTTCTTTGAAATTCTGTCTGGGTTTTTTTTTTGACAGCTGACTTAAAACATCTGACTTCTGAAAGGTTTTTATTTTGTTGACTTGTTGAAGTAAACACATTTTCCTGGCTCAATTTTTTTTAGCAAAGAAATACGTTCTTGGAGAAAGATCTGTGGTGTAATCAGCGTGGCTCGTTTGAACAACATATTAGATTTATGGAGGAAGAGATTCATGACAGGACGTACCCAAGACATGATGGTTATATGACATAATGCATCCAAGACAGAATGGATATATGACATAGTATTGTGTCATATATACATCCGAGACAGGATAGATATATGATAGAATACATCCGAGACAGAGAAGAAATATGACAGAATACACCCCAGACAGTACCTATACGATAAAATACACCCAGACGGGATTAATATATAGAATGAAACATGCAAGACATACATTAAAGAATAGATTTAAGACAGAATACATGCATGAAAGAAGAGATGCATGATAATCATTCAATGTCAATGCTAAAATAGTCATTCTCCCATCTTTGCCCAACTTGTCTGCTTTTTCATTGTGTTCTATTTCAATATAGCCTGGGATTCATTGGACTCTGGAGGAGTGTTACCTTGCTGTTGTTGTTAAGATTTACAAGGGCTGTCCTGGCGTCAGTCAGGTTTGGTGTGCTTGGGTAGTTTATTAACGTGATAGATGCTAGTGCCCTCTTTCTGCACTGTGGTTTTCCAAAAGATCACCAGTCACAGATGAATCCATACTAATGCAGGAGCAGCTTATTGAAATATCCACAAACGAGGAACTTAAACCAATGTGTAACAATGATACCACAAATTCTGGTTAAGAAAACATATTCAAATTTATATCTTGCATTATGGGTCATTTAAAGAAATGGTCTAAAATATCATGATGTCGGATTTTCAATATCTTTTCTAGTGAGATCTAAACAGGACGGACGGACGGACACACAAACCACACACAACTAATAGCTCCTATTCCCCTTTCGTGGGCCGCTAATAAAAATTATAGTCTCAATAAACACGCCTTCAACAAAATGTTATGGTTTTTATATATATACGTACACACTATAAAGCAGAAAGTAAGCCGTATGTATGTAATGTATGTATGCAATGTATGTATGCAATGTATGTATGTAATGTATGTATGTAATGTATGTATGTAATGTATGTATGTAATGTATGTATGTAATGTATGTATGTATGTAATGTATGTATGTATGTAATGTATGTATGTATGTATGTATTGTATGTATGTATTGTATGTATGTAATGTATGTATGTATGTAATGTATGTATGTAATGTATGTATGTATGTAATGTATGTATGTAATGTATGTATGTATGTATGTAATGTATGTATGTAATGTATGTATGTAATGTATGTATGTAATGTATGTATGTAATGTATGTATGTAATGTATGTATGTAATGTATGTAATGTATGTAATGTATGTAATGTATGTAATGTATGTAATGTATGTAATGTATGTATGTAATGTAATGTATGTATGTAATGTAATGTAATGTAATGTATGTATGTATGTAATGTATGTATGTAATGTATGTATGTAATGTATGTAATGTATGTATGTAATGTATGTAATGTATGTAATGTATGTAATGTATGTAATGTATGTATGTAATGTATGTATGTATGTAATGTATGTATGTAATGTATGTATGTAATGTATGTAATGTATGTAATGTATGTAATGTATGTATGTAATGTATGTATGTAATGTATGTATGTAATGTATGTATGTAATGTATGTATGTAATGTATGTATGTATGTATGTAATGTATGTATGTAATGTATGTATGTAATGTATGTATGTAATGTATGTATGTATGTAATGTATGTATGTAATGTATGTATGTAATGTATGTATGTAATGTATGTATGTAATGTATGTATGTAATGTATGTATGTATGTATGTAATGTATGTATGTAATGTATGTATGTAATGTATGTATGTAATGTATGTATGTAATGTATGTATGTAATGTATGTATGTAATGTATGTAATGTATGTATGTATGTAATGTAATGTAATGTAATGTAATGTAATGTAATGTATGTATGTAATGTAATGTAATGTAATGTATGTATGTAATGTATGTATGTATGTATGTAATGTATGTATGTAATGTATGTATGTAATGTATGTATGTAATGTATGTAATGTATGTAATGTATGTATGTAATGTATGTAATGTATGTAATGTATGTAATGTATGTAATGTATGTATGTAATGTATGTAATGTATGTAATGTATGTAATGTATGTAATGTATGTAATGTAATGTATGCATGTATGTCCCGCATAGAAATCAAAACCGTTAGGCCAATCGTGATAAAATATGCATTTATGCTGCTTTTTTCACTTAAGGGTCCGTGGCAAAGTTTTGAATAAATAAGTTATCCCCAGGTCCAAATGTTTCAGAACCTCTGGGCTATATAGGCTTTCTCTCCCCCTAATCCACCAGAATTGACTTCTGTGTGGCTGTTACTGTCCTTTTGCCCTCGTGCTACTAGTAAGTCTTAGTAGAAACAGACAGCACTTTGTGGACAAGTCCGATCCGACTGATCGTGGGGTTAGATCAAACACTTCAAACGTGATGCGAACCGCTCAGAGCCCCCCCCCCTCTCTTGTTCAAATGTGCGAACACTTCCCCTGTCATTAAATGCACATGTTAGCACCTTTCAGCCCTCCCCCCCCCCCGTTCTCACACATACATACAGAGGCCATTACGATATCTGCAACGAATCTTTATTCCTCCTTCCTTCCTTTTGTCCACCCCTCCTCCCTGTCCTCTAGTCATACCTCCTCCATGTAAACCTCACCATATACATTAGAATAATTTGGAACACGAGACGAGACTTGAAAATTATTACCATACTTGTTAGCTCCCATTTCGAAATTTCTGATATTTTTTTTTTATCAATGTAAAAAAGTAAGATAATTTTTGTGTTACTGTTTCAAGCTTTGCGGGTGAAGATTTAGCAAAGAGATGAAGGGATGAATAGATTTGGGGGTGGGGGTGGGATGGGAGTTTATGGGAGTCAAGCCTACAGCACAAGAGATAGCAACTAAAGACTAACCTCCCTAGAGGATTCTCCCTTTGAGATACCATCTTGCGGTTTCACGAGAAGGTTCCCGCGGTGTGATATAGTAGTGGGAGTTCCAAGGAATAATGTCCACATCTACATACTATGAATATTAACACAGAATATTGGGTGAGGTGCATTTATGTCAATACTAAATGGATTTATGTAGGCCTAGTAGGCATTTTTGTTATATTATTCCTGGATACATCTATCTCTCTCTCTCTCTCTCTCTCTCTCTCTTTATATATGTATATATATATATATATATATATATATCATGGGCGTAGCCAGGGGGGGGGGTTTGGGTTCAAACCAATCCCCCCCCCCCAAATGAAATCCTCACTCGGGGGGGGGGTCGGAATTTTGTGACTGATTTTTTGCTTTGATTTTGTTTATTTTAGGTGAGATTTTAATACTAAACCATCACTTGCCCAGAGCAGCCAAGGGGGTTTTGAGTTTTACAACCCCTACCAGGGGGTTATGCAGTTAAATCCCCCTCTTCTAAAAAACGTAAAAAAAAATGCAGACGGCAAACCCTAAATTTCAAGAGCATAGCTAAGGAAGATTTTGATTTTAAAACCCCTCTCCGAAATTTACGATAAAATCCCCTCTAAATATAAAAAAGCAAATTACACACTCAAAATTCTATCAGAGTAGCCAAAAAGGTTTTGAGTTTAAACCCCCCTTCAGCGGGGTTTGAAGATAATAAATATCTCTTCTATGAAAAATTACACACTCAAAATTCTATGAAAGTAACCAAAGGGGTTTTGAGTTTAATCCCCCTTCAGCGGGGTTTGAAGCTAATAAATACCTCTTCTATAAAAAAAAAAAAAAAAAGCAAATGCACTCAAAATGCTATTGAGTGTAGCCAAAGAAACTTTTGACTTTAAACCCCACTTCAGCGGGTTTGATACTAAAAAATACCTCTTCAATTTAAAAAAAAAAGTAAATTACACACTAAAATTCTTTGAGCGTAGCTAAGCCAATGGGTGGTTTTGAGTTTAAACGCCCCTCCCCCAGATGGCTTGTTTAAAGTTTAAAACCCCTCCAGGTGGTTTTGAGTTTAAAATCCCCTTACAAAGAGTTTTGAGGTGGAAAACTTCTCTCTTCAATATTATTCTAAAGCAAACTACAGTTACCAAATTCTATGAGCATAGCTAAATGGGGTTTGAATTTGTTAAAAACACTCATGAGATTTTTTGTTCAAACCCCCCCCCCCCAATCAGATGATTTTCGGATAAAACTTCTCTTTTCGATATAAAATCTAAAGCAAACTACAGTCACCTAATTCCAAGAGCGTATCCAAGAGAGGTTACAAATTTCTACCAGTTGCTGGGCTCCATTAATAAAGTGCAGTGAATAGTCATCTGCCAAAATTGAAAAAGACTAAATGTGGCTCAACAAAGCCACGCCTCTGTCTAAATAAAACATGTGCCCAGCACCTCCCTCACAAACATATGATTACAGATAAAAATGGTGTCGGGAGCTGGCAATGAAATGTTTAAAAACCAGTAATAGATAAGATGACAAGGAAGTGATAGATTCAAACAGGAGCAGATCATTTGAATCAAAGTCATCTCCCAGTCGCCTCTATTTGAGACAAAGTTTTGGTAAAAAATGTGGACTACTTGTCTCTTTGTGTGTGTGTGTGTGAAATGTGGAGATTTGTGAAAACATTGTGCTTTTCGCTGACGAGATGGTAATGACGTCACCCCTCTTAACATTTCCCCTCTACTCGCCCAGTCCAGGCAGGTGTTGATAAAGTCATTTCCACCTGACTTGGTGCTGAGAGGAAACTCGATGGTGATCACTTCAAGGGTACAGAGATGTCATCAAGATTATGAGATCATCCTGTGTAACAGAACCCGATGGAAACTTGAACAAGTCACAGACGTTCTGTAGGACATCGAGATGTTTACGACCTAGTGGCAATGGAAGCCCCCCCCCCCCCCCCATATCTTTTTTTTTCACAATTAGATTTTTAAATTAAATCTGCATTACCATTCGGTCCAAAATATGTAAAAACTATCTCAATATGCAGTTATGCTAATTTTCTTTCCTTAATTGATTTGCTAAAATATGTTTTTGAAAGATGCATTAAAGATAAGATACAATCGCATCTGGGGGAGAGCCGCATTAATTCTGGAATTCTTAGTGCTAACGCAGTCTTGAATAACTGAAACCCATCCCGGCTTGTCATGATTCTGACTTATAAGAAGCTCTGCATCTTCCCGCCACAACTGCTTGATTTGAACCAACTGTTAAGTGTATCTCAAATCTAGGACAAAATCCTGGACATTTGACTTCTGTGGTGCAGGTCATTCTAACTTCTCAAATGTCACGGATGAGAACGAAAGAATATATTATAGGGAAGACATATGGACTACATCTACGATGAAATACACCTAGACGGGATGAATAAGCGGAATGAAACGAAAGACAAAAAGAGCTATATTTGAAGTCCATTAGTGATCACAGTCACTACAAAAGAATAAAGACTAGGTGCGCTTAATCTACACGTTGGTGGTCAGACAAAAATGCAAATTGCATTATTTGGGAACATTATTAAAAAAAAAGAATTTAATGTCTGGATTCATAGTAAAATGTATTCTATGTATGCCTTTGAGCTTCCACCCGTTCAATATCAAACAAATCAACTTATTTGATACCATACACATTCATGGGGGATACGGGGCGAAGTGCGAATCACAAAGCTTATATCAAGTTACTCTTTCTGTCCGTCTGGTACAAATTGTGTACACGTTAGTTCTCCCACTATCCATTCTAGGATCAAGTTGAAACTGTACACTTTTATTCAATGTACCTAACAAAACATGAATCGATTAAAAAAAATTATTAATTAACTAGCGGTAATTAAATATTTGGTTGATATTGTAAAAGGGTCTATTTAAGTTTTTCTATACATCTACTGCGCCTGTCCTCTACAAGAGCCTTCTCTGGGCCTCAAATGTGCCTCCCACAGCTCCTCAACTGCAGATACTTTGTAAGCGTTTAGTTTATCAATTAGTTTAGATTCGAGTTTAGTTCAGGTTTTATTTTATCGTTAAGTTTAGATTTTAGTTTATCAATTAGTTTAGATTTTAGTTTACATTGTAGTTTAGTGTTTAGCTTTTTATTTGGTTCGAGTTTAGTTAAGCGTTTAGTTTAGCGTATGGTTATTGTTTAGTTAAACGGTTAGTGTACCGCTAATCTATAAATCTAAAAAAAAATCATCAAACCTTTTTCAAGGACTCTTTCCCTTCCCCTCCCCCCCTGTTGTTTTTTTTTACATCGATTCCCCCCCCCCCTTTTTCCCATTTACGCCCATAGTTTTAAAAGGACACTAGAGTGTGTTGTAAACTACAAACCACCCTGTCCAGAACGAGGCTAATATATTCTTCACTGGACCCCCGTCAATCTGAGATCCTGTCAGCGATAGGTTTGACATTGTGTTCTTGCCCTGGCATTCATCAGAGATAGGTTTTAATGGATTCTTTTCACCTTTGATATTTGAAACCCCCGTCGCTCCCTTGAATTGACAACCCGAGGGACTCCCCCCACGGGGGTGGTCTAGTGACATAAATCTTGTCACAGTCAAAGAATGATTTAAAGGACAGATCTGGGAAAAGGTGGATATACGTAGCATAAAAAAAGATACGGGCGGGGGGGGGAGGGAGGGGGGTCACCGGGTAGAAACGAGACATTGGAATTTGTACAATTTTGAAAGACCTTTCAACACCGTGTTCAAAATGTCGTATTGAACACAACTTGGACAGAAGTTTACTTTTATAGGTCTATGACCTGTTAGTATTATTTATTTTATTTTTGTGGAAAGGTGTTGGAAGATATGAATAGGGGCGCCAAGTAAGGCGACAAATCGTGACCAAAGCATTATAGAAAAAAAAAATTCTGTCCTACGCCAGTGGTACCCAAACATCGACCTTTGCGACAACAAAGTTGTCGATCATCACCTGAGCTAGACAACATTTAGAAATAAAATGCGGAATGTGGGGAGCTAGCATATAGGAAGTGTCCTGGATTGCAGTTGGCTAAAATACCTGAGATGAACTCCAATTGGTGACAAGGCAGGGAGACCTTGGTCTCCCGTAGTGCCCTGGTAAAGAACTCTTCTGTGCAGCGTAGTGCCTCATAGCTTCCTTACAGATCTAGTTGACCATTGGATACGGACACTCTTGCAAGACGTGCACCACCGTTTCTTCTGATTCCCCGCAGTGTCGGCAACGGACATCAAAATTGGGCCGGAACCGGGCGAAGTATGCACCAATGGGGCAGTGTCCCGTACACCACTTCGACATTATCGACTGTTCCGACCGTTTTAGCCTCCACCACGGGTCGGTTAGGGTGACGCATGTGCTGCCTGACTCCCTTGGCAGTTTCGGATTCATCCCAGGATTTCCACCATCTATCATGTACCCGAGAAGTAGAAAGAAGGGTGAAATTGCAAGAGCGCCTGGTGGTAATGGATGCTCAGCCTCTGACAGCAGCTGTGTATCAAGGCTTGGGCTCTTTAATCAACGAGAAGTTGCAAAAAGAAAGACCCTCTCTGAAGACGTGAAAATTCTACAGACAGATATTGCTTGATTCTTTTGGTCACGTGATTAGGTCATTATGAGTGAGTATTAAAGTACGACTACTGCTGCTGATGATGGCCTAGAAAAGATGTGCCAAAGAGATAGCATAAGCTCACCCAGCGATCTGTTGGATGACATGTCAACATCGACCCGCTTACCAGACTCCGGAATCTCAAAAACTGTCAGGAGCTGGTTGAAGCTTGATGGAAGGGGAGTGGAAGGTCACAAGAGGGCGCTGCTGTCCATTGCTGTAGTATTAAATTGATTTCTAAAGCTTTCCAGTGTCTGGACAAGTTCTTCGTCCCCTCTTAACGTCTGTCTTGTTACTTCCCTCCCTCTCCTCCAGTTCTCAGCCTCCATTCCCTCATCATTTCCATCACCACTTCCTGCTTTCCCCCCCCCCCTTCTCTTCCCACCCTCCCCTTGAAACCGTGTCTATCCTGACATTTAACAAGGGTGTTGTACTAGCCACGTCTGCTAGCAGTATTCCAATAACAGACTTGGACAGGCCCAACAAAAACAATGCCCCCAGTAACCCCCCCCCCTCGGGTGTTTCTCCAAATACTGTTTTGGGGCTTGTCTTAAATCCGACAAGACATCAGGCTCCCTAAACACGTGAGTAACTGTTAGCGCGCGTCCTCTTTCCCTACTCCAGCCCCCCCCCCCCCAACTACCTTTTCTTTTTTTGGCTCCTACTTCGTTCCCTCTCTTGACAGGATCACCAGGGTAGTGAAAACATACTGATCTGCCCCTGTCAATCAAACAGTGAGTCCGACGGGAGTGATGGGTAAAATTGGTGGAAGAGGGCTGGGTGGGAGCGGGTGGGGGGCCAGATCCGGGTTTGAGAGGAGGCGGGGGTCAATTTTTCTCTTTTTCTTTTAACATGAATTTTTTAAGACATTGATGCTTCACTGGCAATGCAGTTCATTCCGCGTGACACCAGGACGTTATGGCGCCAGTATAGCACAGTCCATTAAGTAACTTTCTAATGTTGTACCTTATTCTGAACATAAATAAATGAATTTGTGTATTTAGGTTGAAATCGAAAATACAGATTAAAAAACATTTAAAAAATGAAGAAGATGTAAATTTATACAACCATAATTGCAACCAACTCTAAAGTGACTTGGACTAAACTTTGTTTCTTCCGAGCCGAGCTACATTTCATACAAAACATGAAGAGCTTGAAATCAGTCACCTGCAAAGTCCACAGCTCTGAGGTCCTCCATGGATGCTGGCTGCCAAGTTATATCAGGACTTCCTGTTTGCGTTTATCTCGTATTGACCACTAGGTCTTTGCTGCTACCTTAGGGATGAGCAAATCATTCTGTCCATTTTAGTGTTCTGAACTCTCTGTCAGATCGTGAAACCGATGTTCTACATTCTTCGTTGCAGACATGAATAAAAGTGCATTTAAGAGAAGCGAAAAAAACAACAGCAAAAAAACTTTTTTTTGAAACGTTGATGTATAGAAAATGTGTGCGAGTATTCTATTAGGTTGTGTTTTGTTTTGTTTTTTTGGTAGTTGTAAATTATGGTTCAATGTTTTATGTATTTTTGCTACTTTACTTTTTAGTCTTCTGTCCTGAAGTGTCTCTGAATAGCCTTGCTATCTACGTTCTCCGGTTTTGAGAGTATCCCGCCATTTTTTTTGCCCTCCCCATTTCCGCTTTATCGCACGATGTTTTACAATCCAAGAACTGTTGAAAATAGTTCCAGCAGATCTTTTTTTGGAAAGAAGATTAACTCGTGTGAGGACCGTCTAAACAGCATCTGCTACATTAGTATTCAGGAGCTGGAACTATTTTTCACTTCGCATGCGTACATCAAACGTCATACGTCAAAGCACACATCACCACAAGACAATTATCGTCGACAGACACATCAACGCGCGCGAATCTTCTCGCTGGTAAAATGTAGTTCTCGTCTGAGACACAAGGCCGTGGAGAAGATAGTCCAATTTCAAACGCCTTGCTTTATTGGTGTTGTAGGTTGGGGTTGTAGGTTTGGTGTTGTTTTTTTTTTTTTCTTTCTTTCGTCTGTTTTTCTTCCAATGTTTTTTTCTTCTTTGGGCGCCTTAACTTTAGTGGCAATAATGCTAGAACATTAGTGTAGGCAGGATTATTTCTCTTGGCTATATGATATTCTGATGAGTTACTTCCTCTTGCAATTCTGGGAAATCTTTGTTGTTGTTGATAATGGCGGAAACAGAGAAAATAAAAATAGGGAGGAAAACACAGAGAGAGCGAGAGAGACAAAGAGACAGAGAGTGAAAGAGAAAGAGACAGAGAGTAATAGAGAAAGAGACAGAGAGTGATAGAGAAAGAGACAGAGAGAGAAAAAAAAGAGACAGAGAGTAATAGAGAAAGAGACAGAGAGTGATAGAGAAAGAGACAGAGAGTGATAGAGAAAGAGACAGAGAGTGATAGAGAAAGAGACAGACAGTGATAGAGAAAGAGACAGAGAGTGATAGAGAAAGAGACAGAGAGTGATAGAGAAAGAGACAGAGAGTGATAGAGAAAGAGACAGAGTGAAAGAGAAAGAGACAGAGAGTGATAGAGAAAGAGACAGAGTGAAAGAGAAAGAGACAGAGAGTGATAGAGAAAAAGACAGAGTGAAAGAGAAAGAGACAGAGAGTGATAGAGAAAGAGACAGAGTGAAAGAGAAAGAGACAGAGAGTGATAGAGAAAGAGATAGAGAGTGATAGAGAAAGAGACAGAGTGAAAGAGAAAGAGACAGAGAGTGATAGAGAAAGAGACAGACAGTGATAGGGAAAGAGACAGAGAGTGATAGAGAAAGAGACAGAGAGTGATAGAGAAAGAGACAGAGAGTGATAGAGAAAGAGACAGAGTGAAAGAGAAAGAGACAGAGAGTGATAGAGAAAGAGACAGAGTGAAAGAGAAAGAGACAGAGAGTGATAGAGAAAGAGATAGAGAGTGATAGAGAAAGAGACAGAGTGAAAGAGAAAGAGACAGAGAGTGATAGAGAAAGAGACAGACAGTGATAGAGAAAGAGACAGAGAGTGATAGAGAAAGAGACAGAGTGAAAGAGAAAGAGACAGAGAGTGATAGAGAAAGAGACAGAGTGAAAGAGAAAGAGACAGAGAGTGATAGAGAAAGAGACAGAGAGTGATAGAGAAAGAGACAGAGAGTGATAGAGAAAGAGACAGAGAGTGATAGAGAAAGAGACAGAGTGAAAGAGAAAGAGACAGAGAGTGATAGAGAAAGAGACAGAGTGAAAGAGAAAGAGACAGAGAGTGATAGAGAAAGAGACAGAGTGAAAGAGAAAGAGACAGAGAGTGAAAGAGAAAGAGACAGAGTGTGATAGAGAATAAGACAGAGAGTGAAAGAGAAAGAGACAGAGTGTAAAAGAGAAAGAGAGTGAAAGAGAAAGAGACAGAGAGTGAAAGAAAAAGAGAAAGAGACAGAGAGTGAAAGAGAAAGAGACAGAGAGTGAAAGAAAAAGAGACAGAGAATGAAAGAGAAATAGACAGAGAGTGAAAGAGAAAGAGACAGAGTGTGAAAGAGAATGAGACAGAGAGTGAAAGAGAAAGAGACAGAGTGTGAAAGAGAAAGAGAGTGAAAGAGAAAGAGAAAGAGACAGAGAGTGAAAGAAAAAGAGAAAGAGACAGAGAGTGAAAGAGAAAGAGACAGAGAGTGAAAGAGAAAGAGACAGAGAGTGAAAGATAAAGAGACAGAGAGTGAAAGAGAAAGAGAGTGAAAGAGAAAGAGACACAGTGAAAGAGAAAGAGACAGAGTGTGAAAGAGAAAGAGACAGAGTGTGATAGAGAAAGAGACAGAGAGTTAAAATATAAAGAGACAGAGAGTGAAAGAGAAAGAGACATAGAGTGAAAGAGAAAGAGGCAGAGTGTGAAAGAGAAAGAGACAGAGTGTGAAAGAGAAAGAGACAGAGAGTGAAAGAGAAAGAGTGTGAAAGAGAAAGAGACAGAGTGTGAAAGAGAAAGAGACAGAGTGTGAAAGAGAAAGAGACAGAGAGTGAAAGAGAAAGAGACAGAGAGTGAAAGAGACAGAGTGTGACAGAGAAAAAGTGTGAAAGAGACAGAGTGTAAAAGAGAAAGAGACTGATAGAGAAAGAGAAAGACAGAGTGAAAGAGAAAGAGACAGAGAGTGAAAGAGACAAGAGTGTGAAAGAGAAAGAGACAGAGTGTGAAAGAGAAAGAGACAGAGAGTTAGAGAAAGTAAAAAAGAGGGAGAGTAAGAGTGTGATAGAAGGGGAGTGAGGGAGAAAGAGAGTGTGTGAGTGAAAGAGAGGAAAGAGAGTGAGTGATAAAGACTGGGGTATGATTGAGAGCGATGCAGATTGCAAGAGAGAGAAAGAGAGAATGAGAGAGAGAGAGGGGGGGGGGAAGGAGGAAGGAGAATGAGTTGAGAAGCACTGCTCACGTAGATATACATCCACCCTTACGCCGAGCGCTTTCTTTTTCTTTTTCTCTTTTCGTTTCTGCTAGTTTTTTGTTGGCTGAATAATAAATGTCATGGCCGTGACAAATGACAATGTCATTAACATATATTTATGTCTAGCACCATTAGCATGTCGGAGACGTTCCTTGCCAGCCAGTTATGTATTGCTAATAATTAAAAGTAGGCGAGTGCCTGGTGGAGATAAAACCTGATGGAAACAAGGAGCTCTTCTAACAGGAAAAGAAGGGAAGGTTCTTCTCCTTCTTTCTCTCTCTCTCTCTCTCTCTCTCTCTCTTTACTTTTGTTTTTGCCCTAATATCATGCTCTCTCTCTCTCTCTCTCTCTCTCTCACACACACACCTGGTTTCTTGACTCCTTGTGTACTGACCATACTCTCAAGCAGTGCTTCCCACTCCGCATTGTCAGAAACTATCTCATACGCCAAGCAAGTCCTGTCTACTCCTTTATGTTTTCCTATGATGGACACTGGTCAGGGAATCATGACTTCCCCCCCCCCCCCACTTCCCTGTGTGTCCAAACTATCTCGCTATTTGAGCGTCTCAGTGAGTAATTTCGTGTAAAAATAGAACTTAAAGCAATTTCTTAAATTTTTTGCAGCATCATTAAAATCCCGGTATTTGTTCTTCTATCCGAGGAGCAATGTATGTCAAGATCAAAATTTAACATTAACTTTATCTATTAAAATATTTAGTATTTCTAACACAACTAAAAGTTGTGATAGTTTTATGCCAATTTGTTCTAAAAGTAACATGCAAAACGTTTAAACCAGTTTAATGACAAATTTAATTATTTTATATAGTTTTAAATGTTAACATCATGATTTTGAAGTAAATACTGATTGTTGTTGTAATTTACTAGTAATAAATAATATTTCTATTTCTATTTCTATTATTATATTTTTAGGTTAATTACTTTTCAATTGTTTATGATTTAATACTTGTGAATTATGAGAAATTACGAATAAAAACCTAAAATAAAAAAAGCCCTCAAAAGAGGCAGGTGGGCCCAAAAAAAAAAAGAGGCATATAAACCCCCTAAAAAGAGGCAAAGAAAAGAGGCCTAAGGCCCAAGGATTCCTATGATGACAAAGCTAAAATTGAATTGCGCAAATTTTGAGGTTTCCTAAAAAAATATGTATTTACGGTGTAGCATAAATGATGATAGAAAGTAAGTACTTCTGCACCATTCAGCATGTATCCCCAATGTTTCCTAAAGTAGGGTACAGGAATAGTTTGGATGACGGTACGCCTTACACCTCATTAACTAAGCTGATTCTTTTTTAAATACCCATTTTTTTATATTCTGTTAATACATTAAAGTGTGGATTGTGTGGGGACGAGGGCTGCTCAGCATTTACAAAAATTATAAAAGGGGTACACAGAGGTCAAAAGTTTGGGAAACACTGCTGTATCTGTCACGATCTTTAATGGTGTTGATGTCACACTCTAAGATGATGCTACTGTCACGATCAGACTTGAACTATATTGCACCATCAATGATCGTGATTGCCGAGGATCTTGAAATGATCTTTCGATAAGATGATCGTATAGAAGTAGACAGATCTATGTTGATGATACGATCATATAGAATGTTGCCAATTGATAAGAGGATCATCTAGGTCTAGGAGTTACAACTTGACAAGTATGATCTAAGTACGATCTAAATTCAATGAAGAAACTTCTCTTCGTTCAAAAACAATTACTTTAATTAATAACTTGAAAAAACTATACACAAAATAGTTACAATGCTTAAATGTACTTGAATAACTGATCTATTCAATAATATATCTGAGTCTCGATACGAATAAATATATATTCTTAACTACATACTAGTTAGATCTTATCCCTACAAATATTTACAACCGACTGAGGTTATTTTTGCATCTTCCCCGGGTTTCAGCTCGTAATCACGTGATCAACAACTTACTCCTCCCAGACCAACCAATCATTGCAGTCTAATGTTTCCCTGCTATTTCGAGCTAAGTCGGCGAACAACTCAAAACTGTTACCATATATGGTCATAGTGTACGTGACATATTCCTATCTTATCTTATATAATACAGACGTTAATTCAAAAAAGAAAATGATTACGTCCTACGCGTCATGCATTCAGTCAAGCATATTAACCAATGACTTAAATTCTGCCAAGTCAATGGTTTTCCTGGCTAGCTCAGGCAACCCATTCCATGCTCTAATAGCACTTGGGAAGAAGGAGTATTTGTACAACTTTGTCCTAACATAAGGGATGAAGAATGTGCCTTTATCTTTGTGTCTTTCTGAGTATTTTATTAGATTTTGTTTTTCTATTTGAAGATTATGGTTCAGTGTTTTATGTTTAATTGCTACTTTACTTTTGAGTCTTCTGTCCTGAAAGCTTTCTAAATTTAGTGATTTTACTAAAGATGTTACTCTATTCAAATGTGGATATTCGTTTGTTATGAATCTCACTGCTCTATTTTTGTGTCTGTTCCAGTTTCTTAATGTTTTCTTGAGTTGAGGGGTCTCTGGAAAAAAAAAACTAAAGACATTTACTATCAAAATAATCCCAAGTTCAAGGACTTCATTCGTGTGGGGAGTGAGCACATGTGTAATGGATGTGTACACTCACGTGTCTACAGCAGACAACAATAGACAACCGAATGATGAACGATTTCTGAACAACCTTAATCATTGTGAGAACATGAAACTTACTATTTTGTATTTTGTGTTTATGGTAATGTAATCTTCTTCTGATTAAAGAAAAAAGCATTAGAAATTCATTGGAACATTACATAATGATGCTGAACCCAAGCCTCGCCTACAGTTTCATGATGTCTGAGCAATGACCCTGGTTCTTAGCACATTAAAATGTCAAAATGTAACAGAAAATAAAGGACGTCTACAACTTAATGACGACTCAGTGACGTTCTGGGACATTGACTCTCGGCATTGTTCTACTGTTAGACATTCTTAGAAATAAAAATATTTATAATACTTGAAATTTAAGCAGATCTGTCAGCTAGTAAACACACCCTCCATAAAACAACGGTATCGCAGCAATGTTGGGCTTAAATTATTACTAAAGACACTGATTCTCAAAAAACTCAAGCTGAACAAACAGTGCGAAAATACCCGATGAACAGTCATTTGAATTGAGTGCAGTAATACGCGCTGAAGAAACATTATTGAGTCGAGTGCGGAATACCTACTGAAGAAACATTTGAGTCGAGTGCAGAAATACCTGATGCGGTAATACCCGATGAACAGACATTTGACTCAAGTGCGGGAATACCCGATGAACAGACATTTGACTCAAGTGCGGGAATACCCGATGAACAGACATTTGAGTCGAGTGCGGGAATACCCGATGAACAGACATTTGGGTCGAGTGCGGGAATACCCGATGAACAGACATTTGAATCGAGTGCGGAAATACCTGATGCGGTAATACCCGATGAACAGACATTTGACTCAAGTGCGGGAATACCCGATGAACAGACATTTGAGTCAAGTGCGGGAATACCCGATGAACAGACATTTGAATCGAGTGCGGAAATACCTGATGCGGTAATACCCGATGAACAGACATTTGACTCAAGTGCGGGAATACCCGATGAACAGACATTTGACTCAAGTGCGGGAATACCCGATGAACAGACATTTGAGTCGAGTGCGGGAATACCCGATGAACAGACATTTGGGTCGAGTGCGGGAATACCCGATGAACAGACATTTGAATCGAGTGCGGAAATACCTGATGCGGTAATACCCGATGAACAGACATTTGACTCAAGTGCGGGAATACCCGATGAACAGACATTTGAGTCAAGTGCGGGAATACCCGATGAACAGACATTTGAATCGAGTGCGGAAATACCTGATGCGGTAATACCCGATGAATAGACATTTGACTCGAGTGCGGGAATACCCGATGAACAGACATTTGAGTCGAGTGCGGGAATACCTGATGCGGTAATACCCGATGAACAGACATTTGACTCAAGTGCGGAGATACCTGATGCGGTAATACCCTATGAACAGACATTTGAATCGAGTGCGGAAATACCTGATGTGGTAATACCCGATGAACAGACATTTGACTCGAGTGCGAGACATCCACAGAAGGCCTAATTTTATTTTCAAATGACTATATTTTGAAAAATTACAACTATCTTACCAGACTTTTCACTGTGTGGGCCAAAGAGTTTTTAATTTTTTCTCAAAGATATGCATGAACTATTCAATTTCTAGTAAAATTGTTAGTCTTTTTCCCAATGTGAAGCGTTCAGGCTCCTCCCAGTGAGCCACTCTTTTAAACCCACGGAGAAGCTAATTAGAGATATTGCAAAACAAGTCCAGTAGAAATACAACTTTTAAAATCACATTCTTATATTGAGTAACATTGCATCAATCATATGATAAATTAAAACACTGTTTAATTTTAGCATGTGTAACTGGCAAGAGTTGAATAGAAATAAGATAAATGCTTTCTAGAGACTTTGTGTCTCACACCAACACTATAAATTTAAGAGGCATGGGGAGGGGGGGGAGGGGCGTGACCTGGGATTCAATTTGCAATCAAAGCTTAACACGGAAGAAGCTTACTCACCAGGTGATATGAGGCCGTGGAGTGATCCTCTGAAAGGTCATCTCGACGTTTGAAGTTTTTATTCTTCCTCCTCCAATCCTGTACACTAAAATCAAAGATGAAAATGTATAAAACAAACAAACAAACAAACAAACAAAGATGGAACAAGTTGCAGGTCTAGACGTGAGTAATTAGCTGACACTTGAGAATTGACTGGGAGCGATCTAGGATCGGAACCACTCCAGAAGCTCGTGTAGGAGCTAAATATGTTCGAGATGGATTTAAGCCTGTTCGTTGAGTACTCACCTTTCTCAAACCCTCCCCGACTCACCCTCTCCACTTTCCGCCATCTTGATCACGTGAGAGCTGTTAAGGTTTTATCACAAGAACTAAACAAGTTCACACGTTGAACCTCTTGAAACACTCTCTCTTTCTCTCTCTCTCTCTCTCTCTCTCTCTCACATTATCTCTGTCTCTCTTCTCTTTTCTTTCTCAAAAACACACATTAGTAATAGAAGCCCTTCATACTGACGTATCGACTTCATTTCACTAATATTAAACTTCGTCACCTTAAACTCAGGCGTCTACTTAGTTACCCTAAAGTTATTATCGACATTGACACCTATAATAATAATAATATTTATGACATTTAATTGACATTGACACCCGTAATAATAATAACTAGTCGACCCACGGTGTAGCCATTTTGTAGGGCCGGGCTTAGGCAACAGCAACCTATGCGACCGCAGTGAGCGCCGCACTTTCATGGGACCAACGCTAATTCTAGGTTTAAATTATTAAATAAACCCATTTTATAACTTATAACAGATTTCCCGCGGCCTCCTGATTTACCAGGAGCTCCTGAAAATGTCCTGAAATTGCAAAATATACGAAAAAGTCCTGGAAATATCAGAAATTATTAAAATCTTTTGAAAACTCATAAGGATCTACTGAATTATATAGACACAAATTGTCATTTTGGAGTGTCATTCAATATGGAAAATGCAAATCCTACGCGCGATTAAAAAAAAACGCATTATGCAATACTCGTAATTGTGGAATATGGTGAAAGAAGCTTCTCGCGCCTCAAAATAATGAAAAATTACTTGAGGTCAACAATGCTCGAAGATAGATTGAAACACTTTGTAATTCTTGCTATTGAGCGTGATCTATGTAGAAAACAGAATATTTATGATGTAATGAATGACTTCGCTAAACGCAAGGCTCGTAAAGTAATACTGAACGTAGTAAAGAATGAGTAAACTGCAAAGATGAATTTATTTTCTAATACAAACTCTTAATTGTCACTTATTATCCGTATCCCTACCTAAACTTGGCCCCGCGAAACCCATTTCGCATAGGGTCCCACAATGGTTAAGTCCGGCCTTGCTATTTAGTGACTACTTGTCCCCCCCCCCCCTTTTTTTTTTCGCCACTAAAGTTACAATACGTGAGGTAACTCTAGTCCGACTTGCAGGAATAAAAGAGTGATTTTTCCATGACTTCTTAGTGGTGTCAGGAATGGTTGAGCCATGAAGAGATTTATATATATAGATATTTCTTGACTTCTAATCGACATTGACACCTGTAATAATAATATATGTTGACATCTAATCGACACTGACACCTGTAATAATAATATATGTTGACATCTAATCGACACTGACACCTGTAATTTTTTTTTTAATTCGGCATTAACTTTTTTTTTTATTTTTGTGAATATATTTTTTTTTCTTCCGGGACTCGATCATTTTTCCCAGCGTGCGCACGCTTCCTTATAGGAACCAAACTTTGTCTCGCTAGCGTCAACTATCTGATAGTCGTCTGCCTTGAAATGGACATCCCGCGGTGTCACATTTCAAAGTGCCTCCGAGATCAAACGACATTGCACGTTACAGACACACACACACACGGTCAATATTAACTCCTATGATTATATTACCTGACTTCCTTACACCTCCCCATTTCGTCTCCTCCTATCACACCCTCCCCTCCTCCTTTACCGCTCTCCGCCCCCCACATAAAATCTCACGAGATCATTAAAAAAGATGAGACGGTCACATATCACAAGAAAAAAAACCCACCTTTTTGTGACACTCAGACACTGGCTGAGATAGGTGACAGGTTTGTGACAGGGTGATGGTAATCAAGATTCTGGATGAAATCATCTTTCTCGTGTTCTTGGGGCATAAGTCGAGTGGTTTAATCACGTGGGAGTTTACAAGGGGTGGGTGGGGGGAGGGACTGACAGTGTGAACTGTTTACCACCGTCACCTTACCAACCTACCAACATACCTCCAAACAAGTCTGATCAGTAAGTTCTGCATCTCATTTCACCTATAATTAAAATTTTAAAAGCAAAAAAAAGGTCACAAGAGAAACACCTGACTTTGTGTATATAGATAGATCATGTGTAAAGCAACATTGGATATACCAGCAAAGTGAATTAATAATACTGCGTTTCTTCATACATCAGTGACTGGCTACGTCTGACTTTCGGTGGGACTTTAGTCACGATGATGTTGGTCTGTGTGCAGAAAACGTTTGTACTAAAGAAAGGAATCCATTTTCTTTTTTACAGTTGCGCATTACACAAATATAGGTTACTCGTAGTATTCATATTGGCTTGATGGAAATAATAATAATAAGGCTTGTCTTCGAGTCCAAAATTAATGAGGAATGCAGTATTTTCCGTGACTGCGCAGCCCCAGCTGTGCTCTACATATTTTGCCACATCCAGGACAAGCATAACCATTGTCCTCAGGTGGTTGATTTAGATTTTCTTTGCGCGTCTGCGTCTGTCCTCGGCAGCGGATTTTCTTTTGGTCTCAAAAGTGTATCCCGCGGCCTTTGTGGGTGAACTCCAACTGTCTCGTTCTGAGGCCGCTTGCAACCAGGTGCTCTCTTCTATGTCAGCTAAGGCAATACACCAGTTATGAAAGGGTTGTCTAGTCCAGTGTTTTCCAAACTATTTACTTAACGGAACACTTTGAGTGTTTAGCGGAACACTTTGCTTAGTTTTTAGAGAGAATAATTCTCGTGGTGGCCTACTAGTTAATTATTCCAGTAGTTCGCGGATAATAAAGATTATTATTATTATTATTATTATTATTATTATTATATTCAAGAATAGGGTTCCAAAGAAGACAGTTTGGGAAACACTGGTCTAGAAAGTCTCCCATAATAAAGGAGAAAATTCTAAAATCTTTAGTGTACTAAGTACATCACTGAATGAAAGGGACCCTTTCCAAGTCGGTCCATTTTGGGTACCGGCCCACCGGACATAAGCCCAAATGACAATATAGCCTGTCCACCACTGCCCATAACAAACAACAACAAAAAACATTAGTAAGTGAAATAGAAAATCTTCTCACAGGCTCTGCGACTACCTCGCATTTATTAACTAGAACATTGTTAACCAATAATTACTGGAAGATTGTCTAATATAAACAAATATTTACTCGAACATTAAATAGTATAAACTATTGTTCACAAAAACATTGTATTATACAAATCAATATTTACTAAAACATTATATAATATCGGCAAATATTTACTAGAACATTGCGTAATACAACCCAATATTAAAAACAACAACTAGAAGCTTGGGTTTATTAGATACTTCCTCAAACACACACACACAAATCCGTGTTTGTTTTTTCTTCTTCCCCAGTAGCCGCGGACCAGCTTCTCCCGCTGGTCAAGAACAGATGCCGGACATACCATCTGGTTCATTAAAATAACTGCCTGTATTTGCATTGCCTCCCGTCAACCGCACTTCAATGGGACACGCTCCCTCCCCCCCCCCCCCCTGTACTCCTAGTGTGCCAGTCGTCTCCAGACAAATAATAAACTTCAGTCACCAAAAAACTTTTGTCCACGAGTCGAACTACAAGTAAAGGGCGGCCACTGCGGATTCATATTTCACTCGTCTCAAAGTTAAATTGACATTATTAGCATTTTGAACCATTCACCTTTTTTTTCCTATCTTTTTTTTTATTGGACTTTAGAATAAAAACAAATTGCTTTTCTTTGGACTTTAGGATAAAAACAAATTGCTTGTCTTTGGACTTTAGGATAAAAACAAATTGCTTGTCTTTGGACTTTAGGATAAAAACAAACTGCTAGTCTTTGGACTTTAGGATAAAAACAAATTGCTTGTCTTTGGACTTTAGAATAAAAACAAATTGTTTGTCTCTAATAACAATATCTAAAGCCTTATAATGCCTTATCTTCAGCCTTTAGAAGATCATTACCCCTACGTCAAAACGATGTTTTTTGTATGTTATTGTTACAGTGTTGTTCGGTGGTGAATATCTTTAAGTATTTTTAGAAGAGAAATCAATGACTCAATATCCAATTGTATGCCTGGGATTCTTGGATTATGAAGGACCAACAGAACTCCTGTTTTCAAATTAGAATAATTTAATTACCCACGTTGAAATAATCAAATGAGAGCTCATACATTGTATTTCACGTAATGACTGACAATAAACTTCAGATTCAGTTATAAATTCACACTTGGTGACTTAACATGAAGCTTCAAACTTACAAAGTAAAAAAAAATATAAAAAAATTATTAGACCCCGATACAAACTTGTCGGTGCCATTTATAGTTTTTGAAATTGACAGTTGTCGAATCTTCTAGTAGCCGAGACGAATTTTTGTAACGAACTCTATATATCCCTCCTTCACGCATCTATTAGCCTTCTATTAAGAAACACTATAAAAAAAAAACACCTTTTTATTTAATCAATGAATATATAACTAGGACCGCATACGGCACATATATATGCATATATAGATCTATTTTAAGAGAAACGGTCGTAGAGAGGAATATATAGCAAGAGATTCAACGCGCAAGAGAGAGAGAGAGAGTTGTAGATTGAGAAGCGCCCTTGAGTGACATAGAAAGAGATAGGGATGTTGCTACAGAAACAGACGATGCTACGAGCCAAAGTGAAGAAAAATACATGGTGACAGACAGGGGGGTGGGTCGAGATAAACCCGAACATCACAAGACAGGCAAAGGACCAAATGACCGATGACCGCGGGTGGTGTTAATAGTTCTGTCAATGTCCACGCCTCGATGTCTTTCCCATTCTCCCGGAGCGGTCATCAGCATCCCATTAAACTCCAATGTGTTTAGTCCAGCGCTTTTTCCTATCCGGTCATTTTGTCCCTGAAGTCCGGCTGTTTCATCCCCCTTTGACCCCCCCCCCCCCCCAATCGTACAACCCCTGCCTCCAGCGCTGAAGAGCTCACTTCTATAATTAGATCTTCCGCTAACGATGTAGCGCCTCGGGAAATTCTCTGAAATCATTCTGTTGTTGCAGGGGCAGATAATCCATCGATGACGACATAAAAGAAAGAAGCGGTGGGAGTTATCTGAATTGAAAAAGTGCGAAACAGATCAGTTAAAATAACAGTGGCCGATCACACGTAGCCCCCCTCACTCCACCATTCTGTTTTCCCTCTCGTTTTTTTTTATCCCCTCCCCCTTCTCATCACGCTTTTAAAATAGAGAATGAAACTAGAAAGACAGGGATGAAGTTAACATCAAGTTAGTCATTGAGTAGTCATATGACCAAAATTCTTTTTCATAGTTTGATGGAAGGAACAAGCCGCCATTTTGTTAATCTGAAGTAAAGTAATAAAATATAAGGGGCAGTGAGAGCTTGCGCCTGGGCAGTAGAGCTGAACTCGTCAATAACTCAACAGTAACTCAACAGTAACTCGTTTTAAACTTAGCTATTGAGAGCTTGAATTGAATGATTGGCAATGCATTCAGTTCCGATGCTAAAGAAAGAGCGCAGTGTTTCAATGGCCACGCAACCCCAGTTATGACCTGTATATTTTCCCACATCTGATGCTGACAAGCCGTTGTCCGGCGGGGGTCAATTCAGGCTTTCTTTACGTCTTTTGCATCTCTCTTCAGCAATGGCTTTTCTTTGGACCCCAAGTGCGTCCCGCGGCTTTCTTGAGAGCTCTCCAACTAACTCTTTCTAGGACCATCCGCTGCCAGCAACTTTCCTTTACGTCAGAGAGGGCAAAATGGCGTCTGAATTGATCTTCAAGCTTGCCAAGAAAGATCACCTTTGGCATGCCGTCGTCCCTCAGCTTGAGTTGCTTGGTCATCTAACAACTATCTTTTTTTTTGCTTAGTACATCATCACATAAATGTCCCTGATATTGATCGTTGTTCTGGACACAAGACACCCTCGTATGGTATAGGACAAAAAGGCATTGGAGTTCAACATTCGTGCCCTGTAATCTTCCAACAGGATTTTCTATTCTTTCTTACATGTATCTAACGTGGACATATTTAAATGTCAAGCGCGGCGACATACAAATGACAGTTGAAATCCAAATGACAAGAGATGACACGTCAAGATGATGACAACTTCCTCCCCTCTTCCGCTTCTCCATCAAACACACGCGCGCACGGACTCACGTTGTTCTTCCCAAGAAGTGCCACATACTGCTCACGGTCACTGTCACTGACAGAACATCTTCTGACACCATGTTCTCCAACTTAAGGAGTTCTCCCCCCCCCTCCTAATCACCTCTCCAATTGTTGTCGCTGGGGCTTCGGGAAGGAAGCGGAGCCGGAAATTAAACGTTGTTTTTTTTTTGTTTTGTTTTTGTTTTGTTTTATATTTTAGACGGAAACCATGCCGGCGATGGGAGAAACGGAGCATGTAGTGTGAGTGGTGATGGGGGGGGGGGGAGGTCGACGCAAAGGCGCCCCCAAGTGAAACAAATGTGACGCTTGCGTGGTGGTGGCATTGATGAGTGCTCTGTGTGACGTCATTACGAGTGGCTGTGACGTGCAATACGGAGGCAGGCAGTGACAGAGAGGAATCCTTAGAGAGAGAGAGAGAGAGAGAGAGAGAGAGAGAGAGGAGGGTCGATAGGAATAGGAGAACGGGGGACGGAGAGGTGGTATAAGAGCAGGTCAAAGAGATGAAAAGAGTTCCAGAACCTTCCATTAACAGGTACTGTCAGCCATAAGTTCTGGCATCGCTTCCATCATGTTCTGGTTCCTGGCGTATGATGCTCAGACATTGATGCACTCCCTATGTTCAGATTATTTCTATCTCTCTCTCTCTCTCTCTCTCTCTCCTCTCTCTGGCTGTAGCGTCTTTCTTTCATTTCTCAGTCTGTAGAGATTTAAACAAAACCCATGGGTAGAGAGTTTAGTCTGCTCACCTCCTGCCAATCATATGTCTGGTTAGAAGTACACCTTTAGATTTCATCCATTCCTCAATTTCTCTCTTCTCTCCATCGTAGCTGTCTGCCTTTCTCTCTCTCTCTCTTTTCTCTTCGTGTTAAGCCGTTTCACTTTCCTTTCTTGCTCTCCTCTCTCGCCATCTCTTTCCACTCTCTCTGCTCTGTCCTCCCTACTCCCAACCAACGCTGTTTTTACAACCCTCGCCTCCTTCACTATCCTCTTCTTGTCGGGACCATTTCAGGCTTCGTGTTGAGACCTAGTCTCTTACAGAGGATCCAAGAAAAGAACAGTGTAAGATAGGGCCTTAACGCTATTACTTCCGTGGTCAAGCACCAGATTAAAGCAGTGTAAACCAGGACACTTCAGATCAAATCAGATCCGTGACCTCCTATTATCTATACCCAAATATATCCGAATCATGTCCTTCTATAAATGGCCTTTCTCCTGTAACCTCCTATAAGCCAAGGCAAGAGCATGGCCTTCTTTTAATGGCCTTTCCGCTATAACCTTCTATAAGCCAAGGTCAGAGCATGGCTTTCTATAAATGGCCTTTCCCCTGTAACCTCCTATATGTCAAAGTCAATGCATGGCCTTTTAATGGCATTGCCCTCTTTGTCCTCAATTTAGAAGCAATGAATTTTTTTTTTATTTTTTGTTTTGTTTTACAGCAAAGCTCTTACGCAGCGGTTCTCAATCTAATCAGCCTTGTTGTCGTATGCATTTCTATCACGAGTCTCAAACCTAATAAAAAATAGTGCAGTCCAAACAGCTGGATTGGACCGAGTGAGAGCCGTAAATGGATCGCAGGCCTTAGTTTGGACATCATAGCTGAATCGTTGTTTGTTAGTGCTACATCTTTTGTTTAGTCTTTCCAAGCATAATTGGGAGAGTCGGGGAGGAGGTTTTGTTTCTTTCAGTAAGTAGAACAAGGAGCTTAAATATACTTAGAGCTTAAGCTCCTTATATATCTGTATCACGGGATGAAGACTGTAGAAGACAGTTGATACTTTATATATAAGACTGGGATTATGGAAATAGGTCATCAGTTCAACTAAAACTAAAAGTCTTAGAAACATGTTTTCTTTTCTACTCGTAGAGTTGCATAACTCAAAAAACGGTGTCAAGGGCGCTAACTTGAACTTTACTTTTGCCAAACTAAATTTAAAAAAAAAACACGAAATAAGCTCTGATTGTAACAATATCTCGATACGTGACAGATGATCTACGTATGAAATCTACTTTATTAACTCTAGCTAGTTACCTTTTTATTTAAAAAAAAAAGAGTGCAAGTTCAATGATTACTCCTTATTATAATTATTCTCAGCAACAAATGGAAAAGGGGGCGCGGTGGTTGAGCTGTAAAGAGCTTGGCTTCCGAAGCGGGAGGTGGGGGGGGGGGGGGGGTCCCGGTTTCGAATCCTGCTGAAGACATTGATTTAAATTTCCAATTCTTTGGGCGCCCCTGTGTCCACCCTGCTCTAACGGATTAGTTGGGGTAAAGGTAAAGGCTGTTGGTCGTTGTGCTGGCCACATGACACCCTCGTAAACCGTAGGCCACAAAAAAATGTACTATACATCATCTGTCTAATATGTCTGAAAGGGAACTTTACTTTACAAATGGAAGAGGTTCACCAATAGGATTCAGCAGAACTGTAAAGTGCGCCACTATTATCCTAGACATAATCTGCCCTATAAGGTCTGAAAGGGAACTTTACTTTACAAATGGAAGAGGCTCACCAGCTGGATTCAGCAGAACTGTAAAGTGCGCCACTATTATCCTAGACATAATCTGCCCTATAAGGTCTGAAAGGGAACTTTACTTTACAAATGGAAGAGGCTCACCAGCTGGATTCAGCAGAACTGTAAAGTGCGCCACTATTGTCCTAGACATAATCTGCCCTATAAGGTCTGAAAGGGAACTTTACTTTACAAATGGAAGAGGCTCACCAGCTTGATTCAGCAGAACTGTAAAGTGCGCCACTATTGTCCTAGACATAATCTGCCCTATAAGGTCTGAAAGGGAACTTTACTTTACAAACGGAAGAGGCTTACCAGCTGAATTCAGCAGAACTGTAAAGTGCGCCACTATTGTCCTAGACATAATCTGCCCTATAAGGTCTGAAAGGGAACTTTACTTTACAAATGGAAGAGGCTCACCAGCTGGATTCAGCAGAACTGTAAAGTGCGCCACTATTATCCTAGACATAATCTGCCCTATAAGGTCTGAAAGGGAACTTTACTTTACAAATGGAAGAGGCTCACCAGCTGGATTCAGCAGAACTGTAAAGTGCGCCACTATTGTCCTAGACATAATCTGCCCTATAAGGTCTGAAAGGGAACTTTACTTTACAAATGGAAGAGGCTCACCAGCTTGATTCAGCAGAACTGTAAAGTGCGCCACTATTGTCCTAGACATAATCTGCCCTATAAGGTCTGAAAGGGAACTTTACTTTACAAACGGAAGAGGCTCACCAGCTGGATTCAGCAGAACTGTAAAGTGCGCCACTATTGTCCTAGACATAATCTGCCCTATAAGGTCTGAAAGGGAACTTTACTTTACAAATGGAAGAGGCTCACCAGCTGGATTCAGCAGAACTGTAAAGTGCGCCACTATTGTCCTAGACATAATCTGCCCTATAAGGTCTGAAAGGGAACTTTACTAATGGAAGAGGCTCACCAGCTGGATTCAGCAGAACTGTAAAGTGTGCCACTATTGTCCTAGACATAATCTGCCCTATAAGGTCTGAAAGGGAACTTTACTTTACAAATGGAAGAGGCTCACCAGCTGGATTCAGCAGAACTGTAAAGTGCGCCACTATTGTCCTAGACATAATCTGCCCTATAAGGTTTGAAAGGGAACTTTACAAATGGAAGAGGCTCACCAGCTGGATTCAGCAGAACTGTAAAGTGCGCCACTATTGTCCTAGACATAATCTGCCCTATAAGGTCTGAAAGGGAACTTTACTTTACAAATGGAAGAGGCTCACCAGCTGGATTCAGCAGAACTGTAAAGTGCGCCACTATTGTCCTAGACATAATCTGCCCTATAAGGTCTGAAAGGGAACTTTACAAATGGAAGAGGCTCACCAGCTGGATTCAGCAGAACTGTAAAGTGCGCCACTATTGTCCTAGACATAATCTGCCCTATAAGGTCTGAAAGGGAACTTTACAAATGGAAGAGGCTCACCAGCTGGATTCAGCAGAACTGTAAAGTACGCCACTATTGTCCTAGACATTGAAACCTTATCAACGCTGCTTTTAGTTTGCACACCGGAGAGACCAAAAAGCTATTTATAGTATTTGCGCCTAGCACGAAAACCTGCCATGTTTTAAAATAAAAGGGAAACAACCAAATGGTATTTACTGTAAAAAAGTTATCCCTCTTAGATTTAGAGTTATAGCTACGCATGACGTTTTCTCCCAAATACTTGAAATTGAATCTTATAATGAGCTATTTTTTTACTTTCGCTATTTCGAACGATCACCCCAGTCCCTCCTCTCTAATCCCTCCCTCTCTTTGTGCATATGTGCGTGTGTGTGTGTGCAAGTTTAAGCTTGTAATTGGTTTTAGAACTAGGGAGAGAAGTCTACCTACTCTTCTTTATTTGTATTTAAATCTCTAAACAGAAGAGAACAACAAGCCAATAACACGTGACTTCTACCAAGTCTTTATGTTTTGTCAGAGTAGAGCACAACTCGCTCGGCAGCATGAATCTGGCCGCCCCCCACCCGCTACTTGGGAAGTTGTTTTCAATGTTTACCATGCAAAAAAAAAAAGTTCATAAGATGAGAGAAGATCTAGCGGGAGGAAAAAAGAAAACATCGTGTGTGTGTGTGTGTGTGTGAGGTAATGTGCTTTGTAAAGATGTATTCCTCCCAGAGTTTCTTTTCATCCTCATCTCTACAAGTTTCCTCCCCCCCCCCTCCCCACAGGCCCGAATGCCTCAGTGCTCTACTGCATCATTTCGACACATGTCTGAAACACTTAACTTGCCCGTCTGAACACTGAACCAACATCTTTTTGAAAAACTCTCTATGTTATGACATCAGGGTATACTTCACCCTGTACGGAGAGGGGAGTGGGGGTTGAGGGAGAGTGAGGACATGGGGGGTAGAGGGTGGCCACGAAGAGGGAGAGATGGTAGAAATGAACGAACCAGTCGTGAAAACTCTCCCGAAATTGTATATTCCTGTTTATTTTTTGTGTGCGCGAGGTCTTTCCCTTTCATCTGGAGAGGCGGTTTTGCTTCCCTCTTGATGAATTGACCGTGAGAGCTGCGTACCTAATCGCCCTCGTCTTAGCCTGTCTGAAAGATTTCACTTTCTGACAGCAGGCAACATTTGTTTCACTTCTGCGCATCAAGTTCTCGACAATCCGGGAGTGATCTTCTCTTTAACCTCCCCTTACTCCCCCCCCCCTTTTTTCTCCCTGCCCCCCCCCCCCCGTCTTTTTTATTTTTTTTTTTTCTCTCCCTTGTTGTTTCTTTGCTAGTTCTTCTTTCTTGTGCGAATTTCTTGTCGACAGGGCGATGTAATCGCCGAAGCTGAAATTGACATATGTTTGTGAAAAGAATGAGGGCAGACAATCCGATACTGAAATGTTGTCTCCCCTGCTCTCCCCCCCCCCATCACTCCTCTCCCCCCTCCACCCAAACCGCTTTAGCGATTACGTCTTTGCGTTAACATCTATACCGCCATGTCGGAGTGCCTGGCCGCTACAACAAAATAGTGGCAAGTCTGGTGGCTCGGTGGAGGAGTGCAGGGGCATAAAGTTGATGGACTGCTGGTCGATTCCGCCTCTAAGACATTGCCAGATTGTGAATGTTTAAACTGTATGGAGATACCATGTATATGTGTGTGTACTTAACGTTATCGGTGTGTTCAAGATACCATGCATGTGTACACGACATTATCAATGTGTAGGTGTGTTCAAGATACCATGCATGTGTACACGACATTATCAATGTGTAGGTGTGTTCAAGATACCATGCATGTGTACACGACATTATCAATGTGTAGGTGTGTTCAAGATACCATGCATGTGTACACGACATTATCAATGTGTAGGTGTGTTCAAGATACCATGCATGTGTACACGACATTATCAATGTGTAGGTGTGTTCAAGATACCATGCATGTGTACACGACATTATCAATGTGTAGGTGTGTTCAAGATACCATGCATGTGTACACGACATTATCAATGTGTAGGTGTGTTCAAGATACCATGCATGTGTACACGACATTATCAATGTGTAGGTGTGTTCAAGATACCATGCATGTGTACACGACATTATCAATGTGTAGGTGTGTTCAAGATACCATGCATGTGTACACGACATTATCAATGTGTAGGTGTGTTCAAGATACCATGCATGTGTACACGACATTATCAATGTGTAGGTGTGTTTAAGATACCATGCATGTGTACACGATATTATCAATGTGTAGGTGTGTTCAAGATACCATGCATGTGTATGTTTGTACACGACATTATTAATGTGTAGGTGTGTTCAAGATACCATGCATGTGTACACGACATTATCAATGTGTAGGTGTGTTCAAGATACCATGCATGTGTATGTTTGTACACGACATTATTAATGTGTAGGTGTGTTCAAGATACCATGCATGTGTAAATGACATTATCAATGTGTAGGTGTGTTCAAGATACCATGCATGTGTACACGACATTATCAATGTGTAGGTGTGTTCAAGATACCATGCATGTGTACACGACATTATCAATGTGTAGGTGTGTTCAAGATACCATGCATGTGTATGTTTGTACACGATATTATTAATGTGTAGGTGTGTTCAAGATACCATGCATGTGTAAGTTTGTACACGATATTATTAATGTGTAGTGTGTTCAAGATACCATGCATGTGTATGTTTGTACACGATATTATTAATGTGTAGGTGTGTTCAAGATACCATGCATGTGTACACGACATTATCAATGTGTAGTGTGTTCAAGATACCATGCATGTGTATGTTTGTACACGATATTATTAATGTGTAGGTGTGTTCAAGATACCATGCATGTGTAAGTTTGTACACGATATTATTAATGTGTAGGTGTGTTCAAGATACCATGCATGTGTAAGTTTGTACACGATATTATTAATGTGTAGGTGTGTTCAAGATACCATGCATGTGTAAATGACATTATCAATGTGTAGGTGTGTTCAAGATACCATGCATGTGTAAATGACATTATCAATGTGTAGGTGTGTTCAAGATACCATGCATGTGTAAATGACATTATTAATGTGTAGGTGTGTTCAAGATACCATGCATGTGTAAATGACATTATCAATGTGTAGGTGTGTTCAAGATACCATGCATGTGTAAATGACATTATTAATGTGTAGGTGTGTTCAAGATACCATGCATGTGTAAATGACATTATCAATGTGTAGGTGTGTTCAAGATACCATGCATGTGTAAGTTTGTACACGACATTATTAATGTGTAGGTGTGTTCAAGATACCATGCATGTGTAAGTTTGTACACGACATTATTAATGTGTAGGTGTGTTCAAGATACCATGCATGTGTAAGATTGTACACGATATTATTAATGTGTAGGTGTGTTCAAGATACCATGCATGTGTAAATGACATTATCAATGTGTAGGTGTGTTCAAGACACCATGTATGTTTAAATGAGGTCACGACACTTTCAATGTGTAGGTGTGTTATGTGGATGCCTAGCATGTGAATGTGTCCATACGACATTATACATGTGTGCATTCTTTGGACGCCATTTACCACAATTTTACAATGAAGTTGCTGCTAGAGCCTCTATCGTCTGTACTAAGTGTGTACTATACAAAACACATGAGGCCATGTTTTCTAAAAAACAAATACAATTTAATGTCATAAAGTAGTACATAAAACTGGTGCACTCATTGACAAGTTTTGGACAAACACAAAAACTTAAACAACAAAAATGTGAGTTTGGTTGGTGGTTGAATGATGAAGGATTTGGCTTCCTAACCAATGCGGGGGAGGGTCTCTGGTTCGAATCTAGGTGAAGGTTTGGATATCAAATTTCGAGATTTTTAATACGACCCTTGGTCCTCCCGACTGGGTACCATTTGAAAAGCTCAGTACTAGGATTGATCCCTTACAGCACGATCCAGGTATCTGGCAGTGTTCTGTAGGGTTCGCTTGTCTCCGTGCAAACTGCCTGGTCGTGGGGTTTGCGCGCTGGACTGTCTTTTGGACTCATCGATGATTCCGGGTTCAAACTCTGCCCGCTCCCATATCCCGTCGTCCTGCGGGAGGTTTGAACTAGGACGTAAATTAACTCTGAAGGAACATCCGAAACATGTTAAAACTAACATTTTAAAGCAAGACCCCCGCATGCACCAGTTCTATTTGTTTCCAGACTAGTTGTATCTTCGATTGTGTTTCTGAGCACCCTGCTAGCCAAGAGCAACTCGGTACCTGACATTAGTCTGGGAAAGTAAAGGTGATTGGGTGTCCTGTGGCCAGCACAACGACCAACCGCCTTTACTTGTCCCTAATTAATGTCAGGTACCAATTAGAGCTGATTGGACTGAGAGGCGCCAGAGGATCCCGTACTTAAAAATCCAAGTCTTCAACAGGATTCGAACCCGAAACCCCCTGTTCTGAAGTCACGCACTTTACCGCTCAGCCACTGTGCCATTAGTATTTGGTTTTCTTTTGTTTTTAACAGAAAAAAGGAGATGGGAGGGTAGGCTCGTCAATTCACCAATAGTCTTTACAAAAACATAGTATTACTTTTATCCAAGTTTCGCAACATTAAGCTCAAAGGACTAATTCGAAGTTGAATCTTTCTATAGCATGTCCTTCTCAATTAGCTACTGTGGCATGACATCAATATGTATGCATGGTTGTGAAAGTTCAATAAATAGTCCCAAGAAGTTAATAATGTAACAATTGTACATTCTTAACATCTCAGTGCTTTTAGTGTTCTATTCTGTAATACATTACACGCAGAGTTCTCCGCTCTGGAGCCGAGTAACACACTCAACATTCGCCGGAAAAAAAAAAGTACGAGAAAAAAAGAATAAAACCCAGAGTCAAAAAAACTATGAAAATGTGTGCCAGCACGCTATCTCCTCTTTTTCAAAGCCAGCGTGAGTGATCGCCCCTGTCAAGGGCTGATGTAGAACTATTATGTTTTAGTTAACTTACAGATTCATCAACATTTACTTCCCTTTCTAACCTCTTCTCTCATGTCTGCCACCCTCCCCTTTGAGCTCTCTTCCCTCCTCTTCTTTACACTCTCCTACCGGAGGATATTTTTTTCCTAACTCTTCTATTCCTGCTACTCCGATGCACTTATTTCTTTTCTTCAAGTTTGGTCTATTTTTGATTGGCTCTCTCTCTCTCTTCTTGTGTAAATCTATTATTATTTTACCTCTTAGTACCCCCCGCCCCCTCTTTTTTTTTCCCTTGTCCTTTTCTCAATTCTTGATTTCTTTTGAAGTTGCCCCCCCCCCTCTTTCCCGGCTGAGCTCTCTAACCAGACATTTAGCTCTGAGAAGCTGAAGACCTGACTGTCTCCTTGAGATGGTCTTGTCAGGCCTGATTGTCCTGGGTATAAACATATGTTCTTTTCCACCTCGCATCAGTCCAACGTTTCTGTATGGCACTAGATCCATCCTCATCTCACCCCCCCCCGCCCACACACACATGCACCATCCACCAAAATTATTACTTTTACATTTAACTGAATCCGGGGGAAAGGGGGGGGGGTCAGAAACTGGAGCGGGAGGTTCAAATTTAAATGTTAAGTCTCGTACCTACTCTATCCCCCCCCCTTCCCCCTACTTGCACGTTAACAGTTTTACTAAGCTATATATCAACTCTGTCTGTCTGTCTGTCTGTCTGGTACACAATTGTGAACACGTCATTTTCTTCCCATTGTTAGATCAAGTTAAAACTTGACTCAGCTAGTCATTGTTCCTAAAAAAACATGAATCAATTAAACAAATCAACCAATTTATTAATTAGATATTGGTAATACATTCACTTTGTTTGATATCGAAAAAGAGAGACAAATCTTACAGTATTGAGAGATATGGCTGTAAATGTGCAGATCTTCCCCTTAGGTGAGGTATGTTTTTTTTAAAAC
This sequence comes from Biomphalaria glabrata, assembly GCF_947242115.1. Lineage (NCBI taxonomy): Eukaryota > Metazoa > Mollusca > Gastropoda > Planorbidae > Biomphalaria > Biomphalaria glabrata. Next base: position 12,547,787 of record NC_074712.1, on the reverse strand, counting down.
GTTTTTGGGCTTCTTTTTGTTTCCTTTCAGGTTTCTGTAACGTCCTCTTGTTAGATCAACACGTACTAGGTCTGAACTAATCCACGCATGACTGTCAAGTCATGTGTTTAAGTCATAAGTCAAATGTCGGTGATGGAAATGACAGATTAAGATTTCGGATTATCAAAACTGAATTTATCTTCAGGGGAGTGTAATATGCTAGGATGTCATGTCGTTAAGAATAAGGTGCACAGAGTGTCGTGCTGACAAGTAGAATAAAGTGCACAGAGTGTCGTGCTGACAAGTAGAATAAAGTGCACAGAGTGTCGTGCTGACAAGTAGAATAAAGTGCACAGAGTGTCGTGCTGACAAGTAGAATAAAGTGCACAGAGTGTCGTGCTGACAAGTAGAATAAAGTGCACAGAGTGTCGTGCTGACAAGTAGAATAAAGTGCACAGAGTGTCGTGCTGACAAGTAGAATAAAGTGCACAGAGTGTCGTGCTGCCAAGTAGAATAAAGTGCACAGAGTGTCGTGCTGCCAAGTAGAATAAAGTGCACAGAGTGTCGTGCTGCCAAGTAGAATAAAGTGCACAGAGTGTCGTGCTGCCAAGTAGAATAAAGTGCACAGAGTGTCGTGCTGACAAGTAGAATAAAGTGCACAGAGTGTCGTGCTGCCAAGTAGAATAAAGTGCACAGAGTGTCGTGCTGACAAGTAGAATAAGGTGCACAGAGTGTCGTGCTGACAAGTAGAATAAAGTGCACAGAGTGTCGTGCTGCCAAGTAGAATAAAGTGCACACAGTGTCGTGCTGACAAGTAGAATAAGGTGCACAGAGTGTCGTGCTGACAAGTAGAATAAGGTGCACAGAGTGTCGTGCTGACAAGTAGAATAAGGTGCACAGAGTGTCGTGCTGACAAGTAGAATAAAGTGCACAGTGTGACTACCGGACAGAGCAATGTGCTCTTGTTTTAGTTATGTGATACATCATCCATGTCTCTATTCATTACAAACTATCAATGCGATGATTTAAAAAAAACAAAACACTCAAGATGAATTCCTGTGTGCATTAGAAATACAAGATTTCTCAACAAAAATTTCTGTTTGTTTGATATGCCAGAGTCCCCAAACAATATCGTCGTTTGAGATGAAACCTCTTCCTGTGTCAAGAGCTAACAATATCTGCGTCAGAAGGTGGAACTCTTTGGAATTCTTGGCAACAGAATCATGTTAGTCAAGTTCTGGTCAAGTTCTGGTCAAGTCCTGGTCATGTTCTTTACGTATACCCCCCCCCCCCGACTTTCTAATTCCAACCCCACTGACCGGGGAGGGGGGCATTTACTTGTATTCTGTGACGTACTAACTCAAACTGCAGGTTTTTAAATCCAGTCTCTGAAGCCCAGACTCTAATGGACCTAAATGAGGCCAATGATCTTATCTTATCTTATCTTATAAATTACAGACGTTCGTTTAAAAGAGAATAGAAACACGTCCTTCCTGTATTAATGAGCTCATCAAGTCATGCATGTTAGAGACTTCCATTCAGCTATATCAATGGGTTTTTATTCCTCGTTAATTGAGGCAAGTCTTTTCATACTCTTATGGCAGTAGGGGCCTGTATAAATCTAGCGCGTCAGACTTTTACACAGCTAAAACCAACCTGGAAATCTCCTCACATCTCAAGCGAGACTAAACTAAGAATCCTTTACTCTAATGTCAAGGCTGTCCTACAGTATGGTTCTGAAACATGGAGAACAACTGAAGCCACAACAAAAAAATACAGACCTTCATCAACAGATGCCTGAGAAATATCCTAAAAATACACTGGTATGACAAAGTAGAAAACACCAAACTGTGGGAGATGAGTGGACAGAAAAATATAGAAGTGCAGATCTTAGAGAGGAAGTGGAGATGGAATGGTCACACCCTTAGAAAAGATACCAGCAACAGAGCTAGGCAGGTCTTAGAGTGGAACCCCCAGGGAACAAGACGCAGAGGAAGACCAAAAAGAACATGTCGACGCAGTGTACTTGAAGAAGCAGAGAAGACCGGGAAGAGCTGGGAAACCATCAAAAAACTAGCAAGAGACCCTGGAGAGTGGCGTGTTTTTGTCGAGGCCCTATGTTCCATGAGGAACTCAAAGGAGTGATGATGATGATGATGGCATTAGGGAAGAATGAGCTTTCGCTTAAATTTGTCCTAGCATACGGAATAAGCAATGTGCCTTTATCTTTCTGAATATTTTATTAAGTTTTACTTTTTGTTATTTTTAAATAATAATCCAGTGATGTATGACATTTAAATGAATACATTCTTTTTTAACCAAAACCGAAATTGTTCAGCTGGGGAAAGGGGGGGGGGGGTCACTTGAACAGAATAAGGTGAGAATCCTCGACGCTAATTACCATGATAAGTCCACAGCGAGTCAGACTAACGACTCGAACTTGTCCGAACTGTGTGACGAGTTAACTTATGGACTTACAGAAATGTCACCATGAACAAGATGAGGTAGATGTGCTTGATCTAGAGAGAACAAACAAGTCAACATTTTTAAAGAGGGGAACCGCAAGAAGGAGACGAGGCCAGGGTGAGGTAAGCGGCGGGGGCATTCCGAGACGGTTGATGTATGAGCCAGTGTCCAGGAGCCAACGACCACACTTCACGGAGAGGCGAATAAGCGATAAATAAAGCCAACTGATGGATGAGGCATCTGGGCGACCTATGGTAGCCGAAGATGAATCAAAAACTAAATTACTATTAAAACAGGGGAAAGAATTATGGGAGTTAAGGCCAGGCAACTTTGGTCTTTCCCACCTATAAATTAGCTCCCCTTGAAAGATGAATTTAAAAAGAAAAGAAAAAAAAACATAGTTAGAGATACGGAGAGAGGGGTGGGGGCGAGGAATGACCCCCGGGGGGGGGGGGGGGGAGGAGGAAAGTTACGTCTTAAAATGATATCCCTTCGAAGAAAGATGGCGGACTGGTGTCCTGTACTATGTCTGAGATAGCTAGGAAGTAGAGGTTGTCATGAAAGAAGTCTATGTCATGCTACTAACATAGAAAATACTATAAAAATGTGTACATGTAGCCCTGTAGTCCTTTGTTTTAATAAAAGAAAAATGACAGCTTTCCATTGGGATTCAAACTTGAGTCTTCTCACTTCGGAGGCTAAGCGCTCTACCTTTCGGCCACCTCTCAACTTTGGTCTTGAAGTCTGTTGCTAACTCCTAGCTGGTGATTAGTATAATTTATAAACCAATATGTAACTATTATCGGGGTGGGAGTGGACAGGGCTACTGCGAATGACAAATTTTTTAACATTCTCTGGTTAGTTGAACACGTGAGTGTAGTGACAGCCCTCTCCTATTAATTTTATAAAATATCATTTACAGACATGTAAAATTAGCAGTAATAATGGATTAGACCATACCAGTACCTCTGGGCAGTCTGGGAAGCCTCAATCCTTTATTCGCAATAAGTGATTAAGAAATAGGACAATCAAGCTTTACGTATAATAGGGTAGGCACGAATGGGTACCCATATTTTGGAACGCCGATTGTATGGTCATGCCGTGGCCGACTTTGAAAGCCAGTCCGCCCCTGACTGAAATTATTTTCCGGCAAAATTTTGTTTTCTGGTAGTGTGACGTAAAATATGCTTAGTCTGCATCAGATGTGGAAAAATATGCAGGTCACAACTGGTTCTGCGTAGTCATGTAATTCACTGACTCCACTCATGCTTAATCGAATCGAAGATATTGCCAGTATTATTCTTAATTAAACATCTCTGTTAAAAAACAAAAAACGTCTTGGGTATAGCTTGGTTTTAATCTAAGTTTATTTTCCAAGCGAATCCACCCAACTCTTGCTTCTGAAACAGTAAATCTGAGAAGAGCTAGAGATCACACGATGACCTTTAGCTTGTCAGACAATACTGAAGATTGTCTTCACACGAACTTGACTCCCCCCTCCCTCCCTCGGGGCGACATAAATGGAAACATAGCAACAACAATAAGTCTTATGGGAGAGGAAGGTAGTATTTTGGTGTGTGTTGGTCAGATGGACTTCTGACCATGTCAAGATGTGATTTTTATCTTGTAGACATTTAAACTTGACCCTGGGTCAGCCAAGATCAAGATACATACTAATCAGTTCTCCGCTCCCGGGTAACGGGAAATATTCATTTCAAAGAAGGGCGCTGTGTCGCCCTTTGATTTTCAACTCTTCCCATTCTCCGCCCCTGTTTTTTTCCTCCTTAGATCCACCCATCCCTCCAGCATCTAGAATTTACTTTTAAGATTTGTAAAGTATGACTTCTCTTAAACATTACGCACTCCCCATTAGCCCCCCCCCCCTTTTCACCCTCATTACTACCACCTCCCTGGGCGATCCTCCTCCCTGTCTTTACCAAACAACAGCCCGTCTTATACCTTCCCTAGCGAGTATCTGGGAGTATAGGATGATGGCCAGATAAACAAAGACGCCAGAAGAATCCTTCGTCCCTCCTCGCGTTGATCATTGCCAGAGATAGCCCCCCGTCATGTTCATAATCTTTTAGCTTTTGATGTCCGACCCTCGGGGAGAGAAGCTCAACTTGTTCCCATTTGACTCGTGAAGTCTACAACCTCACCTCCAGTCCCCTCTTGCCTACTCCCTACTAGTGAAACTGAAGAAGACAAAAAAAAAATATTTTGCGAAATCAAAAGGGAAGTAAGACGGGTGGGGAGTTATGGTTATGGAGAAGGGGGGCTGTTAGGGTGGAGAGAGAGAGAGAGAGAGAGAGAGAGATGAGAAGGGTTAGATTAAAGATCTGAGGTTACGGGGAGAAGGTGGGATTTATCAACTATTTTTTTTTAATCTTTCTTTTAGAATGACGTTAACATGACGTTAAAATGACGTTACTTTGTAGTTCCTATGAAGGTTTCTGTAAACTAATGTCCTGTTACCGGAATAGAGCAAAGCATCGGCTACTTGAGGCTGTGTGTGTGTGTGTGATGCCTGTGTGTGTGGAACTCTTGATGGATACGTGACACTTTCAATCACCACCACACACGCGCACACCAACTAGGGTGGGCCGATTGTGTAACAAAGTCAATGCTATGCCCGAAGGATGAAAGAAAGGGGTAAACTACTGCCCCAGACGATGCCTTGGCCAAGTGTTGCCATTTTTTTTATGCTGTTAAATATGATGCGCGATTCTTGTGTCCAGTAACACATTTGGGGGCAGTACTGTTAGGATGAAAACTGACAAGGAAACTGACACATTGATTGACACTCGGAGTGACACAAGAACTGACCCCGAAGCTGATACAAGAACTGACACAGAGACTGACACAGGGGCTGAGACATGTAGTGACACACGGACTGACACATGTGCTGACACGGAGACTGACACATGGATTGACACATGAACTGACCCGGAGACTGACACATGGACTGACCCCGAGACTGACACATGGATTGACCCAGAGACTTACACAAGACAACAGGGACTGGCACAAGCATTGACCCAGAGACTGACTGACACAAGCACGGACACATGGACTGATACAATGACGAACAAGTTGACCTTCACAGGAACCGACACAGCGGTTAACACAAGAACTGACACAGATACTGACACATAGTCTGACATGCAGGTCAAAAAAAAAAAAAAAGACGCTGACAAACAAAATCTTGACTGACATGACTGAATGATAAAAAAAAAAATTCGTGTAGAATTTTACTTTAAAAAACATTGTTCTGACAGAGAATGGATGAGGGGGCCCTTGAAAAAAATCTCAGCCCCCTCTTTGATCGATGCACTCACCTCTACCTCTTCACTCACACAATCGCGCCCTCCTCTCAGATTCCTCTCTAGAGGATCAACCGAGGCTCCCAACTCTTGCAAGATGCTAATGTCAGATAGACACCCTAACAGCCCGAGGAAGGCTTTGTAGGTTAGGTTGGTGTGTGTGTGTGGGGGGGGGGTAGGGCACGAGATCCCGTTGAAAGAGTCTCACTGTTTGGAGTCATTGGAATGATTAGAGAGAGTGGGGACACCTTTGTGTGTGTGTGTGCGCGCGCGCGTGCTTCTATCTCTTTCTAGCACCGACCATTCAAGTTCTAAGTGACAGTAGAAGAGACCATTCCTTTTCATGTTTGCTGTTGCAAGGGCTGGATTGGGGAGGGGGGGGGGAAGGCTCTTTCAATCCCTGTGATGTGGCGTAGGTCAGGTGACGTGGGAAATGAGTGATGGGCAAAGGCAAAGGCGGCGCTCGGGCGAGTTGTGTAGGTGGGACAGGTTAGGGTGAAAAAAAAAAAGACATTAAAAGTCGTCTGACATCTTGTTGAGGCTAGTGTTTACATGTGGTGTCAGTAGAAACTGTTTTAAGAGTGAGCTCCTTGTGTACTCACTCTGACACAGACAGACACGAGGAGCACACAGACGTACAGTTAGAAAGCGATGGTACACTCTCTGTAATGTACGCTGTGGAAGAAGTATGTAGGATTCTCACAATCATATCAAACTTTTTCTTTTTACCATTATGCAAGTTTCTTTTTTTCTCTATTTTTTTTAATCAATTGTTTACACTTTAGTTCGCACATGTTATTACTTTTTTTTTTTTTTTTTTTTTTACAAAGCTTTATCAACTCACTCTGTCTGTCTGTCTGTCTGATAAAAAGTTTGTACACGTTATTTCTCCGACATCCAATCTCGGATCAAGCTAAAAGTTTGCACAAATAATTCATCTACCTGACAACACAAGAATAAAAAAAAAAAAAAAACACATTTAATTAATTAACTATTGGTAATTAATTATTTTGTATGGTAGGAAAGAAGGAAAAGAAATTCTACTTGACTGAAGTGGACTCCTTAATAGGTCACTGCTTTGAAGTAAGTTTGAAACAAACAATAGATCTACAATCTTCTATTTCCATAAGCACTTCACTAGCAGAGTGGTTAGTATGTCAGCTTAAGGAGACATGATCCATGAGTTCAAATTTAGGTCATTCATTTTTTTTTATAAATGCTTTTAAAAAGCAATTATGGTAAAATTCACTAAGATATCACTTTCTTTCTCCCAACTGGTCCAGACAAGTGATAGGATCATTGCGTATAGAGTCTAAAAGCGTGAAATAGCGCTACACAAAATCAATTGGTAAAAAAAATATTTTTTTTTATTTATGTAGTTTTTCTATATTTAAGTGACACCAACCCTAGTGACGCCACTGGGTCTAACTACTCTGCAAGTGCCACTGAAGAGGAAAGTCCTAGCCATGAAATTGAGATGTTACAGAAAGAATTCTATGTATCTCATGCAAAGAGCGCATTACATACTAGGATATATGAAAGAAGAACACACTGGCGGCGACTGTGCCCCCTGACCATTGTCGAAGACAAGTAAGTAAGTACGGCTATATAATGAGCTCCTCAGGGCTTGCAAAGACCTTCCTACAGGGAACAGTGCCAGGTAAAGAAGACTGAGGAAAAAGAAGAAATGGGAGGAGAACATTAAGGAATGGACAGGCTGTACATGGAGGAGACTCTAATCCTGGTAAAAAACAGGGAGAATGTTGTCAGATCATTAGTGGTGCCCCAACAGTCAAAACGTAAGGGACAGGCGAAGGTGAAAAAGAAGTTACCATCACATTTAACTAAAGTAAGATTTGCCAGGACTTCCTGTTTCAGTAGAATGTGAGATATTGTCATCAACACCTAAATTAAATTTTTACTTGTATATTAGACCCAGATTTGACCTAGATGTTTTGCCATAACTGACGCAGACAAAGCTGCTTTATAGTTTACTTTTCTTTATCTGCTTCTTTAATCGACTTTAGAAAGTGACTTTGCTTTTATTAAATCATTCATATCAACCCAGCATCCAATGAACCTCTCGCCAAACAAACGTCATTTCCTTTGGTTGGCGGGTCCACGATTTTGACGAAATCTAGAAATCAAACGTAAGTATTCTCCCAACCTACTTGAGGCAACTGCCAACAAGACTTGCCAAGTGGAAAGCTAGACATTTCTGAACAAAGCAAGTACTCTTAGAGCGATCAAACTATTCACCACCCGCCCATAACCTTGTCAAGACCAATGACGCAATAATTGGAAGCGATTTCTATTTTAAAGCTTAATTCAGTTTAGGACTTCCTGCCAGAGGGTTTACTACTTTTATGTATAGCAGTAACTGTGACGGAAGTATCGAGTTTTTCTTTAGCGATGCCGCTTCCTACGCCTTCGACGCAAGTTTCTGCTTTGGAATTTAATACTGAACGGTGCCATTACCTGGGTTGGTGTGGAAGGGGAGGTCTGGCAATGACTGCATTGATTAAGTGATGACTAAACTACGGCCCGCGGGCCATATGCGGACCATGATGCCATGCTATCCGGTCCCTAGATTTTTTCCCAACAGCGCATGATAAGCTGAATAGAATCGAGTTGCACTTGACGACTTTTTTTTTTTAGTTGTGATGCGGCCTGTGATACATGTGCAGGAAATTTATTTGACCCAAGTTTCAAAAAAGGTTGGAATCACTGAACAAAGCAAATAACAGATAAAAGAATATGTGTTTACATTCAATGTTCGACATGTTAAAATTAAAGATAGAGAGCGTTAACTTTAGTGTTTGAATGTAGTTAAAAATGCCATCAAAATGAAACTTATAAAGACCGCTCCACAAATGAAGATATTAGAATACAACAACTGGACCCCTCAATGACCTGATAACCACTGTCAACAAAAAAACCTAAACTCTACGGCCACATCACAGGCTCTTCAGAGGGTGTGGTGGCCGAGTGGTAGAGCGCTTAACTTACTAACCGAGGGATCTCGAGTTCAAAACTTCGTTTTTTCTTCTAGTACTCTTTCAGTCCATCCGTCTCTAATGTGTAGGCGACCTGGCATACGTTGGTGTAATGTGGTTGGTCTTTGTGCTGGCCACATGAACCCTCTGTAACAGTCGGTGAAGTAAATGTGGTTGGTCGTTGTGCTGGCCACATGAAACCCTCTGTAACAGTTGGTGAAGTAAATGTGGTTGGTCGTTGTGCTGGCCACATGAAACCCTCTGTAACAGTCGGTGAAGTAAATGTGGTTGGTCGTTGTGCTGGCCACATGAAACCCTCTGTAACAGTTGGTGAAGTAAATGTTGTTGGTCGTTTTGCTGGCCACATGAAACCCTCTGTAACAGTCGGTGAAGTAAATGTGGTTGGTCGTTGTGCTGGCCACATGAAACCCTCTGTAACAGTCGGTGAAGTAAATGTGGTTGGTCGTTGTGCTGGCCACATGAAACCCTCTGTAACAGTCAGCCCTAAAAGCAGATGATCGCACGGAGTGTTACATTTACTAGACAACAATTTAATGTAAGATTATATCCTGAAATATGGATAGATCCATACCAGAGCATCAGGGCCGGCCTTAACAGTTGCGAAGCCCTATGCAAAAAGGGTTGCGCGTGGCCCCAGTCCGTGTAGGGATAAGGATAATAAGTGACAATTAATATTTTGTATTAGAAAATAAATTCGTCTTTTTTTTCCATTCTTTACTACGTACAAATTCACAATTGCATTTTTAAAAATATCGCTTTTTTTTTTTTAAAGAGATTGAGATAGATTTAGAACTATATTTATATGCCAGTGACTCTTACAGTAAAGAAAGTAATGAAACTTCCGGTTTTGGTTAAAATTTTTATTAAAGGAACGCTGACAACGCCTTTGTTATATCGCGCGTAGAATTGACGTATTCTACATTGAATGTTACGCCCAAACGACAAATAGTGTATATTTTTCATGGAGATTTTCGTGAGTTTCGGGAGATTTAGAATTAGCGCGGGTCCTATGAAAATGCGGGGCCCATTGTGACCGCATAGGTTGCAGTGGTCTAAGAGCGGGCTTGCAGAGCACCCTATGGAACCACATCCTCTTCCCCAGCGACAGAACTTGTGCTAATAGCTTCAACAACTCCGTGAACTCTCTAAGTGTACGGAGCAACACCAAGCTAATCTGGCCGAACTTCCTCAATAAAACCTCTCTTATCTCCCCTTTAAGACCTCTCCAATGGAAGAAGGAAAAAAAAATAAGACGAGTTTCAAGAGGGGAGATCAATTGTCACTTTTCCACATCGAGAAAATGATTTTTTAAACTGGAGATTTACGAGCCTGTAGCCCAGGTGGTTCTTTTCAACCACCCTTCCCCCCTCCCACAAGTGATAAGGATCTACATAAGTATAAGAACTTTCCATTGGCTTCAAGTCAACGCTTCTCTACCCAACACCCCCCCCCTTCCCCCCACACACCCCCACAAAACGTATGACATTAGATGACATTAGATGACATAAGTTCGATCTGGTCCCTGCACGTACACATCAGTATCTCTACGTTAATTCTAAGTTACGTCCCATTTATAACACTGGAGCTTCGGATTCTGTAGTGGGGGACTGACAGCTGTAGTTGTGGCATTAGGATTAACATCATATTAAGAGATTAATATCTTTTGTGCGAGAACTAGCCCTCCCCCCCTACCAACCGCTCCATGCTACCCATACAACGCCTCTGGGGTAGGGTGGTGGAGTGAAGAGTAGTGAGAATGGGGCATCTATATAATGTCGCTAATTACCTGTGACGCTAATTCCTCGGTAATGCGGGCGTCATTTTTTTTTTAACTTTGCGCGAGAAAAAAATAAATTGTTAGTGAAATAGGTAAACTGTCTTTGTCTCTCTCTAATAGGTCAACTGTCTTTGTCTCTCTCTAATAGGTCAACTGTCTTTGTCTCTCTCTAATAGGTCAACTGTCTTTGTCTCTCTCTAATAGGTCAACTGTCTTTGTCTCCCTCTAATAGGTCAACTGTCTTTGTCTCTCTCTAATAGGTCAACTGTCTTTGTCTCTCTCTAATAGGTCAACTGTCTTTATCTCCCTCTAATAGGTCAACTGTCTTTGTCTCTCTCTCTCTCTCCTTATATGTATCTAAAAAAATTGACGTGATAGATAGAAAGATAGAAAGATAGATAGATAGATAGATAGATAGATAGATAGATATATAGATAGATAGATAGATAGATAGATAGATAGATAGATAGATAGATAGATAGATAGATAGATAGATAGATAGATAGATATATATATAGATAGATAGATAGATAGATATATAGATAGATAGATAGATAGATAGATAGATAGATAGATAGATAGATAGATAGATAGATAGATAGATAGATAGATAGATAGATATATAGATAGATAGATAGATAGATAGATAGATAGATAGATAGATAGATAGATATATAGATAGATAGATAGATAGATAGATAGATAGATAGATAGATAGATAGATAGATAGATAGATAGATAGATAGATAGATAGATAGATAGATAGATAGATAGATAGATAGATAGATATATAGATAGATAGATAGATAGATAGATAGATAGATAGATAGATAGATAGATAGATAGATAGATAGATAGATAGATAGATAGATAGATAGATAGATAGATAGATAGATAGATAGATAGATAGATAGATAGATAGATAGATAGATAGATAGATAGATAGATAGATAGATAGATAGATAGATAGATAGATAGATAGATAGATAGATAGATAGATAGATATTGATAATCGTATTGAATGTAAATGATGATCAAGCCATGTATTGCGAACTGTTAGTTCAACTGATGGATACAATCAATTATATATGTTAGGAAAAAAATAACTTAAGTTGTATACATGTGATCATGGGCGGACTGGGTGTCAAAATCGGCACGGGCATTTCTATACCATCCGGCCCATAACTTGTATATCATATGATGGGGCTCCAATTCTAGGTCTACGTGTACTCAAAGTCACTGTTAACTTTGATAATGTATCGATAATTGTACACATGTATACAGTGAACACTATATCCTTATAAGGGATATAAGTCATCTGCTGCTTTTTAATCGCTTTTTAACACGACACTCAAAGGACCCCTTATAAGAGAATATTATAAAATCTTTAACAATTTAATACTTGTCATAGTGGTATCCATGCGGCCCTTTCTGTGGCCCTCCCAGCCCATTAGGTTACCGGTCCACCGGGCCTTTCCTCATATAGCCAGTCCGCCCCTGTGTGTGAACTATAAATAGATATGTGGGCACCGGGGGGGGGGGGGAGTGACTATATCAGTAAAAGACAAGTTTAGCGAACTGTGTCTATAGACACTTGAATATTTCTTACCAACTCATGTCCTAATGGTCGACCTCTCAATCCGGTGACACCGGGGAGATTTACGATCTAATCCGATAATCTACTTCTTTTATTGCGTGCCCGTTTCCCTTCCCCTCCCCTTCTCTGGGGGGGGGGGCAGATTTAGGGCCAATCTATTAGAACAGGAGGGGCCCCTCCAAAAGTACGCATTGCTCCAGGATTGCACAAACTCCGCAGCATCAAAGGAACACGTACTGTTGTTTAGGGGAGCCAGGTAATTTATGAGGGTAATCAACAGTCAGGGGCTGATAACTCTGAACTGACACGACGGTGGATACGCCAGAGTGTTTGCCCGTCACTGCCTGTCTTGAGACCTGGACTTTCTGTCACTTGGGAGTTTATGTCCACTGTTGACATGTCAATTTATGAGCCATTGTGAAGCGTGTTTTCGTATAAATCATACACTTTGATTTGTGACACGTGTGTGTGTGTGGAAAGGGACGGGGGGCTTAGGGGTGGGCCAAAAGTTCAATTAGAAAAAAAATCACCACTAGAATTATGGGATATGTTGGTGCGGGGGCACCTAAGAACTGATATTAAACATACTCAACATGTCAGTAAGAATGATTGAGCATTGGCATAAAATATTGTCTATAATTAACTATTTGCGGATGGGCTTAGAACGATATGATCATTCCTCTGAAACTGATTGCCCTTCTAACAAAGTATTATGCCTGGTGTATTTTACATCTTGCTAACTAGACTATGTTGAAGCACATTATTCTTTGTCTCTAAAACCCTATTAGATAATAAAATAAGAGAAAAATTAATAATAATAATTTTAAAAAATAATTTATGTACTCACAAAATAAACATATTGCTGTTCTGGAGTCAGTGTCGTTATAGAATGTCTTAATTGCCGGTCCCGTAGTTAAGGGGATGTGAAGGAGGTAAATAACTTATACATCATTATCTATTGCATATAGTAGATAGTCAGTAAATACATGTTTTACATTCTACATTAAACTTCTAGAGTCTGATATAAATAAACAACAGGTTCTCGAGTTCCTTAGAGAATTTATGACGTCAGCATAACACAATAAAGTTCCTAGAGAAAAGAGTTCCTTCTACTGACAGCATTGAAAGTTCCTAGAGAAGAGAGTTCCTTCTACTGACAGCATTGACAGTTCCTAGAGAAGAGAGTTCCTTCTACTGACAGCATTGACAGTTCCTAGAGAAGAGAGTTCCTTCTAATGACAGCATTGAAAGTTCCTAGAGAAGAGCGTTCCTTCTACTGACAGCATTGACAGTTCCTAGAGAAGAGAGTTCCTTCCACTGACATCATTGACAGTTCCTGGAGAAGAGAGTTCCTTTTACTGACAACATTGACAGTTCCAAGAGAAGAGAGTTCCTTCTACTGACAGCAATGTCTATTGCTCCATTTATTATTCACACAGTTTATTGTCAGATCAAATAAACCTGTCCATTGTAGCAAAGAGATATACGTTGTCATAGTAACGTACAAATCGTTCTCCGTAACTAGAACAAATCACAGAAGATTCTCTTCTGCTCTCTCTCTCCTCTTTCTTACCTATTTCACCCTTCTCTCTCTCAACCTGTTTCGCCCCTCTATCACTATCTTACCCCCCCCCCTCTTTTCCCTACCTCTTATCTCTCTTTGCCCTCTCTCTCTCTCTTTTATTCCCTGTCTCTTATCCATCTCTTGTCCCTAATCCTCAGACGAAGCACCATCCGGGCACACACACACACATGAATCGTCACCAACAAACTAATAGACAATAGTCAACACTAAAATGTGAATCCACCCCCCCCCCCGATTCCTATTCACCCTATCCCCCCCCCCAACATGTCTTTTCCCTCTTTTCCTTGCGACCTCCGCTCGACTCCCTAACCCCCCCCCCCTCCCACTATGTCACGGTCGTTATCTGGAGTAAACCAGGGTTTATTACTCTCGTCTCAGGAGGAAGAGGAGCCGAGGCAGTATGGAGCAGGGGTAGGACGGGGTAGCGAAGGGTGGAGTTGAACCAGCCCTCGTCAAGATTTACGGGCTTTTACACCGGGTCCCTTCACGTGCAACGACTTACCATATTATTTATTGCCCTAGACGCCCCCCCCCCCCCCGGACCAGGGGAAAGAATGTTCGAGAATAAATTAACCTCCGCTTCAAAATCTAAGATGGCCGGTCACAGAGATATGATCTTGTTGTTTAGGTGGGGGTGGTCAAGTGTTAGAGGAAATACCTTCTAAACCGAGGTACCTCGGTTCATAACGTCACTATCGTCACCACGTTTTTTTTTAAGTACCATTAAAACACATTGTAATTTCCGACTGCCTATTAGCAGACGTCCACTCATCCGCATCAACCCTGCTCAAACTTAACAGAAGATAGCATCAACCATTACTAGCGCCTCCATAAGCCTTGGTTCGTACCCCCCTACGCCATTCCCCAGCCGTCCTGTGGAAAATTTGGAGTTATGGAGTGTATATATGCGTGTTTCTGATGTAGCCATGACTAAAATGATGGCAGATATATTGCTTGTTTCTGATGTAGCCATGACTAAAATGATGGCAGATATATTGCTTGTTTCTGATGTAGCCATGACTAAAATGATGGCAGATATATTGTTTGTTTCTGATGTAGCCATGACTAAAATGATGGCAGATATATTGTTTGTTTCTGATGTAGCCATGACTAAAATGATGGCAGATATATTGTTTGTTTCTGATGTAGCCATGACTAAAATGATGGCAGATATATTGCTTGTTTCTGATGTAGCCATGACTAAAATGATGGCAGATATATTGCTTGTTTCTGATGTAGCCATGACTAAAATGATGGCAGATATATTGCTTGTTTCTGATGTAGCCATGACTAAAATGATGGCAGATATATTGCTTGTTTCTGATGTAGCCATGACTAAAATGATGGCAGATATATTGCTTGTTTCTGATGTAGCCATGACTAAAATGATGGCAGATATATTGCTTGTTTCTGATGTAGCCATGACTAAAATGATGGCAGATATATTGCTTGTTTCTGATGTAGCCATGACTAAAATGATGGCAGATATATTGCTTGTTTCTGATGTAGCCATGACTAAAATGATGGCAGATATATTGTTTGTTTCTGATGTAGCCATGACTAAAATGATGGCAGATATATTGCTTGTTTCTGATGTAGCCATGACTAAAATGATGGCAGATATATTGCTTGTTTCTGATGTAGCCATGACTAAAATGATGGCAGATATATTGCTTGTTTCTGATGTAGCCATGACTAAAATGATGGCAGATATATTGTTTGTTTCTGATGTAGCCATGACTAAAATGATGGCAGATATATTGCTTGTTTCTGATGTAGCCATGACTAAAATGATGGCAGATATATTGCTTGTTTCTGATGTAGCCATGACTAAAATGATGGCAGATATATTGCTTGTTTCTGATGTAGCCATGACTAAAATGATGGCAGATATATTGCTTGTTTCTGATGTAGCCATGACTAAAATGATGGCAGATATATTGCTTGTTTCTGATGTAGCCATGACTAAAATGATGGCAGATATATTGCTTGTTTCTGATGTAGCCATGACTAAAATGATGGCAGATATATTGCTTGTTTCTGATGTAGCCATGACTAAAGTGATGGCAGATATATTGCTTGTTTCTGATGTAGCCATGACTAAAATGATGGCAGATATATTGCTTGTTTCTGATGTAGCCATGACTAAAATGATGGCAGATATATTGCTTGTTTCTGATGTAGCCATGACTAAAATGATGGCAGATATATTGCTTGTTTCTGATGTAGCCATGACTAAAATGATGGCAGATATATTGCTTGTTTCTGATGTAGCCATGACTAAAATGATGGCAGATATATTGCTTGTTTCTGATGTAGCCATGACTAAAATGATGGCAGATATATTGTTTGTTTCTGATGTAGCCATGACTAAAATTATGGCAGATATATTGCTTGTTATTAGCTGGAATAGATTCTGAAGTAATCACGAGTGCATCTGTCTTTATAAACGGGGGATTGAAAGGTGAAATACGGAGGACAGGTAGAACATCAGTCACAGAAGGACGTGGTGGTCAAAGGGAGGTACACTTTGTTCAAATTGTTTCGGGTAATAGTTCATTTGTAACATGGAGAGTCGCTAAAACTAATTTGGAAAACCTCCAGACTTTTGTTAACGGATGCCTACTCCAGATATTAGGAATTAGGTGGCCAGAAAAGATAACTACTGCCAATTTGTGGGAGAGAATTAGACAAAAGGCCATAGCCCAAGACATCAAAAAGCGAAAGTGGAGCTAGATAAAACATACCCTGCGAAAACCAGCTGCCAATGTTGCAAGGCAGGCACTTGATTGGAATCCGCAAGGAAAGAGGAAAGTGGACAGACACAAGCAAACCTGGAAGAGGTCAGCCATCAGTGAAGCTGAGGGTACTGGAATGACATGGGAGCAGATGAAGAAAGCTGCTCAGAACCGAGTTCGGTGGAGAGGTGTGGTTGCGGCCCTATGCTCCCACAGGAGCTCACAGGATTAAACAATAGTTCATTTGTTTTTCTATATTATACATCAACATTGAAGTCTAACGCTGTCTGTATATATTGATCATTAACGTTTTTATATTAGCTTAATAGACGTTCAATGTTTATTCAAGTTTCACTTCTAGAGATTAATACGCTTACAACGATTGAATTGGACTAGCTGTTTACAGCAACAACACGACGGCTGTGTAGTAAAGGTTGGAATAGGAATCACAGGATATGATACTTTTCAAATCTAAAGGACGATCCAAAAAAAATCAGGTACAACACAATAAAACACTATATGACACTTTCAAAATCTCCATAACACACTTTAAATACCAGCCATTAATTTGTAGGTAGTCAAGTGAAGAATTATTCCTTTCAATTTCCTATCATTAAGAAAGAACAGCTGTCCAGCTCTGTAATCAACCCTTTTTATTTTAATCTCTAGACTCTAAAGTGTAATGGAGTCAGTGCTCTAACTCTAACTAGCTCCATCAGAGAATTACACAGTACACCTTGTAAGTTCATTCTCGGCACAATAAAATGTTTGGAAAAATAAAAATTGAAACACCTGACCAGGTAGCTTGAATCATCAAGAAGGTTTTCCCGCCTCTAAGACTAATAAAGGCAATGCCTCCAAAAATAACAAGATTTTAATTGAGGGGCCGTTTAAAATGATCTAGGTCAAGACAGGTGTGACCAACAATTAAGTCACGTGTGATCAGTCCAAAACAAATAGGATGAAGATGAGTGTACAGCCTTCCAATCAAATGTTTGAGTTGAAGATGTCTGTATGTGCGTGTTGCATACCTCGTGTTTTCATTGCACCAATTCTTTTTGTTTTCAGGATCTCAGAAAGCACTCTCATTGCTGCATCGCCTTATCTTTGGCTGGACCTTTTTTTTATAGTGTATGTTTTCAGCTTTTTGCAACGTTTTGGACAGTTTGCTTAGTCTATTAACGTTTAATACAGCATGCACCCAAAAATATATATTCTTGATTATATCACGCTATTCTTGATTATATCACGCTATTCTTGATTATATCACGCTATTCTTGATACGAACCATGTCTACAAAATATTACTACTGAAAAACAATGTGTCATTATTGAAAAGACACTAATATCTGCAAGATCCACCCACTCTATTTACAGGTTTAAAAAAAAAGGGGGGATAACCCTTTCTAATCAACTAATTTAGATTAAAGGATGTGCATTCTGTCTGATGCTCGAATTCAAAGAAAATAATACATGGGCCAGTGTTTATAAATAGGCTTATATTGTTTTCACATGAACATGACTTGATGAAGCCCGCAGGTCGTGGTTCTTTGTACGTCATATTATCAAGGAATGCCTTCGCCGTGCTTTCATTTAAATAATGGCGCGAGACTATCTCGTCTGCAGACAAGGTCTAAGTATCACTGCGACCTCTCATAATTAGACAGACCCTTTGGGTTTCGGGGGTCAGTTATTCTTAGTGATTAAGGTGGACCAGGGAGGGACTATCAGCTTCAGAATGTCGCTAGCAATTAAAGGGTACACATTTATTTATCACACTCATTATACTAGACCGCAGACGCGGAAATTGCCGAACAGTAATTCACCTCTAATATACTTAGAGGAGAGTATGGCCGCGTTCTAGATCATATGGCTAGAGATAGTGAAGGTCTCCAGTTCCTATCCCAGCGGATTCTAGAAATAATGTTTGCTTTCGTCTGGAGATCTGGAAGTTTATAGCAGAGGTTCCATCACATGTGGTTAAAACCCATAATTAAGATCACAGTAGACAAATGTGTACAAATACTCCTTCTTCCCTAGTGCTATTAGAGCATGGAATGGGTTGCCTGAGCTAGCCAGGAAAACCAGTGACTTGGCAGAATTTAAGTCATTGGTTAATATGCATGACTAAATGCATGACGCGTATGACGTAATCATCTTCTTTTTTGAAGTAACGTCTGTATTATATAAGATAAGATAAGATAATGTTTCAGAATGTCTTTAAAAATGTGCTGAGTAATAATGTAGTTAACATCGTAACAAGATTGGATAGTAACTAAAGGTCTAGACTCTGTAGAGTTACTAAGACTTAGTTCACATGAAACAAGATACGAGCCAGCGATGAAGACTACATGATTTACACAAGATATAACCAAATCCATATCAGCGACGTGACAATCTGGAGTTAAAACCTCCAGGCCATTGGCCGTTATCCATTTAAAGGAATATATAATAGAATCAGCTTCAAACAAATAATCGACACACTCCATTACCTTGCTGAGGGTGGCCTCTGACCAAGAGAATTGAATTTTTGAGACATAGAATACACTAATGCAGCACAATAAGTATCCTTAATTTTACAATTTTATATTAACTCACTATGTCTGTTTGTATGTCTGTCTGTCTGATACAATTTTTTTGTACAAGGGAAATAACGTTTACAGTTATTTAAGGGGAAAAAAACAGACATATTTAACAATATCTGTGAGTATTGAAGGATTAATTTCATTTGTTGATATCAAGAAAGTTAATAACCAGTAATTGATCGACTAATTTTTTTTTTCGTGTATTGACTACGCCAATGAATACTTGTGCAAAGTTTCAACTTGAGAAATAACGTGTTCAAACTTTTTACCAGACAGACCAACAGACAGACACACATAAGCTTTATAGTAAATGTATAATTAATAAAATTAACGAGTTAGTTCATTTATTAATTAAAGTAAATAAAAAAAGACGTCTACAAAATGGCAGGAGTGACAGCGGTCAGGGTTTCGAACTAGATACCATAAAACAACAGTCTAAAGCGCAGCAGCAATCCGAAACATTCTGAAAGGTTGAAAAAGGTGTTTTTTTTTTTGTTTCTTTTTTATTTAGAACAACAGAATACGGTGTATAGTAATTTAAAATATATAGAGCCTGGGCTCTATGTAAGAGTCTATTTGGTTGTACGAGAGGTGAAACATTTGTTCATGTAATGTCTTATGTCTTGGCGATCTTGTAAGTACATCTTCCTTGTTGTCCCTTTGATTAATGACACCGAGTCTACCCCCCCCCCCACAAACACACACAGCTACAACTTCTTTAGTCAGCACTTCTTTCCACTACCGAGTTCGACCGTCTCTCTCCCCTCTCTTATCAAATGCCCCCCACCCCTCCTTTTCCCAATTAAAATGCTGATTCTCACCTGTAATTTAAAATATATAGAGCCTGGGCTCTATGTAAGAGTCTATTTGGTTGTACGAGAGGTGAAACATTTGTTCATGTAATGTCTTATGTCTTGGCGATCTTGTAAGTACATCTTCCTTGTTGTCCCTTTGATTAATGACACCGAGTCTACCCCCCCCCCCACAAACACACACAGCTACAACTTCTTTAGTCAGCACTTCTTTCCACTACCGAGTTCGACCGTCTCTCTCCCCTCTCTTATCAAATGCCCCCCACCCCTCCTTTTCCCAATTAAAATGCTGATTCTCACCTGTCAGTAAACACAACAATCGATCACCGACTGTACAAGATCAATAACATGAATCTTAATATATGTGTGTGTAATTAAGGAAATCAATAAGGCTGTTGATTAATTTTTTTGTCATATGTGCATTCTCACCTTCCACCTTATTTCGACTTTAACGGATCTCATCATTTCTAGAGGAAATTCCTTTTTTTTTTTCATAAAAGTATTTCGGCTTGGCTGAAGTGAGGCCTTGCAGAAGTGAGATCTGGCAGAGGTGAGATCTGGAAGAAGTGAGATCTGGCTTCAGTGAGATCTGGTAGAGGTGAGACCTTGCAGAAGTGAGATCTGGCAGAGGTGAGATCTGGCAGAGGTATGATCTGGCAGAAGTGAGATCTGGCTGAAGTGAGATCTGGCAGAAGTGAGATCTGGCAGAAGTGAGATCTGGCAGAAGTGAGATCTGGCAGAAGTGAGATCTGGCTGAAGTGAGATCTGGCTGAAGTGAGATCTGGCTGAAGTGAGATCTGGCTGAAGTGAGATCTGGCAGAAGTGAGATCTGGCAGAAGTGAGATCTGGCAGAAGTGAGATCTGGCTGAAGTGAGATCTGGCAGAGGTGAGATCTGGCAGAAGTGAGATCTGGCAGAGGTGAGATCTGGCAGAGGTATGATCTGGCAGAAGTGAGATCTGGCTGAAGTGAGATCTGGCAGAAGTGAGATCTGGCAGAGGTATGATCTGGCAGAAGTGAGATCTGGCTGAAGTGAGATCTGGTAGAGGTGAGACCTTGCAGAAGTGAGATCTGGCTGAAGTGAGGCCTTGCAGAAGTGAGATCTGGCAGAGGTGAGATCTGGAAGAAGTGAGATCTGGCTGAAGTGAGATCTGGTAGAGGTGAGACCTTGCAGAAGTGAGATCTGGCAGAGGTGAGATCTGGCAGAGGTATGATCTGGCAGAAGTGAGATCTGGCAGAGGTGAGATCTGGCAGAGGTATGATCTGGCAGAAGTGAGATCTGGCAGAGGTGAGATCTGGCAGAGGTATGATCTGGCAGAAGTGAGATCTGGCTGAAGTGAGATCTGGTAGAGGTGAGACCTTGCAGAAGTGAGATCTGGCTGAAGTGAGATCTGGCAGAGGTATGATCTGGCAGAAGTGAGATCTGGCAGAGGTGAGATCTGGCAGAGGTATGATCTGGCAGAAGTGAGATCTGGCAGAGGTGAGATCTGGCAGAGGTATGATCTGGCAGAAGTGACATCTGGCTGAAGTGAGATCTGGTAGAGGTGAGACCTTGCAGAAGTGAGATCTGGCTGAAGTGAGATCTGGCAGAGGTATGATCTGGCAGAAGTGAGATCTGGCAGAGGTGAGATCTGGCAGAGGTATGATCTGGCAGAAGTGAGATCTGGCAGAGGTGGGATCTGGCAGAGGTATGATCTGGCAGAAGTGAGATCTGGCAGAGGTGAGATCTGGCAGAGGTATGATCTGGCAGAAGTGAGATCTGGCTGAAGTGAGATCTGGTAGAGGTGAGACCTTGCAGAAGTGAGATCTGGCAGAGGTGAGATCTGGCAGAGGTATGATCTGGCAGAAGTGAGATCTGGCAGAGGTGGGATCTGGCAGAGGTATGATCTGGCAGAAGTGAGATCTGGCAGAGGTGAGATCTGGCAGAGGTATGATCTGGCAGAAGTGAGATCTGGCAGAGGTGAGATCTGGCAGAGGTATGATCTGGCAGAAGTGAGATCTGGCAGAGGTGGGATCTGGTAGAAGCGATACCTTGCAGAAGTGAGATCTTGCTGGATTGAGATCTGGCAGAAGTGAGACCTGACAGAAGTGAGATCTGGCAGAGGTGAGACCTTGAAGCAGTAAGATCTGGCAGAGGTGAGACCAGGCAGAGGTGAGATCTGGTAGAAGCGAGACCTTGCAGAAGTGAGATCTTGCTGGATTGAGATCTAGCAGTTGTGAGACCTGACAGAAGTGAGATCTGGCAGAAGTGAGACCTTGAAGCAGTGAGATCTGGCAGAAGTGAGACCTTGCACAAATTAGATCTGGTAGAAGCGAGACCTTGCAGAAGTGAGATCTGGCTGGAGTGAGATCTGGCAGAGGTGAGATCTGGCATATGTGGGACCTGGTAGAAGTGAAACCTGGCAGAGGTGAGATCTGGCAGAAAAGAGACCTTGTCTAGCGATATAATGCTTGCAAGTCGAGGAGAAATTCACATTCAAACTCTCAAATCTATCACAGAGAATGTTTGTTCAGGGGTTGCTCCTGGAAAGACATTTTTCTTACTTGACAAAGATCTATGGACTTGATAATGTCACAAAAAAAAAACAACAACCGAGATTTGAACAAAGTCTTTGTCAGCCCGCTTACCGTGCACGAACCAAACATTGCTATGTATAATAAGCTTGTTCAAACCACAATCAATAGAAGACCATACTGACAGAACAAGGTCAATATAGAAGTTATAAAACACAATGTCTAGGTTTCACAGTCTAGCAAGGTGTGACGTAGCCCCAGACAGCAAATCTCATTCAAATGAAATCCTAGGCATGTCTGGATACTTTCATACATGGCGGAAATGGTGCATCCGGTGTACAAAATAAGTAAGTGTTGATGAGCTATGCTTTTTTCTCACGTTATGGGGTCGTCTCCCCCCAACAACAACTAAATGACGACAATGCCACCCATGTTGCATCATTCACAACCAATCGCTAGCCCCCTTCCCACCGTCACCATAGAAACATGCACACGCACACATCCATAACACCCCTTCAGATTTAGTAAGACTTGTAGAGACCAGCAAGTTAACAGCTAATATTGTTTTCCCAGTAAAAAAAAAAATCTTCATGCTAGCGAAGCCGATCATCAACTTAAAGAGAAAATCGTATTCCTACGAGATAATGAAGTTTAATTTTCTAACAGATCAAGAGGCTAGAATCATAATACACCTAATTATACAGTTAGACATTTCTTTTTTTTAAGTTTTTTTTTTTTTTTTGGCGATGTAAAAAAAAAAATCTGGTTATAATGAATGTTTCTGACTTGCCTTGTTGGCGTGTAATTAACGTCAATGAGGCTTTTAATCTATTTCCTGTTCCGCTTCCTTCAACGTGGGATACAGATCGACTGCCTGAGTTATCCTCTCCTTCACTCTCGCGCCCCCCTTCCTTCCCCCCCCCCTCCACCTTTTCCCAAATCTAACTATCCCCCTTTGGTTCGAATCCCACAGATGTCAACTTGATCACTCATTCGTCTCACCGCAGCTTAGACCAGTGGCCCATCGATTAGTGACCACTCGACATGCAAGCGCTTCCTGCTTCCATTAATCAAGGAGCAACCACCAACACCGGTGTGTGTGTGGGGGGGGGGGGGGAGAGACGCGGGGGAGGTATGGTAAAAAGGGGGGAGGGTGTGTATTGATCACCCAACATCATGCAGTGATTGACCCTCATCAATCTTCGATTTGCCTAAGCATCCAGGATTAATTACTTCCACTCACCCGCAGGCTCCCCCCCCCCCCCAATTTTCACGTGGTGATAAATAGGACGGCGGGGAGAGCTATGTGTGTTGGCGGAAGACGTTTTGATGAAAGCGCAGCACGCGAGGAAATCCATCTCCGTGTTGTGGGATCGTAGCCCGGGACACGTGTATCCCCGCGGGAATTTTTACACAAAAATGTTTTATAGATCTATTATAAGTAATAGTTAACCAGTTCTATTAGCTGCTCCGAAGCGTCCAGACATGCAGCCATTGTAAGGCGAGGGCAGCACTTTTTAAAGTAACTTTAAATGTAGCCCACATTTCAGTTTGAGACCGGGTGGTTGAGGGGTAAAGCACTTTGCTTCCAAACCGAGGGGTCCTTGGTTTGAATCCTGGCGAAGACTGGGGTTTTAAATTTCGGAATCTCTAAGCGATCTCTGAATCCACCCAGCTCAAATGGGTATCTGATATTACATGGGGAAAAGTAAAGGCGTATGTCATTGTACTGATCACATGACACCCTCCTAAACATTGTGCCACAGAAACAGACAACCTCTGATCGCAATGTCTGAAAGGGGAACTTTAAGTTTAATTCATATTACTGCTAAAAGTAGAAATATATCTATATCAAATTCAAGTAGAAGAGGTCAAAGGTTAAACCATATATCAATTCTCTTAAAATCAATATTTGCACGTCTTTACGTCACCGACGTCTCTCCTTCAACAGCCTCCCCCCCCCCCTCTTTTATACACTCACATTCCGTCAATCCTACTAAAAAATTACATCAGCCAATCCTACACACTTTAGAACAATAATACATCTCAAACGAGGCCAGCGCGAGGCCTTTACCTCCAATGAAAAAAAAAAGTGTTCCTACTGGGAAGTTTGTCAGGAGCTAACTACACAGGATCTTCTTGTTTCTATAGGAAATACTTTGTCACAGATAAGTGTTAACGTTCCCAAAGCTCTCAAGTTGAAGTCTGCCACTGCAATGAATAACAAGAACTATAGATCAATCCAGATGTTTCTTTTCAAGGCGCAAAAGTTTAAATATTAAGATGATCAAAAAACGTTATGGTATGTTACAGTATGTTACGGTATGTTACAGTATGTTATGGTATGTTACGGTATGTTACGGTTGTCGTTGCGGTAAAAAACAAGAACCCCCCCCCCCCCCCAAAAAAAAAAATACTTTAAAAAAAAATATACTTAGTGTAATAGTATCAATTAGACTGGATCAGTCAGTAATTAAATTTGTAATAGATCTAGACCGACAACAATAAATCTGTGCGATTACAGATATTTTTACCTATTGTTTTTTTTGTTAAGCGCTATTTCATGCTTTTTACTTTCTCAATGCGCTATGAGCCTATGACTTATCTGGACCAGTTGGGCAAAATAGCCGGGATGGTGGGGGGAGGGAAGAAAGAAATTGATTCCTAAGGGAATTTTACCGTAATCGCTTTTAAAAGAATTGATATTTAAAAAGGGGGAACGGCTCAAACCGACATACTAACCACTCTGCTAGTGCGGTGCTTATGAAAAATAGAAGATTGTATAGTTATTGTTTGTACCAAACTTACTTTACAGCGGCGATCAATAAAGGGGGGAAATTCAGATTATACAGCCATCTCAGTCAAGTAATATGTCTTCCCCTTGTTCAAGATACCAAAGAAATGAATTACTTACCAATACTTCATTAACTAATTGATTACATTTTTTTATTGATTCTTGTGTGGTCAGGTAAAAGAAATAATTGTGCAAAATTTTAGCTTGATCCGAGATTGGGTGCACACAATTTTTACCAGACAGACAGAGTTGATATAAGCTTTGTAAAAATAGTGTCAATCTAGAGTAATGTAGCTCATTTATCTAAAAGTACAGCCACTTCATTATCGTGCGTGAGAACCCTTATTCTAGCTGCACCTGTAATTTTTTTTTTTAGGTTCCTTGTTTGGGACATTTAAGAAAGGTGTACGGAATTGCAAGAGAGAACTTCCTACTGTTCTTGTAAGGAGTGTTTGACTTGAGAGGAGGGGGGGGGGTCTAGAAAGAAGTCTATGAGGGGAGGAGGGGGTCCCACTGTGTATTATAAAATACGCATTCGTTAAGGGGAAGACAACCCATGAATGTGTTAATGGGAAATAATCTCATCTGGATCCCGAGGAAGATAGTTTGTCATTCTGTCAAGGGGGAGATAATTGATTGGAAAACACGCGATGACAAAGATAATAATTTCTAGAAATTTCGACATTATGAAAGGAGCAATAATTGGTGTTCAGAAGCGGGGAAAAGATGGAGAATCGGTAAAGAGGGGGTGGGGGTGGAGTTCACGATGAAATAATTGAATTACGCATTACAAAGAGGATGACGGGCGGGTAGGACGGGGAGGGGCAACTCCAGGCAACTAATCAAATTACGAGGACACACAAGCACTCGTACTCACACACAAAAAAAAAACACCGGGCGAGTAAATTGTGTGCATGCGTGATGCCGCCATTAATCAGAGCTGACTTCTCGTCTGCTGTCAAAGTTATCCGTCTGTCCTTTGTACGTAATGGGCCATTACATCATTGAAGCAAATTTACATAGTGGCGCGACCTCTTCCTCTAGCCTTCCTCAATCCTCCTCCATCATACCCTCCCACCAACACCAAAAAAAAAAAAGCTCACAACCTACAAAGCCCTCGCTTGTCCTCGTCAGACGACAACTTGGCTTTTCAAAAAAAAAAAAAAAAAATGGGATCTGCGCTATCCGAGTTGGCCAGAATGCGCACAACGTGGGAGTCAACATTATATAACTTTTTGTAGGAAAAGTGAGGGGGGGGGGGTGGTGGGGGGTGGAAACAAAGTGAAAAAAAAAAAAAGAAAGAACAGAATCGACGGGGTATGATTTTTACCAGAAGAGACGATTATTGGGTAAAACTGTATTACTGGTATGTAGGCATGTTTTTGCATGGGGGGGGGGGGATTACCTTTTTTTTTAATGATTACATTTTTCTTTTTTCTTGCGCATATATTGCTAGCTGAATTAAGATATTTCATAGTTATAACTCCACTCAGCATTACTTCTTTCCCTGTGTCTCTTTCTCCAGCTTTCTTTTCTCTCTCTTTCTCTCTCACTTACTACCTCTCTTTCTCTCTCTCACGCTCTCTCTCTCTCTCTCTCTTTCTCACTCTCTCTTACTCTCTGCATTAAAAATGTATTCCAAAATTGTAAGCAAGGGTTATTAAAGTTTAAAAAAATAATAGAGAACGGGATACAGAATGTTTTTTTTTTATTTAATGTATTATTTGTTTATTTTTCTCTTCTGGTACATGTATGAATAAACAACAATAGAAAACATTTCCATCCGATATGTAAGAATTTAAAAACAAAATTGTTCAGTAAAAAAACAAACATCGATAATACCTCCTTTTCCAATCTTTCACTTTTACGTCCTCACTGTTTTGTTTTTTCTTTCTTCAAATACTCTTCCTATTCAGTGGCGTAGGTAGGGATATGGGGCCCCTGCAATTTGACATTCAACATTATACATGAAATAATGGCGTTATATGTAATACTTAATGTAAAAAACAAAATATTAGGACATTCATTTGAGGGCCCCTTAAACTGGGTGCTCGGGAGATTTTAAAATTCGAACCTCCTCCTCCATCCTAGCTACGCCACTGTTCCAATTGGTTGGAAAGAAGAAAAACGAAGAAAATAAAGAAAGAATAAAAAAAATAAAAGATACAACGGATTAGTCTGACAAGAAAGAGAGAGAAAGAGAGTTGGACACAGAGTGGAGAGGTTTAAATAGAGAGACATACAGAGAAGATATAAAGAGAGAGAGACAGAAAGAGAGAGAAGAGACAAAAAAACACTGAACGAGAGAGAGAGCTATAGATATTGAGTCAGGGAAAGAAAAATAGGCAGAGACACAGGCAGAAAGAAAGAGAGAGAGAGAAAAAAAAAGAGAGAGAGAGAGAGAGCTAGATAGAGATCCTCAGTCAGGAAAGAAAAATTGTCACAGACACAGGCAGAAAAGAGAGAGAGAGAGAAAAAGAGAGAGAGAGAGAGAGCTAGAGATCCTCAGTCAGGAAAGAAAAATAGGCAGACACAGACAGAAACAAAGAGAGAGAAAGAGAGAGAGAGAGAGAGCTAGATAGAGATCCTGAGTCAGGAAAGATACAGACATAGAGAAAAAAAAAAGAGGGACAGTCCTGTACAGAAAGAGGTAAGACAGAAATGACAAAGGAGACCAGGACATCACCGAACCTCGGGAATCACTTGTGTTTTTACAAGCGGCGAATCGATACCACTATCACGTGCCAATGGTCAGCCATATTTCTTTTACCATCGAAATCGATAAAGGAGCGTTGGGCTGGAGGGAGGGAGAGGGGGAGAGGCGGTGAGATTTCGGGTGCGAGAGGAGACGAGCGGAATCGTTTGCAGCCACTACTGTCAAATACCTTGTTTCCGGTCTGTTTTCCCACAGGGGTCGATCCCACCCGTTACAAGTACTCCCCCCCCCCCCTTTAACCCTTTTTCTTCCAACAACAAACTTACTCACGTCCATTTTACCCCCCCCTCCTTTTCCCTTTTCCTCTCGACCAAGACTGCTCTCACTGACGATAGAAAGAGAATGTGAAGTGACATCCAGCCGACCGGAAGCGATTCGTTGCAAGTCATTGATGGGAATAACTCGGCGCGGCTGATCGTCTGCTGTGCACACGATTGTACATTCAAAGACAGAACGGGGTGGTACAACATTATAAGTGGGGGGGGGGGAGGAGGGACTGGAAGACGAATGGAGATGAGGGTGGCTGGAATGAGGGCGCCAGGGTGCAGTTCGCGAGAGCTGCTTCACCTCCCCGGACACACACACAAAAAAAAAATCGAGTACGAAAGCAAAGGAGGTTGTGTCAAATACAATTGAGAACTATCAATTTCCAAGGGCAAAGGGAGTTAATGAACACTTCTCTCTGTCTCTCTCTCTCTCGCTCTCTCTCTTACACACACTAAGATAAAATAAATTTCTAAATGATTCTGAAGGAGAGAAAGAATGATGGGAGGGGTGGGGGGGAGGAGAGAGTCAAAAGGTGGATCAGGGCGCTTTAAGCGAAGTAATGAGATGGACAACGGAAGATGAGCATTCTCAATCTTCCAGATTGATCTAACAGTTCCAGACCCGCACCCTGCGTCGCTCATTCCCGCTTCTACAGACAAAAACGAAAGAGAGAGAGCGAGAGGAAAAGTGTGTGCGTGAATATGTGTGTAATTGGTGTCTATGTCTGTCTCTCGTTATATATATATATATATATGTATATATATATATATATATATATATATATATATATATATATATATATATATATATATATAATTATATAGATAGATAGATATGGGAGTGGATAGATAGATAGATAGATAGATAGATAGATATGGGAGTAGATAGATAGGAGTAGATAGATAGATAGATAGATAGAGAGATAGAGAGATAGATAGATAGATAGATA
Source organism: Biomphalaria glabrata (assembly GCF_947242115.1). Lineage (NCBI taxonomy): Eukaryota > Metazoa > Mollusca > Gastropoda > Planorbidae > Biomphalaria > Biomphalaria glabrata. Next base: position 12,518,671 of record NC_074712.1, on the reverse strand, counting down.
GACAGACAGACAGACAGACAGACAGACAGACAGACAGACAGACAGACAGATAGATAGATAGATAGATAGATAGATAGATAGATAGATAGATAGATAGATAGATAGATAGATAGATAGATAGATAGATAGATAGATATGGGAGTAGATAGATAGGAGTAGATAGATAGATAGATAGATAGATAGATAGATAGATAGATAGATAGATAGATAGATAGATATGGGAGTAGATAGATAGATAGATAGATAGATAGATAGATAGATAGATAGATAGATAGATATGGGAGTAGATAGATAGATAGATATATAGAGAGATAGATAGATAGACAGACAGACAGACAGACAGAGACAGACAGACAGACAGACAGACAGACAGAGACAGACAGACAGACAGAGACAGACAGACAGAGACAGGCAGAGACAGACAGAGACAGACAGAGACAGACAGAGACAGACAGACAGACAGAGACAGACAGAGACAGACAGACAGACAGACAGACAGACAGACAGACAGACAGATAGATAGATAGATAGATAGACATATATAAAGAACCTTTCAGTTCGTGATTAGAGAAGAACGGGAGTAGAAAGGGTGAGACTAGGGAGGCCTGGGCAATGGATGATGCATGATGTCAAATTGATGAATCTAATGTCACCGCGCACAGAATGAAGCTGCAGCGTGGAACGTGTTTAAGATTACGCTGCGCGATATTTCATACTTGATGCTCGATTATAATAATGGTGTCTCCGTGACCCGGGGATGGGTAGAAGAAAGCGGGGGTGGGGGATTTTGGGAGGGGGGGGCGAAGATGAATGACCAGCAACTTCGTTTTGTAATGAGATGTGGGAAGGGAGGGAGGGGGGGTCAAGCTGGACAATATTTGAAGGAAGAGCAGAAAGAGTGAAAGCAATAGACAGGAAGAAAAAAAAAGGGAGGGGGGCGTTTGCGATGACATTTGTGTGTGAGAGGGGGTTGACATCATGACATATGCGTGTAAGATGACATCTTTCTGTCATGTAATGAGAAATAGAGAGATCAGAAGACGGAAAGGACACGTCAAAGAATGAAACCGGGAAACACAATGACCAATGGCTATTTGTAAGAGGAACAAAGTGAGAGATAGTAGGTGAAAAAAGTGTGTGTGTGTGTGGGGGGGTTATATTGAACATAAGAAGGTAGGAGAGGACACTAGAGAAACCGTTAGATTGATAATATACAAGTGTATAGAATCTATAAGACACTAGAGTACAATGTCAAGATAAACGTGAGTCTGAAATAGCACTGAATAGAATAGAATAGAATAGAATAGAATAGAATAGAATAGAATAGAATAGAATAGAATAGAATAAAATAGAGTAGAATAGAATATGTCTTTATAAGAAAGCTATAAAATAGACGCATAAACAGCAAATGCAGATCTGCGAAGACAAATAAATTATATCTTTTATACTGCGCTACTTTCATGATAACAGCATGCTCAGAGCGCTATGGTCAAATGTGAACGCTGTTTACCAGTGGGGGAGGGGGGTATCTGGGAGAAAGGTTTCTCTTTTTTGTACACACACTTCTACTGGAGTCGGGTGACGAACCTCGAGCCCCCTTCATAGGTAGCCAAGACAGGACAAGTTCAGGCGACCACGTTTTCCACGCTTTCCAAATAGAAAAAAGTGTTACTAATACACTAAAAATACATGCTATTTAATTGCAAAAAAAAAAAAAAAAAATACATATATACTGCTGCAGGGGTGAACGACTGTATAGAACATACAATAAACATGCATGTATGTGACCAAATAAAACAAAGGACGTTTGGGCCACTAGGCCTTCGCATGCTACAAAACAAACTAAAAAAAGACAAACAATTAACACAAAATAGTCTTAAGTTACGTTTTTTTTAAAACTGCACTTCGCATTTGAAAGTGACCGAAGTGACCGGAACAGATCTTCGAGAAAGAAACGAAAAAGAGAAAAAAAAGGCGATGCAGAAACAATCATAAAGCGTTGCCCCCCCCCCCCGGCCACCTCTCTCTCTCTCCCCCTCTCCCCCCCCCCCGGGACGCAAACGCTCCGCTTACAAGCACACCCAGGTACAAATACTGCAAAATGATCCTGACAGCATCTTTAAGACTCCGGTTGATTCGGTCTGGAACACTGCAGCCGCCCTTTGATGCAGCGGAGACCATGCTGTCAGTAACGTGTCCCCAATCAGGCCATCAATCAAGAGAGCAAGACATTTATTACTCACTGGCACACCCTTCTCACTCCCCCCCCCCCCCTCATCCCCCGGCTCAACGCACCTCGACACCAGGCTCGGGTCCTGATGAGAGTCTTATAACACAGATGTGAGGAGATAAAAGGAGGGCGAGCATCCCACGGACTTCCAAGTCGAGTAACTGCTGTAGGCAAAAAAAACAACTAATGGGCAACATTTGCTGGGGAAATGAGTTCTGTAAACGAGGATTTTTTTTTTTATAGAAGAACACATCCACACACACACACACACACACACACACACACACACAGAATAAGAAATTTTCAAGACCTAGAAACAGTGGGAGACTCCAGGAAACAAAAAAATTCTTTTACTTCGTTAATGAACCTTTTTTTCCCCGCTCTCTCCTTGTTCTGAATGTCTGCTTTAGCGTCGTAATTTACTAAACTGCATCGTCTGCTGCTTTGAACTCGACAACGGGAAGCCGAGTTATGGCGACTGTAATGGGCTGGCTCAAGGATACAGTGTGGGCGCCTTTGTATAAGTCTTAGAGCACTTCCAAGGGTATCTGGAGGTCGTTCTGCGGCTAGTCAAACTGCCCCGTTAACAAACAAGTTTGGAAGGTGGGCAGCGGAGGGTATGTGGGGGGTCCGCTGCTCGATTCTTTATTCCTTTGATGTTTTCAACTTTATTTCTTCATCTCGCCATGTTCAATGGCTTATGTTCTCCTTGCCTGAGGTAAACAAAAGTTGCTCATCTTGTCCGAGTCATGTTCATGTTTTTATGTTAAAACAAAAGTTCACCCTTTCAGACCTTGTGGTAAAGCGCTTGTCGTCCGAACCGTGGGGGGAAGGTGGTTCCAGGGTTGGAATCCTGGTGAAGACTGTGATTTTTAATTTCGGGATCATTGGGCGCCTCTGAGTCCACCCAGCTCTAATGGGTACCTGACATTAGTTGGGGAAAAATAAAGGCGGTTGGTCGTTGAGTTGGCCACATGACAACCTTGTAAACAGTAGATCACAGAAACAGGTGACCTTTACATCATCTGCACTAGACCACAAGGTCTGAAAGGGGAACTTAATTTAGGTCTATATCTAGACTAACAATAATATATCTCTGTCCGATTAGAAATATTTTCACCAATTGTTTTTGTTTAGCGCAATGTCACGCTCTTCGCTTTCTCAATACTCTATGATGCTATCCCTTGTTTGGACCAGTTTGAAAAGGGAGGAGGGTGGAGGAAAAAAAAGAAGGGGGGGGGGGGGCTACTGTGTGAATGCTACCGTGATCGCTTTTGAAATGCATTTATAAAAACAAAAAACATCTGAATTTGAACTAGAAGGCTCAAGCATACTGAAGCCTTCTCGAACCAATATACCAATCACAGTGCCAGCGAATCGCTTATGAAATGGAAGGTTTTATAGTAATGGATTGTTAGCTTCAAACTTTAAAAATGCGACCACAAAGTAAAAAGGGAGCTAATTCAACTTATACCACCACATTCGTCAAGTGGTATATCTTTCTTTCACGTATTGAAACCTAAAAGAAACAAATAATTAATTAGCAATAGTTAATTAACTAATTGTTTTTCTTAATTGATTCTTGTTTTTGTCAGTTAAAAGAAATAATTGTGCACAATTTCAGCTCGATCCGAGATTGGGTGTCGGAGAAGTAGCGTGTACAAAATTTTTACCAGACAGACAAACAGAGTGAGTTGATAGAAACTTTTTAAAAAGAAATGTAGTTTTAGTAAAAGCTTATGTATGTCCACTTTCCAGATATTATTACTGACAGTGTAAGCCCTATTGGATATGCTAGGACAAATGTGTACAAACACTCTTTCTTCCTTAGTGCTATCAGCGCATGGAATGGGTTGCCTGGGTCAGCCAGTGGCTTGGCAGAGTTTAAGTCGTTGGTTAACATGTGTGATTAGATTGACCCAGGGACACGCGCATGTTGTAATCATCTATTGTATTTTCCCCCTAAGTAACATCTCTATTCTATAATATATTTGAAAGAAAATATAATGATAAACTTTGTTGACATGCTCTATCATTTCGACATAACTTAACTCTTTCTCTCCGTAATTATTTATCACATTCTAGTGCAGCGGTTCTCAACCTTTTATGCTCGGCGACCCCTTTTTACAATCCCCCACACTGCGCGTCCCCACTCCCCCTCCCCAACACACACACAGCAATAGAAAAATGGACAAAAACAATCCATTTTTTTAATGGTCTTAGGCGACCCTTGGCAAATCGTCAACCGACCCCCCAAGGGGGGTCGCGATCCACAGCTTGAGAACCCCTGTTCTAGTGGACTCAACGTTGGTATCGTCAGTTAGGTGAGAAAGATTTAAAGGGGAACTTTACACAGTACTCGCCCTGAATAAAAATAATAAAAAAAATACATTAACAAGGAAGATTATAATATAAGATGGTAATAACTCCATCGAAATTGGTAGCGTGCAAAACAAAAGTTTTTTTTATTGCTAGGAAATATAAAAAAAAAGATAAATAAAAATTAACATAGAAATATACATTTCAAATCTTGTTCGTATCATGTCCATTAAAAAAAAATAACAATGATATTCTAACATTCGTTACTAAACCATTCCTAACTAAAATGCAAATAATTATATATATCCAAATTTATCACAGCGATGTTACTGCTAAATAGAGATCTCTCAGTTTATCAATATACTCGACCGATAGGAATGCTAAATTATAAATAACCTGAGCACTTTTATTAATGTGTATCAATACCTAAATAACACGTTATTATTGTAACTAAGATACGAGAAAAAAAGATTTCCACAGTCGGAGATGTGCATATCCAGTACGTGCATATCCAGTACATCATTATCCACAAAAATCTTCAAGCTATCTTTACCTTTCCTGACCCATCCAGCTATGCCATAATATTCGACAAATGTAATTGACATTAATAGTAAAGGCAGTTTAAAACAATTAAGTCTCGAAGACTAAAATGTTGATTGCAAATTTGTTACCTTTTCTTTTAAACAAATTTTTTAACTGCATCAAACGAGAAAAGAATTCATCTCAACATTTTGGATGGGAATAACAAAAAAAAAATAAAAAAAATTGAGACTACAGGGGAATAATAACAGTTAATTTTATAAGCCATAGCCATAGCTTTGAGGGTGTCCCTGAAGCGCTTTCTTTGTCCGCCCTGTGAGCGCTTTCCTTCCCTTTATTGGCCATACAGGAGTCGTTTAGGGATGCGGTGGTCTTCCATTCTGCAGACGTGTCCTGACCATCGCGGCAGGGGCTGCATCAGGATTGTGTGGGTAAACACTGCACAAAGCACGATCCACGAATCTTTGCCTCGACAAAACCGTCTAGCTAGAAGCAGCCCAGAGACTAGATTGTATACGAGCTATCCATACATGGTTCTCCAGCTAGAAGCAGCCCAGAGACTAGATTGTATACGAGCTATCCATACATGGTTCTCCAGCTAGAAGCAGCCCAGAGACTAGATTGTATACGAGCTATCCATACATGGTTCTCCAGCTAGAAGCAGCCCAGAGACTAGATTGTATACGAGATATCCATACATGGTTCTCCAGCTAGAAGCAGCCCAGAGACTAGATTGTATACGAGATATCCAGACATGGTTCTCCAGCTAGAAGCAGCCCAGAGACTAGATTGTATACGAGATATCCAGACATGGTTCTCCAGCTAGAAGCAGCCCAGAGACTAGATTGTATACGAGATATCCAGACATGGTTCTCCAGCTAGAAGCAGCCCAGAGACTAGATTGTATACGAGATATCCAGACATGGTTCTCCAGCTAGAAGCAGCCCAGAGACTAGATTGTATACGAGCTATACATACATGGTTCTCCAGCTAGAAGCAGCCCAGAGACTAGATTGTATACGAGCTATCCATACATGGTTCTCCAGCTAGAAGCAGCCCAGAGACTAGATTGTATACGAGATATCCAGACATGGTTCTCCAGCTAGAAGCAGCCCAGAGACTAGATTGTATACGAGATATCCATACATGGTTCTCCAGCTAGAAGCAGCCCAGAGACTAGATTGTATACGAGATATCCAGACATGGTTCTCCAGCTAGAAGCAGCCCAGAGACTAGATTGTATACGAGATATCCATACATAGTTCTCCAGCTGTTGTTGTTTAGCACTACTTCATGCTTTTTTATCATGCTTACTGCGCTATGGTCCTATCACTTGTGTGGGCCAGATGGAGGTGGAGAGGTGGGGTGGGTGGGGTGGAGGACGGAGTATTTGGGAGGAGATTTCCGTGATGGCTTTTTAAAAGCAATAAAAAAAATGTTCAACTTGAATTCGATGGCTAAACCCTTATCAGGATGGCGCACTAGCCACTGAACCTGCTAAGTGCTTATGAAATTGAAAGTTGTATAGTTATCAATTGTTATTTTTAAATGTTCAGGTTATGACCTAATTCCTTTCACAAGGTTTACCTCTCCTTGGCTAGTACTGCCCAATTGGACTCTTAAGTTTAATAAAATAAGTGGTCAATTCTTTATTGATTTTCATTTTGTTATGGAATAGGTGTACAAATAGGTGTACAAAGAGGTGTACAAAGAGGTGTACAAAGTTTCAACTTGATCCAAAAATGGGTAGTGGGAGAAAAAAGTGTACAAGATCCATGTACCCAGTCCGAGTATAGACTTTGTAAATACCCTGCCCAATCGTCTTTCTCTTCCCCCCCCCCTCTCTCCTGTCTGTCTATCTCTCTCTCTATCTCTAGATATGTGTTTATCTTTCTCTGTGTTTTCCTATCACTGTCTAACATGATCTAACCGTCTGTCTCTTTCTCTAATAGGACATTAAAACAACACAAATACAATTTCACAAAGTTTCAAATAAAACCACTTTAGTCGATCTCTCTGTCTGTCTATTTCTGCTTCTGTCTGTCTAGTTGCCTCTGTCTCTACGTCTGTCTGTCTAGTTGTCTCTATGTCTGTCTGTGTAGTTGCCTCTGTCTCTATGTCTGTCTGTCTAGTTGTCTCTATGTCTGTCTGTCTAGTTGTCTCTATGTCTGTCTGTCTAGTTGCCTCTGTCTCTATGTCTGTCTGTCTAGTTGTCTCTGTCTCTATGTCTGTCTGTCTAGTTGTCTCTATGTCTGTCTGTGTAGTTGCCTCTGTCTCTATGTCTGTCTGTCTAGTTGCCTCTGTCTCTATGTCAGTCTGTCTAGTTGCCTCTGTCTCTATGTCTGTCTATTTCTGCCACTGTCTCTATGTCTGTCTATTTCTGCCACTGTCTCTATGTCTGTCTGTTTCTGCCACTGTCTCTATGTCTGTCTATTTCTGTCTGTGTGTCTAGTTCTGCCTCTGTCTGTCTAGTTGCCTCTGTCTCTATGTCTGTCTGTCTAGTTCTGCCTCTGTCTGTCTAGTTCTGCCTCTGTCTGTCTAGTTGCCTCTGTCTCTATGTCTGTCTGTCTAGTTGTCTCTATGTCTGTCTGTGTAGTTGCCTCTGTCTCTATGTCTGTCTGTCTAGTTCTGCCTCTGTCTGTCTAGTTGCCTCTGTCTCTATGTCTTTCTGTCTAGTTCTGCCTCTGTCTGTCTAGTTGCCTCTGTCTCTATGTCTGTCTGTCTAGTTCTGCCTCTGTCTGTCTAGTTGCCTCTGTCTCTATGTCTTTCTGTCTAGTTCTGCCTCTGTCTGTCTAGTTGCCTCTGTCTCTATGTCTGCCTATTTCTGCCACTGTCTCTATGTCTGTCTATTTCTGCCACTGTCTCTATGTCTGTCTGTTTCTGCCACTGTCTCTATGTCTGTCTATTTCTGCCTCTGTCTCTATGTCTGTCTAGTTGCCTCTGTTTCTATGTCTGTCTAGTTGCCTCTGTCTCTATGTCTGTCTAGTTGCCTCTGTCTCTATGTCTGTCTAGTTGCCTCTGTCTCTATGTCTGTCTAGTTGCCTCTGTTTCTATGTCTGTCTAGTTGCCTCTGTCTCTATGTCTGTCTAGTGGCCACTGTCTCTATGTCTGTCTAGTTGCCTCTGTCTCTATGTCTGTCTAGTTGCCTCTGTCTCTATGTCTGTCTAGTTGCCTCTGTCTCTATGTCTGTCTAGTTGCCTCTGTCTCTATGTCTGTCTAGTTGCCTCTGTCTCTATGTCTGTCTAGTTGCCTCTGTCTCTATGTCTGTCTAGTTGCCTCTGTCTCTATGTCTGTCTAGTTGCCTCTGTCTCTATGTCTGTCTAGTTGCCTCTGTCTCTAAGTCTGTCTAGTTGCCTCTGTCTCTATGTCTGTCTGTCTAGTTGTCTCTATGTCTGTCTGTCTAGTTGTCTCTATGTCTTTCTAGTTGTTTCTGTCTCTATGTCTGTCTGTCTAGTTGCCTCTGTCTCTATGTCTGTCTAGTTGCCTCTGTCTCTATGTCTGTCTAGTTGCCTCTGTCTCTATGTCTGTCTAGTTGCCTCTCTCTCTATGTCTGTCTAGTTGCCTCTGTCTCTATGTCTGTCTAGTTGCCTCTGTCTCTATGTCTGTCTGTCTAGTTGTCTCTATGTCTGTCTAGTTGCCTCTGTTTCTATGTCTGTCTGTCTAGTTGTCTCTGTCTCTATGTCTAGTTGTCTCTATGTCTGTCTGTCTAGTTGTCTCTATGTCTGTCTAGTTGCCTCTGTCTCTATGTCTGTCTGTCTAGTTGTCTCTATGTCTGTCTGTCTAGTTGTCTCTATGTCTGTCTAGTTGCCTCTGTCTCTATGTCTGTCTAGTTGCCTCTGTCTCGTTGCCTCTGTCTCTATGTCTGTCTAGTTTCCTCTGTCTCTATGTCTGTCTAGTTGCCTCTGTCTCTATGTCTGTCTAGTTGCCTCTGTCTCTATGTCTGTCTAGTTGCCTCTGTCTCTATGTCTGTCTAGTTGCCTCTGTCTCTATGTCTGTCTATCTAGTTGCCTCTGTCTCTATGTCTGTCTGTTTAGTTGCCTCTGTCTCTATGTTTGTCTGTCTCTTAGTCTGTCCATTGTAGTGACCTAGTTTAGTTTAGAGATTGTGAAAAAGCACAAGAAGGCTAGGGCTTAAAGAAAGAAGGCTATTGATAGGGACTGGTAGAGTAAACGACGGCTAGTGAGAGAAGACGAGCACCCCATTTCGTAAATAAATACATCAGTTCAATTCTTCATCAGTGGCGTAACTAGGGTGGGGGAGAATTTGAAAATCCCCCCGGGCCCCCACCTTAGGGGGGGGGGGCCAAATGAGTATTTTTTTTTACAGTAAAAATTAAATATTACGCAAAATGCAGGGGCCACCAAATAGGTCAAGCCCCCCCGGGCCCCCAAACGATAGAAAATTGTTAGCTACGCCCCTGTTCATCATTGTTCATTGTAATGTCCCTTGGCTAGTTTAGACTAGTTAAGTGAAGTATTGCTAGATTTACATAACACACGAGATCCTAGTCAGGACACAATCTCTGTCTCAAGAGGACAGCTTTACAACGCATTGTCACTTTTAAAATGTCATTTCAAAGTAATCTCTTCCTGTCGAAGTCGTTGGATGGCGTAAGAAAAAAATAAAGGAATTATGGGTGTTTAATTAACTATAAATCCATTAACACCAGTGTAAACACCACCGGAAGTAATATTTCCAGCCCGCTAAATCTAAGCCAAACGTCAGATGTGACTTTTTCCCTCTTGTCACTGCATTGCAATAAATATCTCTTAACGGTCAACTGACCGTCACAGATCAACTGTGCTAGCCAGCCGGCCAAAGAGCGTGTGTGGTCTCCTTGGCAGGTTTCGGACATAAAACTGACCAAGTCTTGGTCATAAAACGTTGGTGGATGGAGTCCATTCCAGTCGGCCATCAACCTGTCGGACTAATCTCTCTCTTTCCGGCCTGGTGGTAGTTTATTTCTAATATGGACGAGTGAATTATAGACCCTCTCAGTGCTGTCTTTCGAACTTGTCGCCGATGTTATGACCTCAAGTGAATCTCTCTGGTGTTTTTTTTTTTCCTCCTTCTATTCCTACTATTGGCTTGCACTCTTTTCATGGGTGGAAGGAACAATCTGGAGGAAGGAACAATCTGGAGGAAGGAACAATCTGGAGTATGAACGAGTATTTCAAAAACGGCTCTAATGATTAAAGCAGACACTGTACAGTTTATGCATCTCTCGTCAGTCCGTTGACATTCATCTTAAAGGTACTGTGACCAATTGCGTAGATCTTTGCCAAAGATTCTTTGGGGGAAAAAAAGACGCCAAGCTGATTAGCAACAAAGTGAAAACTCTGGTTTGACGTTAAAGTAGATATAGCTTACAATGCCATATATATATATATATATATATATATATATATATATATATATATGATTATGATATATGATATATATATATATTTCTGAGTCATTTTTTTTTGTTACTGATTATTTGAATTTTTAGAAAAACTTATACCCTAGCCCCTCTTTAAAACATGTGAATGTAATCTGTTGCCCGACATTGTTTGACGCTATTGTTTTTCAATAGTTCATCTGTCACAATCTAGTTCTGTCTGTTCACAATCACCTGACAAAAGTCCAAGGTTTCCATCGTTGGAAATAAACATGTCACCAATCAGCATGCACTCTACAGTCTGTGACAGTGTCGCCTGTCACTGTGTCTCAGAACCCACCCGTTGAGTGTGACACTTTGTGTCTTATGACCTACTCGATACGTGACACAGCCTCTGTCTAAATTATTCCCCCCCCCCCGCTCTTTTTTCCAATGTGGCACATCGTAAACCAGAGCGTGCCAGGTTTTAAATAACCATCTTAGGCACCTCTAGTATTTCTTTGTTGTTAGTTTGTTTTCAAGAAGATGCAAATAAAGATCAGGATTACACATGTGCGAAATTCCATGATGAATATCATGTTTATAAGATTAAGCCTTGTAGATCAGCGTTTGATTGTTCCAATGTTTCCTTGTTGCTACAATTTGAATAAGTTCCTTTTTTAATGGCCTTAAAGGTATTCCGATTTTTTTGTGTTCCCAGCTTAATAAAGGAAGGCTGCCTGGTTGTGTGGTACGCGCTCTGGACTGTTGTCTCGGTGGTTCCGGGTTCAAAATCGACCCTCCGCCTTCCTCCGCCGCCACACGGAAGGGTTGGGCTAGGATGCAATAACATTGAATTCACGAGGCATATCTGTGACACTTACAAAATTGGATGTTGATATCGCTGTGAATATCACAAGGCAGTGGCTTAGCTAGGGTGGGGGGAGGAGTGGGAGAATCGGGAAATCCCTGGGCTCCCAGAAAAAAAGGATTCCAGGATGTGATTCAACATGAAATCAAAGGAGATATCCAAGATGTAATCAAATGTGTGACCCAAGATGTAATCAAATGTGTGACCCAAAATGTAATCAAATGTGTGATCCAAGAGGTTATCAAAAGTGTGATCGAAGATGTAATCAAATGTGTGATCCAAAATGTAATCAAATGTGTGACCCAAGGTGTAATCAAATGTGTGAACCAAGAGGTTATCAAAAGTGTGATCGAAGTGGTAATCAAATGTGTGATCCAAGATGTAATCAAATGTGTGATGCAAGATGTAATCAAAGGTGCAGCAACGATGTAATCAAAAGTGTGATCCGAGATGTAATCAAAGGTGCAGCAACGATGAAATAAAAAATGTGATCCAAGATGAAATAAAAAGTGTGATCCAAGATGTAATCAAATGTGTGACCCAAGATGTAATCAAATGTGTGATGCAAGATGTAATCAAAGGTGCAGCAACGATGTAATCAAAAGTGTGATCCGAGATGTAATCAGAGGTGCAGCAACGATGAAATCAAAAATGTGATCCAAGATGAAATAAAAAGTGTGATCCAAGATGTAATCAAATGTGTGACCCAAGATGCAATCAGATGTGTGATCCAAGATGTAATCAAAAGTGTGATCCAAGATGTAATCAAATGTATGACCCAAGATGTAATCAAATGTGTGATCCAAGATGTAATCAAAAGTGTGATCCAAGATGTAATCAAATGTGTGATCCAAGATGTAATCAAAAGTGTGATCCAAGATGTAATCAAATGTATGACCCAAGATGTAATCAAAAGTGTGATCCAAGATGTAATCAAAAGTGTGATCCAAGATGTAATCAAAAGTGTGATCCAAGATGTAATCAAATGTGTGATCCAAGATGTCCTCAAAGGGCCAACAACTATGTGATCCAAGATGTAATCAAATGTGTGATCCAAGATGTAATCAAATGTGTGATCCAAGATGTAATCAAATGTGTGATCCAAGATGTAATCAAATGTGTGATCCAAGATGTAATCAAATGTGTGATCCAAGATGTAATCAAATGTGTGATCCAAGATGTAATCAAATGTGTGATCCAAGATGTCCTCAAAGGGCCAACAACTATGTGATCAAAGTTGCAAGATGCAAGTTTTGATCCAGAATGCCATTCCTGATTTGTTCCATGTTCTACTCCATGTTCCACGTTGTATTCAAGACAATGACATTTTTTTTCAGACTTTGAAACAGACTTTAATAGAGGAATAATCTCTTGCAAGTATTAAGCTCAACCTTACAGTCAGGATGTAGGCGCGTTGGCTGAGCGGTAAAGCGCTTGGCTTCCGAACCGGGGCCCTGGGTTCGAATCTTGGTGAAGACTGGGATTTTTAATTTCGGGATCTTGGGGCGCCACTGAGTCCAACCAGCTCTGATGGGTACCTGACATTAGTTGGTGAAAAGTAAAGGAGGTTGGTCGTTGTGCTGGCCACATGACACCCTCGTTCACTGTGGGCCACAGAAACAGATGACCTTTACATCATCTGCCCTAGATCACAAGGTCTGAAAGAGAAATTTTACTTTATATATATATATATATATATATATATAAATATTATATATATTTGTATGTATGTATGTATGTATTAAACTGAAGGACCCGAGTTCAGATACTGGTATCTCCTCGCTCAGGTTAAAACTAAGGTAAAACACTCCGGAATATTTTTTTGGTTGTTGCTGTTTGTATTTAGTCTATTAACGTGTTCTTTCTGGAGTTGTGACAATAAGATGTACTAATTATGTTGGTGATACTAAATACGTGAATACCTAAAATCTGGAGTAATTAATTTTATTCCCCCCCCCCCCCCCCCCCCAGGGATTTCCACTTTCTCTTTCTTTCCTATTTCCATATGTCCTAGTTCGTCTGCCGGTCACGTAATGTACACTTTCTCACGTTCAAAGTTTGCACTAATGCTAAAAGACCACTAGAGCCTGGGGACGGGGGGAGGGGGGGGGGGCGGTGAGACGAATGATTTGTTAGCATAATAAACTTTTCCAGAGACAGCACAGATAATGAATGACACCCCCCCTCTTTTCCCCACCCAGGCGCTTCATTTTTCTACTGTCCAAGAATGTCTGTCAGTCTTGACTGTCTCCCTTTATCTCTTGTGAGTCACCTTCGAGTTATTGATGGACTTCTGGTAGGGATCACGGTTTGACCGCTGGTCACTGCTTGACTAGATTGACAGCACTAGGTCACGTACAGCCACAGTCATCACGCTGTGTGAAACACCAGCTTAATGAGAGGAACCAAAAAAAACAAAACAAAACAAGAAAACAACTCGTGACCAAAAAAAAAAAAAAGGAATGACAATCCTACTTTAATTGCTTTTGTATACCGTAACTTTCATGTTTATATATAGCTCAGTGAGCTGTGATCTCTTTTGTGGACCGGGAGGAGGGGGTGGGGCAAGGCTATCTGGGAGAAGATTTGCGTGCTGCCTTTTGGCGCTCAGCAAACACAACTCGGCTCTAGTAGGGTTTCGAACTTGATACCTCTTCATAGGCAGCCAAGCGATTTGAGCCTCTCAGCCACTCTTCCCATTTAATAGATAGTTCCCGAAAATAAAAACACTCAGAATATAGGCAATTCAAATTGTTTATTTTGTGTCGTTCACTGTTGGCTTTTTAAATTTGTTTTTTAGGAAGCCCCCAAGTTTCTGGCATTAGTTTGGAAAAGTAGAGGTGCTTGGTCGTTGGATTTTTCTCCCCACTCCCGCCAAAAATATATATATTATACATTTTTTACGTATGTGAGTGTGTACATAATTAATCTTTATTACATTCTGACCCTTCATTCTTTCGTAAGACGTTTATTGTACCCTAGAATAGGCTCTTCCTGGATTTAGTGGAAAAATTGTAGACGATCCGCCATTGCCAGCAAGGTGTTCTGGGGGATTTCTGGGAGATCCCAAAGCGCGGGACAGGGCCCCTCCGCCAAACACTATTTCCGGTATTGAAAGCGAACAAAATGCATATTCGGAGGCATCTACAGTGCATTATCCTGCTACGTCCATAAATTGAAGGCCTTAGAAAAAGGTTACCTTTATATGATAGGCCCCATAGATAGCAGGGTCTGAAAGATGTACTTTAGTTTACATATCATAATTTTTAAAAGCTATACAGCTAGCTAGAGTGAAAACATATAATCTTATATAATATATATATAATTTTGAACAAAAATCTTTTTTTTTAAATCATATATTATTTTATAAATTATAGAATTTGCTTCAAAAGAGACATTAATTACGTCCTATGCATTTCACGTGTTAATCAAATCATGCATGTTAATCAGTGACTTAATCTCTGCAAAGTCTTTGGCTGATTCAGGCAACCCATTCCATGTCAAGGGAAGAAGGGAGCACTTGTGCGAATTTGTCTTAGCATATAGAGTAAGAAATGTGCTCTTGTCGTTGTTTCTGAATATTTGTATTAGGAATGCTTTGAGAGTGACCAAAAGACAGCAGCAGAGCTAAGCACATGCTTTCAAAACAACAACAACAGCTCAACACATTCAGCCGACATCAATGCAGAAGTGGGAGGTGGGGGGGGGGGGGATAGTAGGTGGATCCCGCTGCCAGCAGTCTTTTGATGGGGAGCAAGAATAAAAGAGTTTTTACAAGGCCGTTAATCTGTTTGCGAGATGACAGACGACAAGAGAAATCACTTCTCAAGTGGTGTTCACTCGCTGACAGCAGTGGGCGCACACACATGCACACAAACGAGGGAATACACACACACACGCACACACACTTGCCATGATCGTTAGCCATCCCCCCTCCCCCCCACCACTGTCTGTCTCGTGTGACAATGACAACGCCTAGTGACATCATCAAACAGCAGTCCAGAAGAACGAATGCATCAGCTCGAGTGAGAAAGCCAACGTCCAGTCTCGACAGCCCACAACACAAGAGTGGGATGGAGAGGGTTGCGGGCTGCAACAGTCAAAAAGTGGTACGGGGAAAAAAAAAAGATAAAGACTACAAGTTATATTGCTTTGAAAGACTTGTATTGGATCATACATCATATGTCTCTAATTCATGTTTTATTCTTTGTCCTGGGCATCTGTTGTAAGCTATTTGCTGTAGACATAATATAATCAATAACTGCAGTGACAATATATCGAGACCACCTTAAGGGGTCATATGGACCTCACTCAATTTCTAGTCCTTCCTATAAGGTCACACCAAGTATAGCAAACGTCCATTATAGTCTTTTCCTGGTTTTGCATCAACCTCTTCCTCATTTATAGATTGCATACAAGTTGTGGTGATAAATCCTATACCGGTACCATTGAAATATAATATTAAAATATTCCTTTGAAATATACCATAGAAAAATGTATTTAAACGCTTTCATATAAGGGCATTACAATTTTGTTTAAAATACAAAAATCTGTCATGCATAGTCATTGGAAATATCACAGCCTGTCCCCCCGACATGTAAAAACAAACAAACAAACAAACACATGCAGTGTTCATAGATATAAATGTAATATTCCAATTTTACTAATTTAAAAAAAAAAAGTATATTAGTCATTGCCGAAATCTAGTATATGGGGGCCCTGGGAAGGGCTTTTTTTTTTTTTGGTGCCCCTATCTTTCTTTGAAGCCTTGATTAAACTTGATTTAATTAATGTCTTTTGAGAGTATCTCAATTCTTATCAATATCTTTTAATATATTTATTTAGTATTCAAATTAATTTAAATAGTTTGTGGAGCCCCTCCCACTTTTTTTTTCAGTATGAGGCCTGACGTAAAGACGGCCCTGATTTGAATACTGTACCATACATAACAACTTAATAACACAGTTCGACTGGACTAAGAGACTGAATACAGAGATAATTGGCTTTAACTCTTTCTCTCCTAACCGACGATACAAACGTTGATTCCACAAGAATGTGGTAAATAATTACGAGAGAAAGAGTTATGAAGAACAAACACTATAAGCAGTTGATCTATTGACTAATTGTTAGAACATTGGAAACAGGTACAGGGTTCTAGTCCTGTCAACACACACATGAAGGCGGAGTGAAGCAGTTCCTAAAGACATCATGGGATTTCCCCCATGACACAGTGTCACTGACAACAGAGACCACCAGGTCAGCAGTTAAGAATAAGTGGAACAATGAAGCCCTGTCGCTTAGTTCCGAGCTAACCCTGTGTTGTTACCGGTCGTTGACTTGTAGCACCAGACTGCTGGTAGACAACTAAACCGCTGTAGGCGTATTATATCTTAACTAATAAAACTTCAAATAACTTGAATAACTTAAACTAAGTAGAACTTTATTTTTAATGTAGACAAAATCAACTAGTAATAACGGAAATAAAGTAGTAGACTTAAGTAATAACATATCTTAACAAAATCTATCTCAATACAATAACACAACCTTTCAGTCTAACGCTCTGGAGTCGTCTGTCCTAAGACCAAATGACGACAATGCCATCTATATTGCATTATTCACAACCAATTGCTAACCCCTTCCCACTGTCACCAAACAAACACACACACACACACACACACTTCATAGCAACCTGTTAACATTGCGACAGGGCCCTGTTAAAGGGACATCGTCTGTGTATAGTGGGATTCGAACTGCAAATATGATTGACAGTACTGTGAGATCCGACATGGTCTAGTCACTCAGCCAGGGAATATCTACTTCATGGATTATTTTTAAAAAATGTAAATATTTCCTTGCTATTTATTGAGGTCGTCCTCAAGACTGAATTCCTAATATAACGTGTCCCCTGTATCTTGTTACATAAGACCTTCTTGGACAAATTCCGAAGTAGAAAAAGGAAAAGAAACCTTTTATCTACCTTTCAAACCCATTCACCATCAAGCCAAAGCGCAGACAACTCCTGGGAACGCTCCAAATCTCTTGGGGCTTGCTTCCCCTTGTCTCCTTTCTAATCGGAAGTGACGTTAACGCAGACGGACAACAAAGCGATGTCGCCGAGCAAAAAAGGGGGGCCTCAGTGTCTTCCCTGTCAATTTGGATCTCTGTGTGTATGTGGTGATGGTCCAGGGGGCCACCCCGTTGTTGCCACAGTCGACTAGCACAACATTGGGTGAGGGCGCCCGCTGCTCATTATTGATTTGGGCTTAGGAATAATAGATTAGCACCCTGGACTGCTGCGGCGCCCCCTACCCCTCATTATCTTGTGACCCTTAGATAGGAAAGTTTGAATTTGGGGGGGGGGGCTGGAGTATAATATACATTAAAATAATGGACGAGCACGGGAAGTCGGGAAAGGTGGGGGATGGGGGGTAGAAAAAAAACAACAACATCTTTGTTGATGCACAATTCCTCGCTAGTCCCTGTGGGGTCTGCAGGGACCCTGACAAGAACCAGGAGCGTCGCCCCAATGTTGAATGTTATCCAGACACAACACTGTACAGAGTCTACGTGTTTTTCTATTTGTCTGCAAGTGTTTACGCGTGCTGTTGTCGTCTGGTCATGTCTGACAGATTTGATTGGCTGGATCTTGTTGTTTGCACAAAATTAGTTTCTAGATAATTTACTCGTAATGTATGTGACAGATCTTATGTAACATGTCATTGAATGAACGCCAGAGATAGAGTGCAATGGTTCAGTAAATGATATTAGTGTAGAAGAGTAGCAGAGTTGATCAGTAAAACAGAGCTGTAAAGTAGAGCAGTAAAGTAAGCAGTGAAGTAGAGCAGTAAAGTAGGGCAGTGAAGTAGAGCAGTAAAGTAGAGCAGTGAAGTAGAGCAGTAAAGTAGGGCAGTGAAGTAGAGCAGTAAAGTAGAGCAGTAAAGTAGAGCAGTAAAGTAGAGCAGTAAAGTAGAGCAGTGAAGTAGAGCAGTAAAGTAGAGCAGTAAAGTAGAGAAGTAAAGTAGAGCAGTAAAGTAGGGCAGTGAAGTAGAGCAGTAAAGTAGAGCAGTAAAGTAGAGCAGTAAAGTAGAGCAGTAAAGTAGAGCAGTGAAGTAGAGCAGTAAAGTAGAGCAGTGAAATAATCTAATACAAAGATCAATAAACAAGTTTACACAAAAGGTTTCATAGAAGACAACAGACATTTTTAACAAGTTTTCTTTAAAGAAAAAGTAAAATGATACCCAGATCTAGTAATTCAGAAAAAAAAACAACACATTTCTTTGCCATCTTTGAACAATTCTAACTGACCAGTCTGACCGTCCAAGAAGGTCAAAGCCTTCAATCATTCCTACTGGGGTGGGGTGGTAGTGGGGAGCGCCCCAGAGTCCAGCAGAATGGCAGGAAAGATCTACAACAGTACAAAATCGTTCATCTCTCGGAGATGTATAATTACCACTAAAGTGACGGGAGGAGGTCGAAAGTTTCCTCGTGGAAGTGTCAGGCAGTGATTTCAAACAGTGTGTGTTTGTGGGGAGTTGTGGGGGGGGGGGCATTAACTCACCAATGGTATACTGCAGCCAAAGTTGAGATGGACAAAAAAGTTACTTTCATTTCTTCAACAAATGGTTACGCTAATTTTCGGACCCAGAATGACCAGTGGATGCCCAGAATGACCAGTGCATGCCTACAATGACTAGTGCATGCCCAGAATGACCAGTGCATGCCCAGACAGCTCAGCTGTGATATGATTGGTTTAAGTTGTTAATGCTGAACGCGATCTGAAACTGAGACATGATTAAGTTAATCAATAATCTAGTCACTTTTTTTTTACGTGGGATATAGGGATGACAGGCTTAAACTACTTGGCCACCTATCAAGAGGGCTTGAGTTCGACACCCGACTCTAGCAAAGCTATGTTAACTGAGCGCCTAAAAGCAGCAAGGAAAAACCTTCTCCCCCCACTGGTCCACTAAAGAGATAGGACCATAACACATAGAGCATGCTAAGCTTAAGAATGAGACCTGCGTTATATAAAGGCTATTAAAAACAAACAACCAGACACTGAGGACTTGGTGATTTATTATTTGTTGTTGAATGACTTTCTAGATCTCAATGTCAAAAGTTCACCTGCAGCAGACGATGTGAATTTCATCTGTTTCATAGGTCATCTAAGATTCTAAGTCATCTCAATGACCCGCTCCCTCCCCTCACGGCCGTCTAACTGTGTCAATAGACCTGGGGCTTTTGCAAGAGAGGATTTAAGCCTCTCAAGCCCTCACTCAAATGGAGTTTGATGATGATGATGATAGACTTAGGAATCTGTGGACCCTAAATAAGAATGGAACCCTCGACCTTCACTTCCTTTCCTTATCTACTTCATCCTTGACTTTTATATCATGCATACAAAATTGTTGGCTATTGTGTGACATTTTTTTCAAAGGCTGCACCAGAATTAGAAGACCATAAATGGTATTAGTCATACGAGGAAACTGTCCACTAAGAAAACATTTCGTTCAAACACTGGCTCTTGTCGACTGTCACAGTGACATTCTTAAACTATGTTTGAGAGCCTGACATCACTTCCTGTTTGGGATCGAAATACTTGCAAAGGTTGCAATAAAATAATTTCAATAATAATAATAATAATTTTATTTATAAAGGCGCTGTAATAACATTACAAACACAACCACGACAGTAGAAAACAAAAGCTAATCTAAGAAAGTTTTAAACAAGTAGGTCTTAATGTTCTTCTTAATACTATTAATTTGTAGCGTTTAACGTTTGTAGAATAATAAAACTTGTTGGTTTTTCAAAGTTTGATATGTTTAGGATGTTCCCTCAGAGTTGAAGATAATCTACTTCCCAGTTCAAACCACTCATAGGACGATAGGGGGTGGCAGCGGGCAGGGTATGAATCTGGAACCATCTAGAGTAATCTAGACGATCAAACGACAGTCCTGCGCACATACCGCACGACCAGGGTACAAACCCTCGAGACCATCGAGACAAAGTCCAGTGCGCTTACTACTCGACCAACAGGCAGCCTACACCTAGATCCTAAAAATGACACGCCACATAGTTGAAATCGACATCGATCTGCCGAAATAATTTCAAACATCATCTGTTGAACATCTAACCAAATGTGAACATTTCTAAACTGTATGTCCATTAGCCCCCTCCCCAACCTTTTTTTTTTCCCCTTAAAATTATTAGATCTATTTCTACTTCATCGACATCGCTCTCTGAGGTCCATCTTGATCGACATTGACGCAGCGTAACGATTTGTTCGCTGGACCACGGACATGTTGGTGGAACATTTGGACAACAGCCGCAAAAAAATCCGATGTGACAGAGTACGGAGAAAGCCGCCCTCTGTCTGGATCGAGCGTCACAAAGCGCTATCTTGACGTGGAGCGCAAAATCAGACAGGGCGGGAAAAAAAAACTCAGCGATTGGTTGAAATTACGACGTCAAGACAACGCATGCGCAAACAAAAAAAAACTGAGATGAAAGTTAATGGGAGCTAGAAGAACTATGTGCAGATGCTTGTCAACTTTTCTAGAGATCGTTCCGACATTTCCTGGAATGTTATGTCTCAAAATCAGCCTTGCGTCTAATGCACGTCAGTCGAGCTGATTCAGTGGAAGACCTGACGGTTTTTGGTTTAGAAATTGTATAAAGGTCTACATAAAAACTGACCAGATGCGGAATCAGTTGTCAATGAAGCTCTGCCAATCTTGCATACTTTTTTTTTTTTAAATCTCCAGTTGTGTCACACACTATTTCGTTTCTGACATTTTAAAAGCTCCTTATGCACTAGCGCCATGTCAAAACACCTAAATCGGCATCACTCGAGATTTGCCTTTTAAATTTGACACTAGGAAAAGAATTGTAAAATTTAAAACTTAGTTTTTTGGCGGGAATTGCGCCTGCTGCTGGTTTGTCAATACGATCATTAGCAGTGGTACAGTAAGGACCATTGTAAATAAAGCTGCATTTACATTTCTGATGTTTCTAAATATGTAGAGCAGTGTTTCTCAAACTTTTGACCTATGTGTACCCCTTTTATAATTTGTGTAACCCCTCGCTTCCCCCCCCCCCCCCACCACACTTTAATTTATTAACAGAACATAATAAAAATGGGTATTTTAAAAAAAAATCAGCAAAGTGAATGAGATGGAACGCGTACCCCCTCTACAGTATTTCCGTACCCCTGGGGGTACGCGTACCCCGCTTTGGGAAACACTGATGTAGAGCTTAGGTTAATGTTGCGCCTAGACTTTTAAGTACCAAAACCACCATTGAACAGTGTATAGTAGTGAAACAGTCTTTTAGCTGGTCTATTAGAACAATGAAGTAAAATGAAAAGATGAATATGAAATAGCTGAGATAAAGACAAAAGTATTCTCTCTCTCTCTCTCTTTGAATTCTATAAACTGTCTTTTTGCCTACCTCACTTCCTCTCTTCTCTCCATGGCCCTCTCTATCTCCCACCTTCTACTCCCCATGCCTTTCTGTCTCCCTCTTGACAACTTTCTCTATCTCTTTCGCTCTCTCCCTCCCTCGTTTTCTGTCTCCCTCAATCTCTTACTCTCTCTCACGTCCACTCTCTCTTTCCATAAGCTCTTTCTATCTCTCCCTTATGACAACTAAACTCCTAGAGGAACTTCAAAGCGATGGAGAAATTCATGAATGCTGTAAAGATTCCATTGTCATAGATAGCTCTAGCTTTTAGCTTGCGATGTTTCTAGTTGGAGTATATAGAATGGCTTCAGACCAAATCAGCATTCCGAAATTCAGAAACAAAGTTATACAAATCCCTAAATATTTTCTTAGATGGACTGTGATATACAACCACAGAGCTAAATAACCTAGATCCTAGTTAGAAAAAAAAACCAGTGTATGCAGTACGCTAGTTTGGTTCACGTCACAGTTACCCTAACTTCTTCCTGCTCAGTATCACGTGACCGTATGTTAAAGATTTACAGGAGGTACGTCATTGCTTCTCATAGAGGGACTAAGGTGTAGTTTACGACTACTTGAGAACCGCCGATACCAGTGTCAATGATGTCTACATCGACGTGACATGTGTGACATCCGTGTGACATTTCAACAAGCGGCCTCTGTAGCTTCACGTCTAGAACAGATGACAGTTTATGAATAGGTGGGTCCTGGTTGTTTATATATCATGCATGCACTTTGAAAGGACCAACATCACGTGATCCCTTCAAATGTCAAGGATGGAGAGAGGGGGGAGGGGGGGGGGGGAGTAAAGGGAGGCGACTTATTTGATCAGCTGAAGATGGGGCTTTACAGGTCGGTGGGATACTTTTATGCCCACCTCCTTTTAAAAAAATAAATAATAATAAAAAAAAATAATAAAGGTGTTGCGTTTGAGTGCTTTAGCAGACGACATAAATGTTTGTGTGTGTTTGAGGTTGAGGATGCCAGCTTTGATTTAAAATACTTTTTAGGTCAGTGTAGTGGTAGATTACATACGACATTGTCATTTTCAAAAGTTTTTTTTTTAATTCACTAAGGATTCCATGGCGCAATATCATTCTTTAACTAAATAACAAGAATATACTGACACTACATTGACACTACATTGACACTACATTGACACTACACTGACACTACATTGACACTACATTGGGACTATTTGACACTACATTGACACTACATTGACACTACACTGACACTACATTGACACTACATTGGGACTATTTGACACTACATTGACACTACATTGACACTACATTGACACTACATTGGGACTATTTGACACTACATTGACACTACATTGACACTACATTGGCACTACATTGGCACTGCATTGGGACTATTTGACACTACATTGACACTACATTGACACTACATTGACACTACATTGGCACTACATTGACACTACATTGACACTACATTGGGACTATTTGACACTACATTGACACTACATTGACACTACATTGACACTACATTGACACTACATTGACACTACATTGGGACTATTTGACACTACATTGACACTACATTGACACTACATTGACACTACATTGACACTACATTGGGACTATTTGACACTACATTGACACTACATTGACACTACATTGACACTACATTGGGACTATTTGACACTACATTGACACTACATTGACACTACATTGACACTACATTGACACTACATTGACACTACATTGGCACTGCATTGGGACTATTTGACACTACATTGACACTACATTGGCACTACATTGACACTACATTGACACTACATTGACACTACATTGGCACTACATTGACACTACATTGACACTACATTGACACTACATTGACACTACATTGGCACTACATTGACACTACATTGACACTACATTGACACTACATTGACACTACATTGGCACTGCATTGGGACTATTTGACACTACATTGACACTACATTGACACTACATTGACACTACATTGACACTACATTGGCACTGCATTGGGACTATTTGACACTACATTGACACTACATTGACACTACATTGGCACTACATTGACACTACATTGACACTACATTGACACTACATTGACACTACATTGGCACTATTTGACACTACATTGACACTACATTGGCACTATTTGACACTACATTGACACTACATTGACACTACATTGACACTACATTGACACTACATTGGCACTACATTGACACTACATTGACACTACATTGACACTACATTGACACTACATTGGCACTGCATTGGGACTATTTGACACTACATTGACACTACATTGACACTACATTGACACTACATTGACACTACATTGGCACTACATTGACACTACATTGACACTACATTGGCACTACATTGACACTACATTGACACTACATTGACACTACATTGACACTATTTGACACTACATTGACACTACATTGACACTACATTGACACTACATTGACACTACATTGACACTACATTGACACTACATTGGCACTGCATTGGGACTATTTGACACTACATTGACACTACATTGACACTACATTGACACTACATTGGCACTACATTGACACTACATTGACACTACATTGACACTACATTGACACTACATTGGCACTATTTGACACTACATTGACACTACATTGGCACTATTTGACACTACATTGACACTACATTGGCACTACATTGACACTACATTGACACTACATTGACACTACATTGACACTACATTGGCACTGCATTGGGACTATTTGACACTACATTGACACTACATTGACACTACATTGACACTACATTGGCACTACATTGACACTACATTGACACTACATTGACACTACATTGACACTACATTGGCACTACATTGACACTACATTGACACTACATTGACACTATTTGACACTACATTGACATTATACATCAACTTTACATTGGCACTGCATTGGGACTCACTGGCACTACATTGACACTACATTGACTGATGACTGGCACTGCATTGCAACTATACTGGAACTACATTGACAGCACATTAACACTACATCTACTCTACATTAACACTACATCTACTCTACATTGACACTACATCTACTCTACATTGACACTACATTGACACTACATTGGGACTGTGTTAGAACTCAATAGGTATCACATTACGTTTTTTTTCTTTTATTTTGGGTTAGTAGCGGTTATCAAACACAAAATTGCCCACATGAAGACAAAATAAGTGTATATCTCTAAGATATTGTTCAAGTTAAAAGTATCCTACGTTAGCTAACAAAGTAATTGAACCAACCAGTGGCGTATCTAGTGATTTGTAGGCCTTGGGGGCTTGACCTCCTTAGGGGTCCTTGCAATTTGGCATTCGACATCAAGACATGAGATAATGGAGTAATAGTTAATGTAAAAACAAATTTCAGACACTCTTTTGTCCCCCCCCCCCTCCACTCAAGTGAGGGCCTGTGGATTTCCAAATTTAGACCCCTCCTCCCCAACCCTAGCCACGCCACTGAAACCAATGCTAATGAAAAAGATCTATTTGTAGTCTTTAATTTGTAAAACACGAAATGAGTCAACAAATAGACTCCTCGAGTTGAAGAGCTTCAAGGGGATTTCCATGTATGGTTGTAGTCTTGTCAGACTAATATCTTTTGTTCACCCCTGTCTTGTCATGTCGTCTTGTGTCTTGTCGGTATTTAGTTCATGTTGATGTCTTGTCCAGACTGGACCCATTGTCAGCTTGTAAAGTGTGTCAAAGAGATGACTATAAGACCTCTTATTTTTTTTTGTTACTCGTTGTCTTTCTGTCGCCTTCTTTTTAAGTTCCGATGTCAGAAATCTTTGCTTCCCCGACCCCGCCGCCACTCCCCTCTCTTGCCTCCAAGGGTTTCGAGTCTTTACACTGCACACCTGTTCATTGTCATGGTTGTTTGATGTGACAGGTCACACTTATCTGAAGTAACAGGTAAGGCAACCAGTTTTGTACGGGAAGCGAGAGGGCCATCAGGGTGCCGTGCTGAGCCTTAAACCCACCTCTCCGTACCTCTGTACCGTACTTGTTGAACTCGGGCATGGTCTAAGGCGTGGGAACAGGAATGGGGGGCGGGGAGGTAACTTAGAACACGACTTCAACATATTTCTGCCCTTCCCACCACCCCTCTTTCAATGGCTTTTTTCCTCTCAATCTCTCTCACTGTTTGTCGTCAAGGGTTCTTAACATGTTCGTACCGGACCGGCACTTTGTTTAGCGTTCATTATACAAGGTGTCACCCTCTCTCTTAAGTGTTTTGAATAGGACTCCAGGGTGAGTAAATAGAGCGGGAAGGGGTGGGAGTAATATTGACTGAAATGTGACATTTGTCATTCAAACATTAGATTCAAATACTCCGTCTGTTCTCGGGCATTATGGGGACTGGAAGCGGGATTGGAAAAACGATTTTTTTTTTGTTAAAGCGAAGTGTCAATTAATCGTGGCGCAAGGATACAATATGACTGCAATGTGACTGAAATGATGTTGATGTAAAGAGTCATTAACGTGATCCACGTCATCGAACTGATCACGTAGAGCTGGAGACAACGTGACCTTCATTACCGTGATCGTCAAGTGATTCTTTAGTTCTATTTGTTTCCCTTTGTTCCTTGGTGAAATCGTTGACAATCAATGACTTACCCAATTGGGCGGGAACTCGATGGACTTTGATTTTAGAGTAGTCTGTTGTTATGACTTTTCCTGATTTGCTTTTGGTTGAGTATTTGCACTGAGTGGATACTCTGACACCTTTTACAGTTTCAAAACATGATTCTAGGCAAGGTCGTCTGCGTGTTGTCTGATATCAGGTCCATGGAAACTTTTACCCACAATGCTTAGTGAAGCAGCAAACGAGAGGTTCTGATTTGTTGTGTGGCAAATGTGTGGTAAATGAAATGATTCCTAGTTGGGGCCATTGCTGTGAACTAATGTAACAACTTCTCGATGACCAGGGCCAAAAAGTTTTTTAAAGTCTACAGGACTATGGTGATATGTTTCTGTGGGTGACGTGTGGTCAGCACAATAACAAGAAATTGCAAGGTTAGAAAAGAGGGGGGGGGGGTACTTACTTTACATGTCTCTGGGGAGGATATCATGTACGATCAGTCATTGTCTTGACTTGGGTCAATTCTACCCCTTAATGCCGCTTTAAAAAATGTTTTTTGCCCATAAGACTTGAGTGGATGTAACAACTAAGGATTTTGAGGCCCAATGGGAGACTTGACCTAAAAAGGGACCCTTGCATTTTGATATCAACATCATGACATAAGATAATCGCATAATATTTAATGTAAATAAAAATTTCGGACACTCATTAACCCCCCCCCCCTCACCCATCAAGTGGGGGCCCGAGGGATTTTCCAATGTGGACCTCCTCCCCCGTCCTAGCTACGCCACTGGGACTTCTTCTTCTAGCCAGCTTTTTACTGCTGAGCTGTGAGCTCTTCTGCAGAAATGCTCTACTGGAACATCCGTTCCGAGATGTAATTGTCGCGAGATCCCTGTTTGAGATTCAGTGCACAGAATGACTCACACAAATATACATATTTTCGTCTTGTTTCCCCCTTCATCGGTACAAATCTTTCCGCTCTTTCATCCCTCACTAGAAACATACATTCTAATGCCACATCAAATACCACATCAGATACCACATCTAAAATTAGAAATGGCTTGTGGGTAGTATTCACTCATCATTGGACCCTCAAACATTCACTTCAACTCACTCCGTCCTCCTCACCCCTCCCCCTTGACACAGTAGCGCACGTTGAAATAGACGTCACGGCTTTTCACGCCAATATGATAATGACATAATCAACAAAGGAACAAGTAAAGAGGAGGGGGTATGAGCGGCTAGACATTAATAGTCAAGCGGAAAGGAGGGGGGGGGGGGGCTCGGCGCCATAGCAAGGCGAGATCATTCGAACGCTACAACGAGCCGGGCAATAAAACGCGTTTCTGATTGGGGAGTGCTATTAGCTCGAGCACCTGGCCAGATTTGTGTATTGCACCCAAAGTAATTAAACCCATTGCCAGTCGGTACATCAGAAAGACACCGCGAAATAAGTCAGATAAACTTGCCAGTTACCTCCACTTTTGATAGCGTGATTGTTAGTAGAAAAAAAAAAAAACAATTAGCAGTACTACTGTGAACATGTGAGTGGTTCCCCCTTTTTTCTACACCAAAATAATTTAATTGGCACCTTTGAGGTTGATGTGTATGTGCGTGTGTGTATGTGCGTGTGTGTGTGTGTGTGTGTGGTAAGCAGATTGAAATTTAGTCTCATTACTACACTCTAATATTTGCTTAGCGCTAGCCTGACATTCAAACCTTTTTTTTTTTATCTAAAGCATTTGGGAGTTATTTGTTTTATGATGGTCTCAGTGTTAAGTTTGTCCACCCGGTTTTCCGGTGAGCTTTGCTACTGATTAAATCTGTGACTAATTATTGTATTAACAAAATGCGGACCATAAGGAGACCAAATCTCTGTTTACTCAAGGCTGTCAAGGCTATGTTACAAGCCGTAGGCTCCTATGCCAGCCCCCTCTCCCCACCTCTCGACCCACAGAAAAACACATGTATTGAAGAAAATCTAAAGTGTGTGATTGGTGAACGCGCTATCTCAACAGGCAATAAACCTTTAATAATAAGACAAACATTTCAGAGATAAACACACAAACAAACGCTTCGACAAACACTTCAGTAGAGGAAGATATAACTAAAATAAACAACCATAAATTAAAGTAGAAATGGACAAACCAATATATAAACACATCAACACTCAATGAAACAAACAAATAACCAAAGAAATGCTGATGGCGAGCCAGGAAATATGAAGTATATTTAAGACTTTGCAATCTATTGGGCATATGATGTGAATGTCATCTGTGTTTATGGCCCATGACTAACGAGGGTATCATGTGGCCAGCACAACGACCAACCACCTTTACTTTTTCCAACAAATGTCTGCTACCGATTAGATCTTATCTTATCTTATCTTATCTTATACATGTCAAAGTGACGCTCTGAAGAAAGAAACAACTAAGCTGCACCAAACAAAGAACGAATTTAGTTCCTTCGCGCTGTACATACAGTCAGTCAGTCAGTCCTACTGGCAGTGTATGATAGCACATTATAGAGAAGAGCTGTCCAATTGAATGGTGCAGTGCTGTAGCCAACCTACCATATGGTGCCACCTCAACCACATTGCCCCCACCCCCCTCCATTATGCGCGTAAACAATTGCCAGGCTCACAATGGCTGGACGCTGTGTCATGTGACTACTCACCAGGGCATGTAATCACAAACATTTTTTAACACACAACATAAAGAATAAGGAGTTCGCAAAAAAAAAAAAGGGGGAAGGGGGGGGGGGGAGATCGTTCTCCCAACGGTTTTGTGTGTGCTGCATTAAACTAGCATGATTTAAATAAATAAAAAAAAAAAAAGGTTGAGCTCACGTGATCACGTGTGTGAGTGGTTTAGTTTCGTACTTTTTGTTGCGCAAGTCTATGACGTGTACACATGACACAGTACACATTGTTTTGAGATTAAAATAACTTTGAGTTTAAAGTCTAGGCTTTCAAGGTGGGCCATAGTGGGCACAAATATTTGGGCCTTAATATTAGCTCATAATAAAGGTCCATGTTAAACTCATGGTGGGCAATATGAACTGGACATAACAATAGGTTATAATCTTTTTGCTAACTTACAAATAGTGGTTCCTGATAGTAAGTCCTACCATGAAATCATAACCTTGTGGAATTTATAGAGATTGTGGGATTTCTAGTAATATAAGTAAAAAAGTTTTGATATTATTATCATCAAGGTTATAAGGAATATAAGAAATAATATTACAATTGCGCTTTCATTTTTCTACATAATTATATCATTAGAGACAATCAGTATCTTTGTACTTAAATATTGTCTTGTTTGATTGAATGTGACTTATTGTATGGATGACTCCATTTGACCTTTGTCATGGATGACCCCTCAATGTTTTCATTTTGCGAAAACGATCAGTGTGTAGTTAGATGTGTAGGTCAAGCATCCATGTACTGTAACGGGTGACACTAGTGTTGGCCGATGCTGGATGTTGCTCTGAGCTATTTCTAGTCCTTATTAGAAGGGTGTTCGAGCACAGCCAACGTGAGGTCACGGAAGTCACGGTTCGAGCCACTTTTAAGGGGCAAGGGCCTTTGTAACTTTATCATTATTATACCTGTACAGATGAAAATATACGTTAAGTTTGTCAAATGTTGAACATGTTTCGGGTGTTCCTTCAGAGTTGAAGATAATTTAGTTCTTAGTCCAAACCTTCCACAAGACGACAGGGGATGGGAGCGGCCAGGTTTGAACCGACAGTCCAGTGCGCAAACCACACGATCAGGCAGCAGTATTTGACTAAATGAGGACAACATCTAGATATACTAACCTTTTTTTCTCAAGAACGGAGAAAACTGTTGACTGTTTGGTGTCATACTATGTATAGACTAACCAATGGAAAGTCTGGAAGAATGTCTGATTCAAGCCATCAAGTTGAAGTATACAATTTGTATCTTTTATTATTTACTATCACTCTTCTATATGAAACTTTAGTTTCATTTTTTTCATGTAAATAAACACTTTTATGTTACGTAAATAAAAACACCCCAAATGTGTGTCAGTTGCAGGCGGGTTCAGGACCAGACATGGAGGACACTTACAAATGTGTGTCAGTTGCAGGCGGGTTCAGGACGAGACATGGAGGACACTTACAAACGTGTGTCAGTTGCAGGCGGGTTCAGGACCAGACATGGAGGACACTTACAAACGTGTGTCAGTTGCAGGCGGGTTCAGGACGAGACATGGAGGACACTTACAAACGTGTGTCAGTTGCAGGCGGGTTCAGGACGAGACATGGAGGACACTTACAAACGTGTGTCAGTTGCAGGCGGGTTCAGGACGAGACATGGAGGACACTTACAAACGTGTGTCAGTTGCAGGCGGGTTCAGGACCAGACATGGAGGACACTTACAAACGTGTGTCAGTTGCAGGCGGGTTCAGGACGAGACATGGAGGACACTTACAAACGTGTGTCAGTTGCAGGCGGGTTCAGGACCAGACATGGAGGACACTTACAAACGTGTGTCAGTTGCAGGCGGGTTCAGGACCAGACATGGAGGACACTTACAAACGTGTGTCAGTTGCAGGCGGGTTCAGGACCAGACATGGAGGACACTTACAAACGTGTGTCAGTTGCAGGCGGGTTCAGGACCAGACATGGAGGACACTTACAAATGTGTGTCAGTTGCAGGCGGGTTCAGGACCAGACATGGAGGACACTTACAAATGTGTGTCAGTTGCAGGCGGGTTCAGGACCAGACATGGAGGACACTTACAAACGTGTGTCAGTTGCAGGCGGGTTCAGGACCAGACATGGAGGACACTTACAAATGTGTGTCAGTTGCAGGCGGGTTCAGGACCAGACATGGAGGACACTTACAAACGTGTGTCAGTTGCAGGCGGGTTCAGGACCAGACATGGAGGACACTTACAAACGTGTGTCAGTTGCAGGCGGGTTCAGGACCAGACATGGAGGACACTTACAAATGTGTGTCAGTTGCAGGCGGGTTCAGGACGAGACATGGAGGACACTTACAAACGTGTGTCAGTTGCAGGCGGGTTCAGGACCAGACATGGAGGACACTTACAAATGTGTGTCAGTTGCAGGCGGGTTCAGGACCAGACATGGAGGACACTTACAAATGTGTGTCAGTTGCAGGCGGGTTCAGGACGAGACATGGAGGACACTTACAAATGTGTGTCAGTTGCAGGCGGGTTCAGGACGAGACATGGAGGACACTTACAAACGTGTGTCAGTTGCAGGCGGGTTCAGGACCAGACATGGAGGACACTTACAAATGTGTGTCAGTTGCAGGCGGGTTCAGGACCAGACATGGAGGACACTTACAAATGTGTGTCAGTTGCAGGCGGGTTCAGGACGAGACATGGAGGACACTTACAAACGCCGCGGGGGATACACCAAAAGAAAATCCGCTGCCCAGGACAGACGTAAACGGCGAAAAGACAATCTAGATTGACCACCGGCGGACAATGGTTATGCCTGCGCTAGATGTGGGAAAATATGTAGATCGCAGCTGGGGCTACGTAGCTACGGCAAATACTGCATTCCTCATTCATGTTCAGACTCGAAGACA
Organism: Biomphalaria glabrata; assembly: GCF_947242115.1. Taxonomy (NCBI): domain Eukaryota; kingdom Metazoa; phylum Mollusca; class Gastropoda; family Planorbidae; genus Biomphalaria; species Biomphalaria glabrata. Next base: position 12,486,658 of record NC_074712.1, on the reverse strand, counting down.
AGCCTTATTATGTGTCAGTTTGGAGGTGCGGTGGCTGAGTGGTAAAGCGCTCGGCTTCCGAACCTGGGGTCCGGGGTTCGAATCCTAGTAAAGACTGGGATTTTGAATTTCGGGATCTTAAGGGCGCCTCTGAGTCCACCCCTCTAATGGGTAACTCACATTAGTTATGGAAAGTAAAGGCAGTTGGTCGTTGTGCTGGCCACATGACATCCTCGTTGACCTCGTTTAATCTTTAAATGTACATTTCAGCAAAGAAAGCGGCCAGTCCCAATCAATGCACGAAGCGCTGATTGTCCCCTTTGTGAATAGCTTCAACGTGAACATGGCCAGGAGCTAAACAAATTGATAACAACAATAACACATGTAGCGTAGGCCTATATGGCAAGAAACCTACTTGATCTAGAAATAACACGTGTTGGACTCTTTCGGTCTTGAAAAGACTGGGGTCCTTCTCGTACAAATGAAAGCTTGGACATTAGCTTTGGTCGGATCATTGTCGCCCACATATATCAGTTTCCCTTCCCCACCCTGCACAGATGATGTGTCCAGAAAACGATACAGTTTGGGATTCACCTTGTACTGCGTAAAGGTCACGAGTTCCTGAGTTTTCCTCAGAGGTGAACTCCCGAAGCCTTTCACATGTTTGGCTATAGCGGCATGGAAGGAGAGGTTTGGATTTAGACTTTTTCTTCTCCATGTTTGGTAGCAAGCCAAGTCCCAACTACCCGAGAGTTTAGGTGACATTCACTCGCCTTAGCTCCTTGTCATGTCAATGATAAGCTCCGCTTGACCCAAAAATCTGAGTCATATGGTACAGTCAGGAGTTTGTATTGTTGTCCGAGGCCAGTCGAGACACACATATGTAATTGAAAGCATTTTATAAGTACTGGAGTGCTTATATTCTCTACCACTTCTGGTAATAACAACCTTACGGAACCTGAACAAGATGAACCACTGCCTAATAGATAGTTCAGAAAAAAATATGTTTTTGATTATATGCGCATTGTTGGCTTGTTATATTCTTTAATAAAAACAATAATGCTTTGGGTATACCATTAGTGCATTAATTAAACGAAAGAAAAAACACACATAACATTGATCGATCCACACCGATATATATATATATATATATATATATATATATATATATATATAGAGAGAGAGAGAGAGATAGATAGATAGATAGATAGATAGATAGATAGATAGATGAGCACTAAAAATAAACTGCTTACATTTTTTAAAAATTCTTAAGGGAAGTAACAAGTCCCCTGTAGAGATGAAAGCTTAACCAGTTACGGTCCCTGACCACACATTGTCGATCTCTCCTGGGGAGAAAAAGGTTGAATAGATCTGAACAAAACAAAACAAAACAAAACGGAGGGGGGGGGGCAGTGACGTAGGCTGTATGATGGATGATAGCGCAATCATGTTCTATTATGGGTGACGGGCCTTATCTCGCCGCCTTTTGTGTGCACAGGCGACGGTCATGACAGTCACATGTCCCGAATGACACGCTGCTGTCATGGATGTCACACAATGCCAGCTTGCTCGTCGACATGTTGGCACGCATTGAAACAGAAAGTGTTTTGGAAAGACGTGGATCTGGTAATACTTTGAACGTGACTTACGGTTCATGTGGATAGGACAGTGTTCATGTGGATAGGACAGTGTTCATGTGGATAGGACAGTCTTCATGTGGATAGGACAGTTTTCATGTGGATAGGACAGTCTTCATGTGGATAGGACAGTCTTCATGTGGATAGGACAGTCTTCATGTGGATAGGACAGTGTTCATGTGGATAGGACAGTGTTCATGTGGATAGGACAGTCTTCATGTGGATAGGACAGTGTTCATGTGGATAGGACAGTCTTCATGTGGATAGGACAGTGTTCATGTGGATAGGACAGTGTTCATGTGGATAGGACAGTGTTCATGTGGATAGGACAGTGTTCATGTGGATAGGACAGTCTTCATGTGGATAGGACAGTGTTCATGTGGATAGGACAGTCTTCATGTGGATAGGACAGTGTTCATGTGGATAGGACAGTGTTCATGTGGATAGGACAGTGTTCATGTGGATAGGACAGTCTTCATGTGGATAGGACAGTGTTCATGTGGATAGGACAGTGTTCATGTGGATAGGACAGTGTTCATGTGGATAGGACAGTCTTCATGTGGATAGGACAGTGTTCATGTGGATAGGACAGTGTTCATGTGGATAGGACAGTGTTCATGTGGATAGGACAGTGTTCATGTGGATAGGACAGTGTTCATGTGGATAGGACAGTCTTCATGTGGATAGGACAGTCTTCATGTGGATAGGACAGTGTTCATGTGGATAGGACAGTGTTCATGTGGATAGGACAGTGTTCATGTGGATAGGACAGTCTTCATGTGGATAGGACAGTGTTCATGTGGATAGGACAGTCTTCATGTGGATAGGACAGTGTTCATGTGGATAGGACAGTCTTCATGTGGATAGGACAGTGTTCATGTGGATAGGACAGTGTTCATGTGGATAGGACAGTCTTCATGTGGATAGGACAGTGTTCATGTGGATAGGACAGTGTTCATGTGGATAGGACAGTGTTCATGTGGATAGGACAGTCTTCATGTGGATAGGACAGTCTTCATGTGGATAGGACAGTCTTCATGTACACACACACACATATATACCTACGTACACACCTATAACAAAAGTTCTAGTGGTGGAGGTGAATAGTGTGGCGTTGTGGGCCGAGTGCTGGAGTTCGGATCGAAAGAAAGGAGAGGGGAGGAGGGGAAGATGGTAGAAAGTGGGGAGAAACAGGGAGAGAAAGAATAAGAAGAAGAGGGAGAGAAAAGGGTGGGGGGGGGTAGAGAAAGAGGATGAAAGAAGGAATAGAATATTGAGGAAGAGGGAGAAAAAAGGCGGTGTAGATGAGAGAATAGAACTGGTAGAGGAACCACACTGAACCATAATCTTCAAATAAAAACAAAATCTAATAAAATACTCAGAAAGACACAAAGATAAAAGGCACATTCCCCGTCCCATATGCTAGGACGAATTCGTACAAATGCTTCTTCTTCCCTAGCGCTATTAGAGCATGGAATTGGTTGCCTGAGCTAGCCAGGTAAACCAGTGACTTAGCAGAATGTAATTGGACCCCACGATGAACTGTTAACCATTGTTGAAAAACGTGAACTCAAACTCTATGGCCACATTACAAGGTTCTCAGGGCTCGCAAAGACCTTCCTTTAGGGAAACAGTACCAGGAAAAAGAAGAAGCGGAAGACATTGAAAGCGATTGGAAGACGCCAAAGAATGGACATAATTGTCAGTGAATGAAATTCTATCCAAGGCAAAGGACAAAGAGGAATGGACCATGACGTTTTACAGATCTTGTGTGGTGCCCCAACGGTCCAACAGACTAAGGGATAGGTGAAGGTGGTGGCGAAGACGAAACATGTCACTTGCGAATGCTGACCATTCTCCTCAAATCTCAATAGGGTCCGAACAAAATACTGAAAACTCTTTTACAAGGCAAACTGTATAGAGAACTGCAAGAACTGGAGACCACTGCTCAGGACTGTTTGATCTAGCTTAACTTCAGAAAGAAAATGAAATAGAAGAAGAAATATTACAAGAATGAAAGAGGAGGGGGGACAGGGGGATGAGATAGGAGAGAGGGGGGGGGGGATTCATGTAGGGCGTGAGGATAAAAAGTATTTGTTAGAGTCACGCCTAGTATTTCTTCCATCTGAGCAAAAATCCACCCCAATGACAACTGGGATAATTTATCAAGATAGTATAGACTTAGGAAGACAAAGCAATACTTACACCGTCTTTCTCCACGCCATGAAAAGGGAATTCCTCAATGTATTGCTCTTGCCCCTGTGTGTTTGTGTGTTGGGTTGTCATGGGAGCAAGTGCATTCGTCAACACCGTTTAGACATCAAAGCCGGCTTACAGAATGTTGACAACTTGTTAGCTTTCAGCTGCTGGAGAGGCGGGCGTGAGTCACGTGACGAATGGTGATGGCGACCTTTGTAATGAAAAGTAGGCATTTTTTGGTTATAAGTTCGTGTAGAGTGTAGAGAGTACTAACTGTGTTGTAAAAGTAAGTGGCCTCAATGTCGTAAATCTAAGAACATGACGTATCAACGACGTAAAATTAAGTAGCCTCAATGTCGTAAACTAAGTACATGAATACTTATTAAGCCTGCATGTAAGTATTTGATGACAGTAATACTTTTACCCCTTATGTGTGGTCGTGGCTCTGCATGTCCAGATTAGCCCAGGCTATTTGATGGTCTCAACATATGTCAGTTTGCTTATTAGACCGATTCGATTCCAACTAATTTCACTGAAGCCCGGAACCTTAATCTGTATTTTTACATTTCGCTTGTCAATTTGTTTACTCTGCCATTAACGTTTGCTAGCTATGTTTGCCTTTTGTATTTAAAAAGTATTATCATTATGTACAACATTATATAGTTATTTTTTATAGTGTATATTTTTATGAATAATAAGTTATTAATTTTATTAAATCGCCTTTTTTATAATTAAAATGTATCTTTCAAAGAAATTTTTCTTCAGTGAATAAATGAACGTAAATGAAAACCAGATATGAGATGATTAAAAAAAAGATTTTAATTAACTTAGAATACATAATATAATATGCGACCAGCCCTATGATGTAAAGAGAAATAAAAGAGGAGGTCCTTGGGAGATGGCCCTCTCTGCTGCCCTTAGGTGCTCATAAAACACAACTCTGCTCGAGTGGGATGCCGAACATCAAGCCCCCCCCCCCCCCCCCCCCCTCATAGGTAGCCAAGCCAAGCTCAAGCGTACCCAGCCTCTCGGCCACTCTTCCCATATACACAAGAATTGTTCGCTTAAGAGCATAGGATTAAATTAATGGATGTTAGATTTAAAAAGAAAAAAAAAGTTTACTACACCTTATAATATTCCAACAATCGGCCTTTAAATTTAAGACTTAGAAGACGGTTTGCTAAATGTTCCGAAACATTAATTAATTGAACTCTTAAACAATACATGCTGAAATACCCAAAGACTTATGGTCCATTCAAAAAAAATATTTTCTTAGTCTGTAGCCAAATTAATTTTTGAGCAATTCTTTTCATAAAGATATAAAGCAACGTTCAGATTTCTTGAAAAATCGTTAAAGCTGTTTTCGAGATTCTTGTCCAAAGATTGAGACAGAAAGAGAGAGGGAGGGAGATAGAGAGAGAGAGAGAGAGAGAGAGGTAGACCAATAGAGAGTCGGGGAGAGAGGCAGAGATATACAAAAATATTAGGAGAAAGAGAAACACAGACTATCAGAGAGAGAGAGAGAAATGCAGAGAGAGAGAGAGAGTGAGAGAGAGAAATGCAGAGAGAGAGAGAGAGAGAAATGCAGAGAGAGAGAGAGAGTGGGAGAGAGAAATGCAGAGAGAGAGAGAGAGTGAGAGAGAGAGAAATGCAGAGAGAGAGAGAGAGAAATGCAGAGAGAGAGAGAGAGAGTGAGAGAGAGAGAAATGCAGAGAGAGAGAGAGAGAAATGCAGAGAGAGAGAGAGAGTGAGAGAGAGAAATGCAGAGAGAGAGAGAGACAGAGTGAGAGAGAGAAATGCAGAGAGAAAGAGAGAAATATATATATATAGAGAGAGAGAGAGTGAGAAATGCAGACTGAGAGAAATGCAGATAGAAAGAGAGAGAAATGCAGAGAGAGAGAGAGAGAAATGCAGAGAGAGAGAGAGAGAAATGCAGAGAGAGAGGCAGAGATACACAAAGAGATTAAGAGAAAGAGAAATGCAGAGAGAGAGAGAGAGAGAGAAATGCAGATAGAAAGAGAGAAATGCAGAGAGAGAGAGAGAGAGAAATGCAGAGAGAGAGAGAAATGCAGAGAGAGAGAGAGAGGCAGAGATACACAAAGAGATTAAGAGAAAGAGAAATGCAGAGAGAGAGAGAGAGAGAGAGAGAAATGAAGATAGAAAGAGAGCGAGAGAAATGCAGAGAGAGAGAGAGATGCAGAGATACAAAGAGATTAAGAGAAAGAGAAATGCAGAGAGAGAGAGAGAGAGAGAGTAAACCAAACATCAGACACCCCAATGACACAGAGACACAGATGAAAATCTAAAAGAAAACAAAAAATCCAATAGTGTATTGCGCGATGTTTCAGAATCAAGTGACTTCTGCTAGCAACTCGTGAAAGTTCTCACAAGGTCATCAAGTGAACAGACGTGAACATATTGCTTGGATGCTAACAGTCGCACTGTTGTGTTTAGAATGAAAGGGTAGACACTAACAAAACAAAACAAAAAAAAACAAGACAGGGAGAGGGGTACGGTAGTTGGAGGGTGGGGGGAGAGGGCCATGATCAGGGCGGACCACCTTGAGTTGTCATGTATGTGCATAGCTGTAGCGGAGAATCGTCAGATGTCACACCGCGTAAACTCAAATGTCACAACGCATCGGAGGATGCTATAATATCCATCTGTCGCCGTCATAACAACGTGTCGCTCTGTTCCAGTCACACGGTTTGCTAAGGTCTGGACGACCCGAGGCCCGATGTCGCGGGCTAACTCTCACAAAGGGCGAAAAAGAGGATAACAAAACAAGAGATATTGCAAATGATCATTGTACTTAGACATATGGTATTCGACGTGTTTACAATGTGAAGATTTGCAAACGTCTTTGAGACAAAAATATGTTTTGAACATTCCCTCCTCTTCCCCAGCCTGATCACGTTGCACAATAAATCCTTTATTATTATATGTGTATGTATATTATGACTCAATAACTCTTGTCTTTATATAATATAGTCTATAGTAGCCCTAAATACCAATTATCTTCATACTTGATTATTTTTATAGGCCTAAAAAACTATAGATTGCGACTAGTTGTCTGGAAGACTCCATTTGACCTATAAATGGAGGACTCCTAAATGTTTTGAGTTGTATGATGGCCAGCGTTTGTTTAAGTCGCCTTGTAGCTAAGTGGTCTGCCTTGAAAGCTTTAACAGGAGGCCACGCTCTTGGCTTTAGTATTTTGAATGGCCTTTTCTTGATGTTTAATGTTTCTTGTTTTATAAACATACTGGCCCATATAGCTCTAGTCACTTTAAAGGTTCTTTTTTTTGGGGGGATGGGGGACCTGGATGCTAGATTTTAGACTAATGCCTGATCACTGCAAGGTGATGGGGCCTGATCACTGCAAGGTGATGGGGCCTGATCACTACAAGGTGATGGGGCCTGGTCGCTGCAAGGTGATAGGGCCTGGTCACTGCAAGGTGATAGGGCCTGGTCACTGTAAGTGTAAGGTGATCGTGCCTGGCCACTGCAAGGTGATGGGCCTTGTCACAACAAGGAGATGGGGCCTGGTCACTGCAAGGTAATGGGCCTTTTCTGAGGTTTATTAACTTAACTTGTTCTTTCAACCTTGTTCCCTAACCTGTGTACCTCTACTGCTGTTCTTAGAAGTGAATGATTTTGATTTGTTGATTTGAGGCACATCGGCACAATTTAGGCCATGTCGTGCCTGCAGTCCCTTAAGGACTACTCTCTCTCTAAACAACAAGGGCCAGTTTCTATACAGTCATATAATTAAAATTAAGGTCTATTCACAGTTAAAATAGTAAAGGTAGTAAAAATTTAAATATTTGGTAAAAATCTAATGTAAATAGTGCATGTTCACAAATTCAGAAATCAGATCTTCGTAGATAGCCCCACTTCCCGAATAAAGCCCAGTACCTTCCCAGGGTCGACATTATTAAATAGTGTTTTTAGATTAGTGGCTCTAAAATGTTTCGCCCTGACATCCTGGTATCTGGGGCAATCAACGAGGATATGTTCCACGGTGAGGCGAGAGTCACAGTACTCGCAAAGTGGGGGCTCCTCTCTCTTCAGTACAAAAGAGTGCGTGATGTAGGTGTGGCCAATCCTAAGTCTGGACATGGTTGTGCTACCACGCCTTGTCAGACCCTTAGATGTGGGCCGCCACCTGACATCCGCCACAATCTGCCTGAGTTTACTGTGAGTCTCAGCCTCCCATCGGTTCTGCCACTCTCGATAGGTGGCAGAGGCAATACTTTGTCTCAGGTCCGAGTAGGGAATTTGGGTTCCTGACACCGCATGATTTAGGGCTCTCTTTGCTTCTCTGTCTGCGGCTTCGTTTCCCTCAATGCCAACATGGGAGGGGACCCAGATGAAGGTGACATCCCTACGGTCGGCTGTTATTAGGTCCAACAGCTTCAGGCTCTTATGTACCAATGGGATGTCAGTCTTCATCCGCCCCAAAGCTTGCAATGCAGATTTGGAGTCGGAGCAGATTATAAATTTACTCCTTTCTGATGCTTTTACGGCCATAAGTGCAAGCAATATTGCGTGCAATTCGGCCGTAAAGATGGAGCAGCCATCGGGGAGTCTACGGGAGATTGTTTTGTTCCGAAAGGAGCAGGCACACGCGACCTTTCCCTCCATTTTGGATCCGTCTGTGTAGATGGTGCCACAATCTCCGTAGCTCTCCTGCAGTTCCCTAAAGTGGACTTGTAGTATGCTTGGGTCTGTATTTTCTTTTTTGAAATTAAGGAGGGATAAATTTAATTTAGGTTTATTCATTAGCCAAGGAGGATTCTGAGGGGTTTCTATTTTAGAGATTTGGTCAATGGGTGGGGTTAAATTTTGGATGGGTTCTCTCATTCGAAGGCCCAAAGGCTGTATGACGTTAGGCCTTCGATTGTATAATTCTACCTCTGTGGGGTTAAATATGGAGTCAAAAGCAGGGTTCGTGGGGTTGGATTTTAGCTTGACTATATACTGCATTGCAAGCTTTTTCATTCTTATATCCATGGGGAGTTCTCCAGCCTCCACATGGAGACTTGGGATAGGTGATGTACGAAACGCGCCGAGACAGAGACGCAGGGCAGCATTTTGTATTGGTTCCAGTATTTTTAGGTACGACTTCCTTGCTGCTCCATATATTATGGATCCGTAGTCTAGCTTGGATCGAATTAGACTCCGATAGAGCAGCAGCAAGGTATCTCTGTCAGCTCCCCAGTCCGTATGGCTGAGTACTCTTAGTATGTTTAATGACTTTTGGCATTTCTTCTTAAGTTCCTTAATGTGGGGGAGAAAATTAAATTTGGAATCTAAGGTGAGGCCTAAAAATTTTGTAGTTTTCACGACAGGGATCTTCTTTTTGTGTATAAATAGTTCAGGGTCTGGGTGGAGCCCCCTTAGATTACAAAAATGCATACTAACTGTTTTGGAGTCAGAGAATTTGAAACCATTATAGTTTGCCCAACCCTGAATTTTGTTTAAACATAACTGTAATTTCCTTTCTAAGGTGTTCATGTTTTTCCCATAAGTAAGAATGACAAAGTCATCAACATACAAAGAGCACTCTATGCCAGGGGACAGCGCATTTATGATGCTATTTATTTTAATGTTGAACAGGGTGACTGACAGAATGCTGCCCTGGGGTACACCCATTTCCTGGTCATGAGTGTCAGAAGCGGAGTTGCCCACTCGGACCTGAAATTTTCGATCTTTCAGGAATTCCTCCACAAAACAGGGGAGGTGTCCCTTAAGCCCCATAAGCGCCAGGTCACGTAGAATGCCATGTTTCCAGGTTGTGTCATAGGCCTTTTCTATATCGAAGAATACAGCTACTAGATGTTCTCTTCTGAGTAATGCATTTCTAATATAAGCTTCCAGCCTTACCAGGTGGTCAGTTGTTGTCCGCCCCTGCCGGAATCCGCACTGGTAGTTTGAGATCACTTTATTCCTTTCCAGGAACCAGACAAGCCTACTGTTAATCATTCTTTCCATGGTTTTGCAGATGCAGCTTGTTAGTGCTATTGGTCGATAGTTAGCTGGGTCAGAGCCGTCTCTTCCCGGTTTAGGTATCGGTATAACTGTGGCTTTCCTCCAGCTGTTTGGGAAAGCGCCTGTTTGCCACACACAGTTATAGACCCCTAGCAGGACTGCCAATGAGGGTTCGGGAAGGTGCTTGAGGAACTGGTAATGGATTTCGTCTTCTCCAGGCGCTGTGTCATGTGACTTGTCCAGCGATTCCCTCAGTTCCTCAAGCGAGAACGGTTTGTTGTAGTCTTCATTGTTCTCTGACCTGAAATCAATGGGGTGTCTTTCCTCCCTGGTTTTGACTTTTTGGAACTCTGGCGTGTAGTGTGCAGTGGATGATTTTTCTGCTATTGAGGATGCAAGGCAGTCAGCTATTTCTCTGGGGGACGTGACAGTTCGTCCTTGGTTTTTCAAATGCCCTATTGCATTTGATTCTTTCCCTTTGATTCGCCTTACTGCCTTCCAAACCGCTCTAGCAGAAGTTTTGGCATCCAGACTGCCGACAAAACTTCTCCAGGAATTCCTTTTGGCTGACCGTATGGTTTGTCTAGCCTTTGCTCTAGCTATCCTGAATAGCTTTAGGTTTTCCTGGGAAGGGTTCTTTATAAATGCAGCCAGTCGTTTTTTCCTATCACCAATAGCACTTTTGCAAGCTGTATCAAACCATGGTTTGCTAGGCCGTTTTGGATTTGCAGAGGTTAGGGGTACAACTTTCCTGGCTATACTTAGTAGCTTGCTAGCAAAGGTATCAGCTGGGTTCTGTTCATGGAGGATATTTTCTGTGATATCCTCAGAGCATCTTTTTTTGGAATTGTTCCCAATCGGCCTTATTCAGTTTCCACCGCTGAGGTCGTCCCAATGAAGGGAGATTGTTAGTAATGATGATTGGGAAGTGATCGTAGATCATTGCTAACTGACCATTTGAAATCGTCCAGAAGTCCGGGGACGCATACGGTGAGGTCAATGCATGTGAATGATCCAGTTCCTGGGTGCAAGTAGGTCGGTGATGCATCATTAAGTATGCATAAATCATGTTGGAGGAAGATATCCTCCAGCATACGACCTCTTGTGTCGGTATTGTTGGATCCCCACATGGTGTTATGGGCATTGAAATCCCCAAGGATTAAATAAGGCCGGGGGAGTTGTTTCAATAGGTCCTCCATGTCTGTTCGGTTTAATGGAGCGCCTGGTGGTAGATACAGGCTGCAGCAAGTGATAACCTTGTGAAGGGTTATCCTAGCTGCTACGGCCTGTAGTGTGGTCTGTAGTTCTACCCTCTCATGGGGGATGCTATCCTTCACAAGGATACAGACACCACCTGATGCTCTCTCTGCATCCTCAACATTCTTGGTGTAAGCACGGTAGCTTCGGAAGCTGATGCAATCTTTTAGAAATGTTTCCTGTAAGCAGACAGCTACAGGAGTCTCAGAGTCCATCAGTAGCTGCATTTCCTCGTAATTGGCCTTGAGGCCTCTACAATTCCACTGTACAATTCTGGAATCCATGGCTTATTCTAGATGACCTACTTAGAGCTATTTGACCTTGGGAGGCCCCCGGAGGGGTTTTCCTTTATTCCAGTGACCTTGGTATTTTTATTCTTGGGTTTGGATGGAGAGGAGGACAACCCCCTTTTGGGGGAAGTCTTTCTCTCTGGAGAGGGGAGATCCCTCTGGTTAGAGCGGAGGTTATTTCCTCCTCTCTCACCTCGGGCATCCTCTCCGCTTTGATTTCTCCCCTTAGGGAGTTGGTCAACCTCTAACTCAGTAGAGGTTGGGGTGTCTGGCTGGGTTCTCTGAGGAGAACCTGTGTCAGACATGATGTCTCCGGGTTCTCCCGGAGTATTGGTTTTGACATGCTGCTCAGTCTCCATGCTCTCATCAGCGAGCACAGAGAACCTGTTCTTTAGCATGACAACAGGGCTTTCTTGTTTCTTCAGAGGTGTGTTCTTTGGCGGTGTTTTCTTCTGAGTTGGGGGAGGAGGAGGGGGTGGTGGGGTCAATGTGTCCGTCTGTGTGGCTATGGATCTTCCTTTCTTAGCAACAGCCTGGGCGTAGGTCTTTGTCGAGCCGAATTGGCCCTTGGGTAGGGCCAGTACGGCCGATTTCGCCTGGCTAAAGGTACATCCGTTTCTTGCCTTGTACTCCTGCACGGCAACCTCCTGTTTCCACACAGGGCAGTCCTTGGAGTAGGCTGAGTGGCCAGCTTGACAGTTTGGGCATTTGAACTGGGCTGTGCAGCCCTTGTCCTCATGACCCTCTCCAGCACATCTGGCACACACAGTGTTCCTCTTACAGACTGCCGCGCCGTGTCCATAACCCTGGCACTTAAAGCACCTCATGGGGTTAGGTATGTAGGGCCTCACTGGAACTCGTAGGTATCCTGCCTTCACATACTCTGGCGGTGTCCTAGTTCCGAATGTGAGGATAATAGTGGCGGTTTTGACCTCCTCACCCTCCCTGCGCCTGGTAATGCGCCGGGCATGGGTGACTCCTTCAATGCCCTCCACTATTTCCTTCTCGGAACATTCCAGTAGGTCCCTAGAGCTGATTACACCTCTGCTGGTGTTCAGACTCTTGTGTGGCATGACTTCCACTTGGAGATCACAGAGTCTTCTGCATCTTAAAAGCCCATCAGAGTGTGTCTTGCTGTCTACTTCTACAAGGAGTTCCATTGTTTTGTGTAGCTTAGACACACTCTTGGGCTCTCCCACTACTGACTTGAGTCCCTTATAGATAATAAAAGGGCTCAACTTGGTCAGGCTTTTTCCCTCCTCTGTGCATCTAACCACCAGAAATGATGGCCAGGTGGCACAGCTTTTTGGGACCTCCTCCTTTTTATCGTCAATTCGTCGTTTCTTGCCCAGACATAGGTCTGGGGCAAGTAGTTTTGTGTGTGTTTTTTTGTCCATATATATTTTGGTTAATTCGGCACCTGTGCTCCCCACCCGCCATCGAGTCCAACAAGGGGACGGGCCATTCGGATGTCCAGAATGAGCCCGCCAGGGCTACACAGGTGCTATACTCAGTCAGCTGCTACATCGGACATGTGTCCGATACAGCAGCTCCCTGATTGACCCTCCAGCCACCGCCCTCCAGCATAGGTCGACGACCTATGCTGGTAGCTCGGCATGACCAGCCGGTTGACCCAGAGCGGGCCATCTGGGTCTCAGGTCTAGGGGAACTTGGAGCCAAAGTATTGTGTTGTTGTGGTTTATCCTCAGATAGCCACCACTCAAACACCAGGATCTCTTTATCCCCCCTTACCCGTCGCAGTCCACGGCAAACGGACTGGTCTAGGACGTAGTGAGAATTTAAAGTTAAGGAGACAGTGTGATGATCAATGAAGGCAGACTTAGGAAAAGAGGAGGCAGACACAATGATAGAAAAGAAGTAGGGCACTTTTGAGCTCCAAAAGTGCTAAGGAAAGAGGAGCGCAGTTTAACGTCATGTCTCGGGACGATTAGAAGTGAATGTCCTGTTTTCTTGTCACTGGTTGAAACACTAAACACTATTTATTGTTTATAACCCTTGTCAAGTTGGATTGCTATCCACTTTTAGTGGGGAATTGATTTTTTCGGGGATCTTGTTTCACGGCTTTAAAGTAGATATCGTCTAGTTGTTCAGACTGAGAATATATTGTTTTGTACTTAGAGATCTGTTGTCTAGTCCAGTGTGTCCCAAACTTTTCCCCTAAATGAACAGTTCGCGCATTCTCAGTATTTAGCGGAACACTGCCTTTTTTTTTTTTAGATATTAATCATATCGTCGCCTGCTAGTTAATTAATTATTCCAGTAGTTCTCGGAACACCTATTCAGACATTGCGGAACATCGGTGTTCCATGGAACACAGTTTGGGAACACTGGTCTTTACTCTGTAGGGCCGGTGTTTATGTGGGCTTATATCTCAGTGCTAAATTAGACCCAACGATGCTATGGAGCGGAATGGTGATGTGACTTACAGTAGGTCAACGCTAAATCAGGTAATTCACCACCACAAGTCCTGAGTGATAGTTTTAGTCATCAAGTACACCTTACCAACGAGACATGTGAAGTACCATTTGAGTGAAGCTGCCCAGTCCTAGATCGTATGCTTGTCGTAAAATAGTGTTACCTATATTTAGTACTGTTTTATTTGACTATATTTCTTTTATTCTGTGTAACTAAAAAATACATACTATGAACACAACACACTCCTAGGGGCTTCAGTTGTTTGTGTTTTTACAAGTTGTTGTTTTTTCAACGGACCTCATTCACTAATCGTGAACAAACACTGAGTCACGTGCTTCTCTATCTCTTCTATACAAATTACGATCTTATTTTTAATACACAATGGCTATCACGTGACAGTTTTGTTTTGTTGTTTTATCAATATTATGACGTGACTAATTGCTGTTTGTTTACGTTTGGTGAATGAGGTCCATTCTGGATTTGAATTCAGCACAAAAAACATCTAAATAAAATACCCCCCCACCACCCAAAAAAATATGTATGTACATGGCAATGTGTATCATCACTGTAGTGGCTAGCGGTCTTATAGATTGATTCAAAGGTTTCAAAATGAGAGAGGAATAGAGTGAAGGCACAGAAGCCTGGTCGCAATGACTCTTCCAAGTCACCTAAGATTTAAATGTCTTTTGAACTAGTGACATTTTCAAGTGAAACGAGATGTCACTATCCCGCCCCCTCCCCCTTTCTAACACGTGTGTGTGTGTGTGTAGGCCTAACGCAGCACAGAGTATGTACAGACTCACGGACCGACGCTCTGACACACCCTGTGTTGTTGTGTGTTGTGTGTTCGGATGGACAAAGTCATTAGTTGGAATCCGATCTGGAAGGGGATCATGTCAGACTGTTAGTCCCCCACACAATGGCTGGCCATTAACAGTTGATGTCAGGGATTAACTTGTCAGTAACGGTAGTGTTTGCAGCGCCCTGCAGCGGGGAAATGTACTGCTTTTTGACGCACAGATACCCCCCTCCCCTCCAACCACCACATACACAGTTTTTTTTTTCTGAATCTTTCTTTCTTTTGTTCCTTGCGCCTTTTTTAGTCTTCTCTCTATCTCTCTTGTTGAACATCTTCATCTCTTTCTTTCTTCACTTCTTTTTTTTTTCAAGCCTTTAGTCTCATATACGTCTTTCTTACTTTTCTCTCTCTCTCCCTCTCTCTCTCCCTCTCTCTCCCTATCTCCCCCTCTCTCCCCTCACTCTCCCCCTCTCTTCCCCCCTCTCTCTCCCCTTTTCTCTCCCCCTCTCTCTCTCTTTTCCTCTCTCTCTCTCTTCCTCTCTCTCACAGTCTCTGTCCCTCTCTCTCCCCTCTCTCTCTCTCTCTCTCTTCCTCCCTCTCTCTCTCTCCCCCCTCTCTCTCCCTCTCTCCCTCCAGTTCATTCTCTTTTCCATTCTCTTTATTTCTCATTTATTCTTCAACTCCCTATTTCCACGTCTTGGTCTATATGTTGTCCATGCATCCATACATGCACACTACATACCAATCCATGCATCCATCCATGCACACTATATACCAATCCATCCATCCATTCATGCACACTACATACCAATCCATCCATCCATCCATCCGTTGGTATCTCAGTGTATCTTTGTATTTACATTGGAAAATTGGCTTCATTTCTTTCTTTATCCTTCTATCTCTCTCTTTCAGTCTCTTACTCTCTCTTTTTCTCTCTTTCGTCTTCACTGTTAGGCTGTGGATATTTTTTTCTGATTGGCCAAATATCTTTCTTCCCCCCACTCTCTTTATCTTTGTCTCTCTCTCTCTCTCTCTCTCTCTCTCTCTTTCTCTCTGTCCCTCTCACTATATCATATATCTCTGACCAACACTGCTATCTCATCCCATTAGAAGGGAGCAAACTCTTATCGCCATGTCAATGGGAGCGACCACCGCTGGATGGAGTAGCCTGCCCTCTCTCACGCTCTGAGAGTGGATGATGGCCCTTTACAAGTTGCAATTGTTGTGATCTATCTGTCAGCCTGTCAGTCTGTCCGTGACACTGCTCAACCGTCAGCGCCACACACGTCTGACCTACGGTCGAACCGGAAGTGAGCACACACAGACACGCACACACAAACTACCAGCTCAGTAGTAGTCTATTTTTGGAAGACATAAGCTGAAGACTTGAGGATGTGCAGGTTGACATGAAGAGAGTAATTTAGAAACAACTAAATGTGGAGTTTACAGTTGTCTTATCTTATCTTATAAAATACAGAAATTACTTCAAAAAAAAGATGATTACCTTCTACGCTTTCTTAGGTCAATCTAGTCATGCATGTTAACCAATGGCTTAAATTCTGCCAAGTCATTTATTTTCCTGGCTGACTTAGGCAACCCATTCCATGCTCTAAAAGCACTAGTAAAGAAGGAGCATTAGTTCAAATTTGTCCAAGCATATGGAAGAGTCGTGGATAATTTTCCTTAATGTTTACCCTTTGGAATTTAAAACCTTAAGCTTAAAGTTTCAAATTTACATGTTATTATTATTATTATCATGACTGTGTGCAAGTGCCATAAGTAATCAAGTAGATTTTAACATGATTTCGCCATGTTTGTTAGACGAGTTTGTTCTCAAAACATACAAGCGTTGTTACATTTCAAATCGCCCTCAAAGCGATACATATGGAAACACGAATGGACTTCGTTTAGAGAACAAGAAATAGTCAAAGCTGGTTAGAATGGAATAGTGGGGACAAAAGACAAAACAAAACACGACAAAAAGACAAATAGTTTTCTCAGAAGTCGTTGTTGAAGACTATACACGACACTAACAGGTAGGAGGACATTTGAAAAGGGCCGGTTTTAGACGTAGAGAGGCCTGACCATTATTGTTTTGTTTTTTTTTTCATTTTTATTCGCATCTGTTATCACAGTATCATAAATTAGTTGCTTGTATCTTACATTATTTGCTTGTATGACAGATTGTATATGCTTGTATAATACATTATGTGTGCATTTATGACACATTATTTGCTTGTATGATGTATATGTGCTTTTCACAGTATCATACAATCACATATACAACTAATGTATCATAAAAGCACATACAATGTATCATACAAGCAAATAATATATAATAAATGCACATATGATGTATCAAACAAGAAAAAATAATGTTTCATATAAGCACATACAAAATTGTATCATGCTAGCACATTCAATATATTTGTCATGATTCTATTATCAAACCCTATAATGAAAATTTGACAGTAGAAACAATGAACAGCGCAATACACTTTGTTTTTATTTTGGCGACATTTCAATTGAAATGAAATTCAAACAACGAACCAACTTTTCGCAACCAGCGTTTATAACTGCAGTAATGTTTAGACTATCTCTGAGGTTTCGACCCCAAGTAGGCCAACTTACCGTATCACGAGCTATTTGTTTCATAGATTACAATGTTTAAGCTGGCTAAGCGTGTATTCTTAAAAAATGAATTTTAATTCAGTTACTTTTTTTTTAAATTATCAATCAATTTGACCTTGTCTTCGAACAGGTGACCTTGATGACCTTAATCTGTTTTACAGTTCATTACAATTTTCAGCCATTTAATCGGAAGTTCCTAGTTCTTTTTTGGATGAGACGTGGACAACAAGCTTAACGAGCGGGATACATCTGTATGGCCGAGGCCAATCTTGTGTTCTCATGGCTGGCCCCAGTGCTGATAACGTTCTGTCATTACATCATTAGGAGGGAAAGTCATAAGGGACGAGACCCTCGTATCCAGACGACAGCATTACGGACATACTGCATGGGAATAGGGACGTACGCTATTCACGTGGGAATAGTCCAAACATACATCCAGAGACCCCCCCCCCCCTTTCCAGTCATATCCCTACCCTCTCGACTCATTACCCCCCCCCCCCCCCCAACTCCTTTTCGTTGTTTGACAGAATGAATCAAATCAATTTTCTTTAATGAAGAGTTTGAGGCTATTTGTGTTTGTTAAACTCGCGTGTGTCCGTAGACCAGGCAACCAGACGAATTTAGCCTTTGAGGATTTTGTTTGGCTTCTTTTATAAGATTCTGACTTCCCATTAGAAATGAAGGTTATTAAATCCTAGTCTATTCGTCCTGCAGGACGGCAGAGATGCTAGCAGTCAGATTTCAAACGCAGGACCATCATGGCGACAGTCCGAAGTGTTTGCCACACGACCAGGCGCCATTTCTGATGGAAAAAGCAGGACTGGAATGAATGCAGTTGAGTTTTATGATTCTCTTAAAAATAAAAAAAAATTCAAATAAATAAATAAGGTCAACTTATAATAATATTATTTGGGCGGGAAAGATACCACCTAGATTTTGTGGAACTGAGAGATAGGTTAGTACAGTTTGGACACAAATAACAAACCGAAGAGATTCGTTTGAGAGATAGGTTAGTACAGTTTGGACATAAAAAGAGATGGTGTACGTATCTCAGAGCTGAATAGATTAGAAAATATGAATGAAATTGTGTGTTTTGAATGACGCAGGACATGGGTTTGTTGGCAAATGTTTGCAAGGTCATGGATGTTCTCAACTATGACAACACTCATTGTATCTCAACGCATATATTTTTCTGACAATATCACTGCTGGTGTTTCCTTCAAAGTCCAGACAATGAGGCTTGGCACCTTGTTGCTTTTTTTTATGGCCAGGAATCACTCCACAGATGATTCTACGACTACCTATCTGACTTAAGAGCTTCAAGTACATAAAAACACTTTGACATTGAAAACGCATTGTTCTTTGAATTCTTCATTATGCTCTTTATGTTCTTCAGTATGTTTTCTGAGTTATCTGTTTTTTCGTAGAGTTCTTTAGTATGTTCGTCGAGTTCTTCAGTATGTTCGTTGAGTTCTTCAGTATGTTCTTTGAATTCTTCATTATGTTCTTTGAGTTATTCAGTATGTTCTTTGAATTCTTCTGTATGTTCTTTGAGTTCTTCAGTATGTTCTTTGAGTTCTTCAATATGTTCGTTGAGGTTTTTTTTTAGTATGTTCGTCGAGTTCTTCAGTATATTCTCTGATTAGTTCACCAAAAGCTATAACCTCGGAGGCACAGGTTAGCCCAATAGAGAACATGATCCTTGTATCCGTAGAGTCTCACGGTGGCCAGTTAGATACTGGGATTCTGAAGACCACTATCTGAACCAATGTACCAGTTTCGTTCCGTTATTGTACGTGTGTGTATGTGAGTGTACGTGGGTGTGAGTGTCCTAGTGTGTCAGCGTGACTTGGATGAGGCTACTCGCCTACATCGACGACACCTTCATTCATGGTATTTGACCACATGACGTGCTTGACATCCGCAGACACCTTCGGGAATAAACAGTGTGACGTCTGCTGCAGTCAGAACAAAACAAATCAACAGCCGTGAGGAGAAGGAGGGGGAAGGCACTACTGAGTAGAGGAGGCTATGTGTGTGTGTCTGCAACTGTGCGTGTAGCTGTGTGTGTGTGTGTGTGCAACTGTGCGTGTAGCTGTGTCTGTGTGTGTGTCTGCGCAAAGAATAAAAGAACTTGATGGGATGCGGAATCACCGCAAATTATTTTCGACTTCTGCACTCAGTAATCATGTGTGTTCGTTCAGGCGATTCTTATTTTGAATAGCTCGAAACACGTATTCGATTACGCATTAACTGCCTAATACGGGGTAGGCCTGCCTAGCTTATGTTTGAAATATTCGTTTGATCGAAACAAAATGGAAACACATTTTCCACATTTAAAAAGCAAACTCACTTAATATGTAAATCTATCTTTTTAATACCAGCTTACTTATCTTTTTTTATCTTTAACCCACTTTAGTCATTTTAAGAAAATGGAGTAGCGAATAATCCTTAGCAATAGCGGCTCAATAGGTATCGTGCGAGAGGCTCATGGCGGCGGTATTCGATTTGGCCTCCCCAGAACTATCAGAAGATGGATTTTCAATTTGTGACAGCTGCCTTGTCCATAAAATAGCGAGCCTATTTGGCATGTCAATGGAGAGAGGTGATCTGGCCAACAGAACACGAGGACCAAACAGTCAACTGTTAATAGCTGTCTGGAGAAGAATTAAATGGCAAGCCATAATTCTCTGAACGTGAGTCAAGCGAGTGTAAAACGCCATTGCGCACAGCTGCGTCAGTAAATCATACTGGGTACTGGGAAGAAGAGAAAAGTGTGTGTAGGGGGTGGGAGTGGAGGACGTGAAATCGCTGCTTTGGGAAATGTCATGCCAATGAAATCGCTAGACTTCCCTCTTCTCCTGCTTTATATTGTGTAGAACGGTTATATACTTCCTTCTCTTAAGATGGGTTTGGGTGCTTATTTCTATGTCTGCTTCAGCGCATGAAAGTACCTGTTGATCAATTTACACTGAGCCTCATTTACGTCTTGAAGCCAAGCGTCCTAGGTTGAAGCTCAGTGTGAGCTTTGAATGTCTCGTTTTTTGGTGTTATTGCCACGTCTGTATCCATGTAGCTCTAATATGTACTGAAAAAAAAAAAGAATAACGTTTAAGAATATTAGATTTGTTGAAAGTATCGGAAATAGGTCTTACTGATGTAAACTTTAGGTCTTATTGATGTAAACTTTAGGTCTTATTGATGTAAACTTTAGGTCTTATTGATGTAAACTTTAGGTCTAACTGATGTAAACATTAGGTCTTATTGATGTAAACTTTAGGTCTTACTGATGTAAACATTATGTCTTATTGATGTAAACATTAGGTCTTACTGATGTAAACATTAGGTCTTATTAATGTAAACTTTAGGTCTTATTGACGTAAACTTTAGGTCTTACTGATGTAAACATTAGGTCTTATTGATGTAAACTTTAGGTCTTACTGATGTAAACTTTAAGTCTTACTGATGTAACCTTTAGGTCTTATTGATGTAAACTTTAGGTCTAACTGATGTAAACATTAGGTCTTATTGATGTAAACTTTAGGTCTTACTGATGTAAACATTAGGTCTTATTGATGTAAACTTTAGGTCTTACTGATGTAAACATTAGGTCTTATTGATGTAAACTTTAGGTCTTACTGATGTAAACTTTAAGTCTTACTGATGTAAACTTTAGGTCTTACTGATGTAAACATTAGGTCTTACTGATGTAAACTTAAGGTCTTACTGATGTAAACATTAGGTCTTACTAATGTAGACATTAGGTCTTACTGATGTAAACATTAGGTCTTACTGAAGTAAACATTAGGTCTTATTGATGTAAACTTTAGGTCTTACTGATGTAAACTTTAGGTCTTACTCATGTAAACTTTAGGTCTTATTGATGTAAACTTTAGGTCTTACTGATGTAAACATTAGGTCTTACTGATGTAAACATTAGGTCTTACTGATGTAAACATTAGGTCTTACTGATGTAAGCTTGAGGTCTTACTGATGTAAACTTTAGGGCCTTACTGATGTAGACATTAGGTCTTACTGATGTAAACATTAGGTCTTATTGATGTAAACTTTAGGTCTTACTGATGTAAATATTAGGTCTTACTGATGTAACCTTTAGGTCTTACTGATGTAAACTTTAGGGCCTTACTGATGTAAACATTAGGTTTTATTGATGTAAACTTTAGGTCTTACTGATGTAAACTTTAGGGCCTTATTGATGTAAACATTAGGTCTTGCTGATGTAAACTTTAGGTCTTACTGATGTAATCATTAGGTCTTCAATGAGAAGCCCAAGTCCTCATGCGTGTTCTGACTACGTCTCTAATCTCTCTCTCTCTTTTTAGTTATACATTACATTTATATCTGTATTTATTCAGAGAGAGATAGAAATAGAGAGCAAGGGATGGAGGGGGATAGAGGGGAGCAGGTAGCTAGAGAGTGAGAGAGAGAGAAAGGGAGAAAGGGAGAGGAAGAAAGAGGGAGGGAGAGAAAGAGGGAGAAGGAGAAAAAGAGGGAGGAGATGTTGATGGATGCAAAGCTAGACAATGAGGAGAGGGGGGCGGAGTGAAGAGAGAAAGAGGGGTATTGAAAAAAAAAAGAGTCAGAAAACACCAACATTAAATTGCTTGTAATTACGTCAGACAAAATTCAAACGGATTAACTGAGAGAGGTGTGAGTAGAGACATAGTCACGTGGACCAGCCCTGACGTTCTTTAAGTTTAAGCTCTCGAACGTTGATCACTTTTGGTAAATGACCTGTACGGCTCTGATGTCTGTCGCCTACATTTGTCCGCAGACTCACATATTGTACAGCTCTGATGTCTGTCTCCTACATTTGTCCGCAGACTCACATATTGTACAGCTCTGATGTCTGTCGCCTACATTTGTCCGCAGACTCACATATTGTACAGCTCTGATGTCTGTCGCCTACATTTGTCCGCAGACTCACATATTGTACGGCTCTGATGTCTGTCGCCTACATTTGTCCGCAGACTCACATACAAGCTTAACAAAAGAGAAAAGACATCAACAATATAGGAGAGGTGGGGGGGGGGAAGAGGAAAAGATGTTAAAAACTCACGATTTAACTTAATGGGATGTTACAGTGGCGTTTCGACCCCCCACCACCCCATACTACACACATCCACCGCGATTGAAGCTTGAAGCCATCGTCTCTGACCGAGTCTGTTAAATAAGTCCCTTATGGAATAGCCTGGTGACAAGAGGTTAAGTACTCAGCTTTTCCTCTTTTCTCTCCCCCCCTCCCCTCCCTGTGTCCTCCTCCTCGTCCATCACTTGTAATAGTTGCAAGCCAGACAAAGTTCAAACAACAACAACAACAACAACAACAACAACAACACTAAACAAAAGGCTTTAACGAATCCTTTCCCATTTAGAAGCAGAACGATGGCGAACATCATTTAGAGCTGGATGGGGGGGGGGGGCTATTATTTCTGACGCGAGGTGTGTGTGTGTGTGTGTACAATTTAGGGGGGGGGGTGAGTGGGAGATCTAGAAAGGAGATAACCCGAGTCTTTGCAAGGATTAAGGGCGAGGATATCAAACAAAAGTGGACAACACGGTGTAACAAAACGTCATCTTGTTGTTCTACCCCTCTTCCTCTCCTAGTTAGTTTATATTATCGTCTCCTCTCCCACGTCTTGGTGAGTTGTCGACACGCCCCTGGAGAGGACAAAGGCTCGTCACTCGGGTTATGAACAATTTCAAAGAGGTAGGGCTCCCGAACTAGAGGAAACTGGCGAGCGGGGCCATAACGTCATTCGGCCAGAGACCAATCGTTATAGACCTGGGGGAGTTTAAACGTATAGCTCGTTGCCATGTCACAGGTCTGTACGACGTGGAAACCAGCTATTGGTTTAAATTGCCCACATGTAGTGATGTTGCAGGTCAGGGTAGAGGCCTCCTACAAAGTTAACGAATGATTTCGTTCGGCCTCAATAGCTTCTATAAATCTTTGCGGAAAGGGAGGGGGGAAGATTGGGAAAGGGGCTAAAATTGGTAGGTACGCAGGTACTTATGAACAAATGAGAAATTGAAAAAAAACAAACAAAAAAAAAAACGAAATCTTGGAACCATTGGAAATCCTTGAAGTAGAATGTGCACTTTGATAGTGAAGACACAATGTGTAACAGCTTGCCTATATATATCCTGTGTTATTGTAGACACCCTGCCTAAGAGTTTACCTATATGTACTGTGTTGGTGTAGACACACTGCTTATCTATATGTACTGTGTTGGTGTAGACACACTGCTTATCTATATTTACTGTGTTGGTATAGACACACTGCTTATCTATATTTACTGTGTTGGTGTAGACGCACTGTTTACCTATATGTACTGTGTTGATGTAGACACACTGTTTACCTATACGTACTGTGTTGGTGTTGACACACTGTTTACCTAAATGTACTGTGTTCGTGTAGACACACTGTTTACCTATATGTACTGTGTTGATGTAGACACACTGTTTACCTATATGTACTGTGTTGGTCTTGACACACTGTTTACCTAAATGTACTGTGTAATACATATATGATATATAATACACCTACACAATGTACCATCCTCTGTAGCACATACCATGCGTACTATCTACTGTGTATCTCCAAGGCCGCATCAATCACGAAGGTCATGGTGTATCGCTGCTCTAAACAAAGACTCTTGTCACTTTCTTTCCCAGACTTCTTCCACTGAAGTCCTTGTCACATGTTGCAGTTTCATTTACACAACCGTTATGAGAAATACATATTCTTATAAATTAGATATAAGACCCGCTACAACAATATTACAAGACCATCACTGTACATAGGATAGTTTTAAGCCCCGGTTACTGTTTAAAGTTCTTTTTTTTTTTTAAATTCTCTTACTATTAAAAGTTGTTTCTAGTTCTTCCTATACACGTTTCTGTTTCTAAGACTGTTGACTTAGAAATCATAGTTGACTTAGAATGCATATATGTCTTAAAATGTATGTTTGACGTATACATCATAGCTGAGAGAGAGAGAGAGAGAGAGAGAGCTTATCACAGCGTACACTTAAATATGTATTTAGCTGTTAATAGGTTCTTTGACAGTCTCTGGATGTCTTCTATAAGATCGTAAGTAATCCGCTGTCCAGATTCAATAGGCGCTTACAGTAGAAAGTCGACTAATAACAGGTTGCCTCCAAGTATATTGGATTATTAACAATGCTCCTCTCGTGTCCGACCACCTAGTAGTTCTCGTGGCTTAGCTGTCCTAGCTGTGATTTAAATATTTTGACACATCCAGCGCAGACATAACCGTAGTCTGCTGGTGATCGGTTTAGGTTCTCTCCTACAGAGGTACTCAGAATGTGGTCCGCGAACCCCACGGGTTCTTATAATAAAGAAAGATGAAAATGGTATAAAATTAAAAAATAACTTTTCTCTAAATGTCATATTATTTAATTGTATAATTTTAATAAAGTTTATTTCAATCCATTGTCCCTTCTTTACTGTTACTATTCTATGTCGCGACCCAAACCAAGATTCAAGACATTCTTCCATTAGATATTACTGACTGTCTGCTGTACCCTTTTGCGCATGGATTAACCCAGATCACAATCACAGATCAATCCATAATAAAGAAGCAGCTTATTGAAATATCCACAAACAAGGAACTTCAACCAACTATTGGACAAGGAGACCCCAAAGTCTGGTTACATAAACAGATTCCAACTCTATATCCTTCTTTATTTGTCATTGATTGTACAGAAGTTGTTGACTGCTTTCCCGAATTCTTCTTTGGTACAGTGGGCATTCGTTGCCGTAGTGAGCCTCATCACAAAAAACAGAAATCGACAAGAAATGTGTGCTCGTGGAGATCGTGGGTGTGTGGTTGCTACTTACAAGCATGTAGCTGGACATAGATTCCATTCTCGTTAATACTCTTTTTGTATGAGATATGGCTCTGTCTATAATTTGGTATACTATGCATTTAAGTAGCTTTTTCAGTTAGAATTCCATGGGCAAGTTTTCATTATATAATGAGGTCCCCGGGTAAAACAAAAGAGAACCTCTGCTCTAGTATATTAAATAGTATATAATAAAGTAGCACATCTTGGCACAATTGTTTTGTTCTAAGCTTTTTTTTTTTTTGGAATCATTACCTGTATTATTTGAAACTTTTTTTTTTTGCTCAGTTAACAAGAGGTTAAATGATCCCCCTTGACCTTGCAGTGTCTAAAAATAGATGTAAGTACTTCCTGTGTCACTGCATGGTCCTTGATCATTATCTGCTTTAAGCAACGCCGGCTTACAGAATGTAGACTGCCCAATGGCAACACTACAGAAAAACATTTTAAATAAAAGACAGAACACCATTCTGTATTTAAAGAGTTAAAATGATCAGTCCTAGTTGTGCAGTACATTGGTATCGAAATACTCCGTTTCATTAACCCTTTTGAGCCTTGAACATCTTCCTTCAGTTTAGGAACTACATTTTCCAATACTGCTTGAAATTGATAAAAATTAACATTATCTATGAATAGCGAATCTTAGCCAGCAGTTCTCACATGCATGTCCCTGATTCATCCTCATAGTTAAGACTGAAAGAAAGACACCAACCCTGTCTCTATAGCACAGATACCTTACAGGACAATAACAAACATATACACAAACAGTTACCAATACAATGGTGAAATAATCACTAGGAACGAATGAATAATTTATATGATAATTTTATTTAATTAAAAATTTCCTTTTTTTTTTACCGTCTTTATGACGTCACTCAGCAGCTCATTCAACTAATCAAATACATTGTAGATAGCAGAACGCACTCCAAACATAAAGAATTACTCCAATTTGAATACTTAAAATAAAGTAAGGGAAAAAAAATAAATTCACAGCTTCGAAGTAATTTTTCACACAATCATTGGGTCTCAGGGACATTAAATTCACACAATCATTGGGACTTTAAATCTGTCTCAATCATTGGGTCTCAGAGACTTTAAATTCACACAAGCATTGTGTCCCAGAGACGTTTCATCTGTCCCAATCATGTGGGGCTCAATGAGATTGAATCTCACACAATAATTCGGGCCTTAAAAGACGTAAGATATAAATAATAAAGTTCAAGTATAACATAGTATTTCTAAACAGCTCTGTAAGAAGAAGAACAAATATATACATGAAACAAAGAGCTGTTTTATTTTAAATACAAAATACCCTTCATTCATATTCACAAGTCAGACATGGCGGCAATTTATGAACATTGTAATAAAAACATAATCGCAGTCATTTCACACAAACCAAATATGATTGCAGTCATTTCACACAAGTCAAATATGATTGCAGTCATTTCATGTTTTAAAAAAATTGCATCTGAATAACTTGGAAGTTTGTTTTGATAGTTGGCAGGAAATTCAAAAAAAAAAATATAAAAAAATCCAACCCGAACAAACACAAGTGGGCTAATGAATGCAATGAGACTGCGTTATTTAGACCCTCTGACTCTCAACAGGTTCAAACAAGATCTAATTTAAACTTCAAAACAATTGAACAGCTTTTGATTGGTCAACATAATGTAGCAGTCATTAAAATTGTCAAATTTTAAATCAAGAAGTAAGTATTCGCAATTTGAACAAGATAAATAAACATAGCTTTGTTAGTATTAAATAAAAGATCAGTGATATAAAAATGGGCTTTTTAAAGTATTTTGGGTATTGGGTTACCCCCCCCCCTCCCCCACCTAGCAGAGTGTGTTACAAGGTGTGTTATGTCATGTGTGACATAAAACCAGAATCAGGACTTTGTTAACTAGATGTGTCATTCTGCCAAGGTTAGGGTTTATGTTAAGCCATAATCTTGCTAACAGGATATTGAGTTAAAAGACATGATCTGGCTAACAATGTATATCGTTGGCAACATTGCACAGGACTCAAAACATTTGTTAGAGAAGAAATAGCAAAACTTGTGCCTTGTGTTACAGTCGGAGTCATAAGTTTTAAATAAAGTGCGTCCTTTATTGTTTCCATGTTTATTTTTCAATTTCATTTTGGAAGCCACTAAATTCACTTCCCCTTGAGGACAAAAACAAATAAGAACTGAAAAGTTTAACTCTTGATGAAGGAGGGGGGGGGGAAGAGAAAAAGGAGATAGATGTTAAAGGTGAGCAGCCTGCTCTTGCAGCGTGAGAATTCTCTTCCATGTAATGAACTAAAACCATAATTTATGTTTGCTAATGTTGGCGTGAAGATAAAATGATCGAAGCATAAGATATAAGAAATAAATAAAATGTGTCCGAAGTGTCCAGTGATGATTGTGTGAGAACAGAGTCTTCATCCAGTGAGGGGGGTAATAAAACGCTAAAACATAGAAATAAGTCACCAAACACAGTTAGTAGATCACAATGAAGCAGAGGGTGGATCCTGAGACCTATCCCCGTCTGAGTATAGTCACGGCACAACAGCAGCCCCGAGTCTTTGTCCGTAAAGTGTGTACGGGGAGTAATATGGCCCCACTGGGAAGGACTGTGGCGTCGGGGGAGTGCCACCCACAGCAGACAAAGGGTTCTTGTAAGGGTGGTACCTACTGGCCCCTAGAATGCTGGACACTGGGCTTAAGCTCGTTGGATAAGACCTGCGGAGGGAGTTAGGGCTCAGAGGGGCAGAAAGGTGAGGGTAGGCTGCAGCCAAGGAGGGAAGGCCCAGCCCAGCGTAGGAAGCCGCTAGCGTAGAAACGTCCATGGATGATGTATGGGTTCTCAGATGCTGGAGGAGCTCTTCAGAAGAAGTGAACCTTTTACCACAGTAGTCATTGCCGGATACCCAATTGCATATATAGGGAAGTCCTTGGTGAGCTGCTGCCGCAGCAGCTAGTGCGCTGTGGGGGTACAGAGAATGGAGAGAGGACAGGGCTGACATTGAGGACAAGGAGCTTGCTGAAGACAATGATGGCATGAGCATGGATGAAGCTCCAGCTCCGTGGAGGCCTAATGCTGAAAGGCTGGTTAAGGACTTCTCATGGGCGCACTGTGCACATCCAGGCGCATTGCACGTGGAAGATAAGTGTGAGTTTTGCAAGGTGAGCTGACAGTTTGTGCAGTACGGGTCGCGACAGACGGGTACAAGTGTCGTCGCTCCCGACGGCGTCCTTACTCTGGCGTAGGTGACAAAGGAAGACAACGCAGAGGGGTTGCCGGCGGCAGCTGCCTTCAGGGCAGATGACTGTGCGGCTGCGGCGGCAGCAGTGTAGCTGGACAAGCTGGAATGGGCGGCTAATGCACTGTGGTAGCTGGAGCTCGCTGCGTCCAGCCCATGTGTCATCAGCGCCAGGTGACTCGGGTAGCCAGCCAGATGGGCGGCGGAGGGAAGAGCCCCGAGCATGGACTGGTGCGATGAAGAGAGCTTGGACGAACTGCTCAAGGGGGATGACTGCATCACAGATGTTGAGTGAGAGCTAATAGGCTTTGAGAAAGATGGCGAGGACGTGTTAGTGTGAGAATTAGATCCCGAGGACGCTGGTGAGTCCCGGTTCTTGTGATGTGAGTGGTGATGACTTCCGCTGCTACTGTGCTGATGGTGGTCACTACCCAAAGACATTTCAGACTTTCCATTACTGCTCCTGGAGCTTGACCTTTGCCCACCCATGGAGTGATGACCTCCTGCTGAGACGGGCCTGGAAGACGAAGACGATGATGAGCTCGATAGATTCATACCGTTGTTTCCATTGGGAGAGGTTGAGGATTTTGGCTCGATGCTGGATGCTGATCTTTTCTCGCTGGAACTGATGGGAACCAACGGAGGGATTTCTTTGGGCGGAAATGTTCTGAACCCTGGTTTGGAGTCTCTACCCGAATCTTTGGCTCCATGAGAGCCAGGTCTTTTGTTGGCAGACGAATCACAATCTCTGTCAGATTTCTCCACGTCTTTCCTGTCCAGTGGGGGTATGATAGGCTTGGAGGGCGATGTGTCTTTCCCGATGGCGCTGCATGTTTGTGCCAGAAGAGCCAAGGGACTTTTCTTTGCATCCAACTGGAAAGAAGAAAAAAACAACAACATAAAGTAAAGTAAATGTTATTGAGGAAAAGTAATATTAGTAAGAAACGGAAACAGGTTAAAGTTATTCCGCAGATAATACTTGATCTATATATAGACTTAGTTGTAAATGCACGTGTGGGAAAAGAGAGGGGGGTGGTGTGGCGCCGAGGTGTAAGAAGACGAAAGTGACACTATTAGCCCCCAAGGCAATTTCTTCTTACATTGTCCCACAATTTACAGCCCAAAAAAAAAAAAATAGATAAACTGTTTAAGATAAGCTCAAAGTGTCATCCTTGACAGGCCAGCGTTAGCGCTCAGAAATGAAATAAAACACACACAGAAAAAAGAAAAACAAAAATCTGGCACTTATGACGTTTCACGAGGCGCACTTCTTCATTCGGAATGAATCAGATAAACATGCCAGTTGGCCACTTGAAGTCTGATAATCTCATTTTTACAAAAGACTAAAATTCTAGTCCCTGGACTATCTGGTATTGTTGTCCAATGATCGAGTGCTCTCAAAGAAAACAACGCAGGCTTCGAATAATATCATTCACTGACTGAAGCAAGAATAAGAAACGTCGTTTAAGATGTCAACACTGTTGTTAGTGAAAACATTAAGCCGAAGTTATCGACCATCTAGAAAAACTTCTAAATCTTTTTATAAAGCAGACCTTATAGCTTAGAACCTTAAAAAGTGTCCAGTTAGAGAGGCCAGACAGCCCCATTTTCCACTTGACCACCAAAAAGGATTTCTCAAAGTAGACAGGCTTGGACCAGGAGCTCTTCACTCCTAGTTTTATGATGGCATCGACCATTACTGGAAATCGGATCGTGCCATATTACGGGAGTGTCAGCCTTGTGATTAGCTTTGAACCTCGTGCTCTTTAACTGTCTCCGTTCGACACAAGCTTTGTGTAAAATGAAATTACATGTTCCTTCTATTTTTTTTTTTTCGCTTTACAAAACGGGAACAACAGCTTCGCGTGGAACAAAGTGTACGTGTATGTCTTACAATGTATGTGACAGTTCTATGTGTACACACTAGTACAAGATGTTTTCTTATGTGATGTCAAATGGATAATTAAATGACACATGACATGTCTAGCCATGAACTTTATTGCCCTAGTCAATAATGTAGACAAAACATTGTCAACAGGTTATACCTTCTTGTCCCCCTCTTCTGAACCTCTTATATACCCTACTTGGCCTAGTACAGATCTTTTCTTTGAGGGAAGACTGGTATAGCAGGGAAAGGAATGACGTGGGTTAAAGCTGCTTTATTTTTTAAAAACACAATATGTACGCGGGACAGAGGAAAATGGGCTTGTGATCTAACCATGCCTGTTGTCATTTCATTGCGCGTTCCGGAGGTTTGAGCTGTGACTCAAACTTATATAAAAACAAAAACATGCAAAGATATATTTCTATAAACGTCAGTTGAAAAATAAAAGGGGGGGGGGGGGTGGCAGTCGATGTATTTACTGCTTTCATTGACGACATAACACCCTTGTAGTGTAGTTAATGCGTTAAAAGGGAAGAAACTCTACTATAAGTAAATATTGTAAACATCAACTCGTGACTTTGATTGTGTAAGGACTACATTCAAATGTTGTTCTTCTGACTAGTTTTATGTTTTACTTTCAACAATGCGATTACTTTGTTTTGTGCTATGAAAATTATTTCCATTTCATAAAGAAGGCCTTCAGGAACCCAAATGCCGAAGTGACAGGCCTGTGGTCAGATAACATATGGCGCGAACTCCAGGCACCCTTCCCCCCTGTTAGGCTTGACAGAAACTCAATAGCCTCCCGAGTGCTCTGTTCTGGTAATCGATAAATGGACAACACCATTCCAGTCTCCTGGCTCACTGCTCCCCTCCCCTTTCCCCTGTTAACATGGTCTCTTCATTGCGCCTCCACACCATCGCCACCAATATACACACATACACAACGCCGAAAAATATCTCCCCCCGCCCCTTGCCTTTTTATTCTCACGCCAAAACAAAATCGTCTCCCCTCCGCCCTGTTATGTTTTTTTTTTCGGTCATGACAAGTTTAACTATCAAACAGCCTGTCATGTTGACACTGTATATTGGCAGCGACGGCAGTGACATGCCAATAGCATTTACCCCCCCCCCACCCCTTTCTGTTCATATAATATAATTGTCTGTCTGTCTCCATTTGCGACCCTCTCCTCCCCCCCCCCCCCCCACACACACACACTCCGGCAATATTTTGTGTGCAGGCTTTTATCTCTGCTGGAACTGACAGCGCGAATCTGCCTCGCACAAATGAGACATAATGCATAAGCCAATAGACTAATAAGTGGTTGTCTTCTTGTCAGTTAAAGTGCAGGGAACTTGTGTCAGCTAGAGTTTAGGGAACTTTTGTCAGCTAGAGTTTAGGGGCTTGTGGGCATATTATGGCGCTTTCACTCGGTGGCGCAGAAGGCCAAGACTCATAGGGACCATTACAATATTTTCCGTTTTTTTCGAAAACGTTTCTACGCATTGAGGCTATCACGTGCAAGAAGTCGAGATACGAAGAAGTGAAATGACTATTTGCTAAAAATGTGCTACATACATTGCAGGACAAGAATGTTTATTGTCCAACTCGGACTTACTGTTGAGGTTAAAGTGGATGGGGAAGAAGAAGTGCGGTGCAAAGCCATTGGGTCTGAGAGACTCTGAAGGAGATTCCCGAGACTACGTTGTCCTTATGCTACCCAAGACCCTCAGATGCGTCTCTCGAGCAAAGGAAAGAATAAAGAGGAAGAAGTATTAAGGTTAGAGGAACAGGAAAAACAACAACAACAACAACAAAAAACTCGACTACGATACGTTTGAAGTTCTTGCTAAATGAAACAGACACTTTTGTCTATATCTACTACAGCTCACGTGACTTCCTTTACAAACTAACACTAGCTGCAGTGACTGGCAAGTGAAGTTGATAATACTGTGTTGATCTACCAGTTGAAACGTATTTTGTGTTAATGCTTGAATGAAATCAACATGTACTAATCATGTGCCGTCTAACAAAATAAAAAAAAAACAACCTGAATTCCTACAAGGACAGAGTAGGATTAATGCTTGTGGGCGATGAGCTGCTATTTGAAGCTCCTGGCCACAAAGTTTTTCTAGGGAGATCTGAACGGAAGCCAAAGTTGAACAAATCCACGGTCCTTCTAAATCTAAGCGCAACTGGGTCCGTGGATAATAAGGACGAAGTAGCAGGGCAGGTTTCAAATAAATGGCGAGAAAACCAGAGAATGGAGATCTCTCATACTCTAGGGTCAGCAAGATCGACAGAATGCTTGAGCCATCTAAACTATGAAGAATGTGAATAGCAAGACTAATCACCAACACATAAATTGTATTTCAAGTCAACATCATTCAATCTAAATTTGTCATTTTAAGCTCAACTTTTAGCACAATAATTCCATTATGTTAAACTTCCTTCTTGGAGCATATATGAGAAATATATCATTTCCAATAGATTTAACTCATTACAGAGATGGGTTAACAACTTAGAGACGGATCAAAACTTTTCATCTAAATGTTGGATGTATAAAAGCAGGATAAAGCTTCTCCCATAGACAGTGCCCCCCTCCATCCCATAGCACGACGTAGTCTATATATTGGCCTTTAAGTTCTAAGTATTATTCGCAAGATATTAAAGATATTTCCTAACTATTTTTAAAGCCGAGTCGAACTACGGCGTTCAAGCGAAGTCAACTAGACATGGGCCATACTCTCTGTTCACATTTCAAGATCTTTAAACTGTACAGCACTGGCCACTAGACCTAATAATAGTAGAGTGGTTATTGTAAGCGTACCTAAATATACACAATAACACATCTTTTTAGATCTACATATCTCAATCCAGAATCTTTGTAGTGAAAGCTTCAGAGAGAAAGATAAAATGTCGATTTAGGTTTTATTCTACTTTAAAAGAATTAATTAACCACTTCATAGGGAGAAAAAAAAAAGATTTAATTCACTCATGCTTACAGATATCTTGATTTAGATCAAGATCTAGAAATAGGCATTCATTAGAACGGTTCCTATTCCTACTAGAACAGATGCAACTTCAATATTTAATTATAGAATGTAAAACAAACATTCATTTTGGTATTTCGCTGATTAAAAACAAATTCTAAAAAGTATTCAGAAAATATTTAGAACCCCACGAAACAATTGTTGTTAAAGATGTTTAAAACTTTTCTAAGCGCAAGGAAGCCATAACAGTCGATACAGAGGACAAATGGAAGCCCCCGCGCAGCAGACGACATTAAGAGTACACATGGCGGGCTCTGATGCTATTCAAGCCAAGTGTCGAGATCGTTTCTCTCGGATTGTCAGGAAAAAACGAAACGAAATTGTTGACTTGAAGTTTACATTTGAAGAGTTTAGTTACCACAACAAATCTACATCTAAATTACAATGAGATCTATACTAGAATATATTGTAGATCTACTTTATGTCTTGAGAGAATTAAATCTTTAGTCTAAAATGCTGATGAATTAGATCTAGATCTTTCCAAATCCAAATGTCTCTAAATCTAATGAGTCTTTGAAAATGTCTTTATAAAAGAAAAGTTTTCAAACGGGAAGACTTACTGTTGTTGGCAGTGGTTGAAGATAGTCCGGGTGCAGGTACTGACTAACACCCGAGGTCAGCATGGTCAATCCTGAAGATGAGGACGTCATTTATTCCAGATAAGTTCAAACTTTTTAGAAAAACACAAAAAGTAATCAGACGTCCAATGTATTGAGTAGCATCCGTTAGGTAATAACAATCCACGCACAGTGTTGGAAGATTTTAGTAAACTCTAGAAGTGGATCTAGAATCTAGATCTTATGAAATAGATAATATTCCAAGATAGACACTGTATCCAATTTCGATTTAATACTGATGAAAATAGCACGTCATTTAAATGTGATAATCCAAAAGAATCATTATATCCATACAAAAATAAAGCCGTAGACTGTTTATCCAATGACAGCCACAACTTGTAAAAAAAAACCCAACAACAACCGATGTAGGCCTACTTGTAACCGAGTCTGTCCGTGGTCGAAGCAGAAGTAACACTCAGAGCGCCAACAAGTTTTCCCAACATGCGCGAGGCTCAACGTCTGCTATACAACTGACTTCCCAGCCGATGTCGAGACAAGAGGAGGGGGGGTTTTGTGTGTTCCTTTCACGTTTCTCTCGGAGTAGCAAGAGGTGATGAGTGCGCGACGCGGTGTACAACCTTCTTGCGGCCGCTGTCAATCAGCTTTGCTCCCCCCGCTCTCTCGCTCTTTTTTTTTCAGCCCTCGCT
Organism: Biomphalaria glabrata; assembly: GCF_947242115.1. Taxonomy (NCBI): domain Eukaryota; kingdom Metazoa; phylum Mollusca; class Gastropoda; family Planorbidae; genus Biomphalaria; species Biomphalaria glabrata. The sequence goes on along the minus strand of NC_074712.1, from coordinate 12,452,095 downwards.
CGCCGCAGTGCAAAGCTGTAGTGAATAAAGCCACCCTAGTCGACAAGACGGATAACACGGGCCGACAACACAATGGGATTTGGTGGGAGACGAGGGGGGGAAACAGATGACGAAAAGGAAGATGAAGCGAGAGAGAGGGGGGGGGGGGAGAAGAAAAAAAAAACGCCGCTTTCCGGACAAGCCAATGAAATAGCAAATTAGGCGAATCCGCTCTCAGCGATTGGCTCGCTGTCGCGCAGGTTGTAGTCTGCTCGTAATAAATTTGGCGCGCCTTGATTGACGGCTGTCGAGGGCTGGATCTGGCCAATGGGAAGGCGACAAGGTAATTATCTGGCAGTCACCCAACCGTCACCTCTCGGCCCAACCCATCAATCACCCTGACGGCGTGGGTGTCAATCAATCTTGATTTATACTGAGCGGCAACTTTGAGAATGTATACTTTTGTGAGAAGTCAAATAATTAACTGCAAAAGAGAGGGCGAGATGCACCCGGGATGTGGCGCCAACATTTCCCTTTTCAATTCAGTATTGCCAATCATTGCAGTCCTTCTCTTCCAAGAACATAGATTTCTAGATCTATATATATATATATTTCTATATAGTTTTATTTATTTATTTCATGAGATGTATATCCAAGTCAAAAGGCCATCTTGCTTATCAAATTGCATATTTCAAATAAAAAGTTCACCACAGAAAGTAATAACTTGTCAACAAAATTACACGGTCTGTCCGCTAAATCTCAGGTCGATTTTTGTATAAAAGAGCCCCCCAAAAATTGCTGCTGGGTCGTGCGGAATGCGCTTTGGTCTGTGGTCACAATGGTCGCGAGTTCGAAGCCTAGACACTTCCATCCCCTGTCGTCCTTCGGGAAGTTTGGTCTATGGCGTAATAATCTTCGTTTTGGGTGGAGCTTCAGAAACTCTCTTTTTATCTCCCTTAAAATTAAATACCCTTTTTGTTTTGGGCGCTTATTGAAATAATAGGGCAACTTGCTCTTGTCCCCAGGCATAGAACAGCCAAAGACAAGCACGTGAACCATCAGTTACTACACTGTAACTACTAACTACACTAATAAACTACCCATGTACACAAAGACAGTCAAATTGTCTTACTCACAAATGCCAAAACAGTCCTTCAAAGCTTGAAAAACTCGGATACTTCTAATATCGAAGAGCTCTTGTAAACCTTCACATCAACAGCAAGGAAACAATGGACTCCAGCACACATTCAATTAGAAGGCAATGAAAAGCTGGTCAAAGATGGGAGAATGAACAAACAAATGAAAATTCCTACCCAGAATAAATGATGAAAATGATAGAGTGTAGAATAATTGAGATTCGGACTAGCTCACATCTCAATTACAAGGACGCCTATTATAAGCTATTTCGACATGACCAATGCATAATTATTCGACTCTCAGCCGGACACAACAGAATGAGACAACATATGTTACAGAAGACAAGCGAAACTTGCCCTTGTGGAGCATCACCAGAGAATGCTGACCATGTCCTTCAAAGCTGTATACTTTATTAAGAGGCCCGAACAAGACTCTGGCCCTAAAACCTTCCTATAGAACTAAAACTATACGGAAAACTGGCTATCTGGAAACCACTGCACATATCATCTCAGGTATAAGATTACTGATCTAAACTGGCTGATCTGGAAACCACTGCACATATCATCTCAGGTATAAGATTACTGATCTGAACTGGCTGATCTGGAAACCACTGCACAGATCATCTCAGGTATAAGATTACTGATCTGAACTGGCTATCTGAAAACCACTGCACAGATCATCTCAGGTATAAGATTACTGATCTGAACTGGCTGATCTGAAAACCACTGCACAGATCATCTCAGGTATAAGATTACTGATCTGAACTGGCTATCTGAAAACTACTGCACAGATCATCTCAGGTATAAGATTACTGATCTGAATTGGCTATCTGAAAACCACTGCACAGATCATCTCAGGTATAAGATTACTGATCTGAACTGACTGATCTGAAAACCACTGCACAGATCATCTCAGGTATAAGATTACTGATCTGAACTGGCTATCTGAAAACTACTGCACAGATCATCTCAGGTATAAGATTACTGATCTGAATTGGCTATCTGAAAACCACTGCTCAGATCATCTCAGGTATAAGATTACTGATCTGAACTGGCTGATCTGAAAACCACTGCACAGATCATCTCAGGTACAAGATTACTGATCTGAACTGGCTGATCTGGAAACCACTGCACATATCATCTCAGGTATAAGATTACTGATCTGAACTGGCTATCTGAAAACCACTGCACAGATCATCTCAGGTATAAGATTACTGATCTGAACTGGCTGATCTGAAAATTACTGCACAGATCATCTCAGGTATAAGATTACTGATCTGAATTGGCTATCTGAAAACCACTGCTCAGATCATCTCAGGTATAAGATTACTGATCTGAACTGGCTGATCTGGAAACCACTGCACAGATCATCTCAGGTATAAGATTACTGATCTAAACTGGCTGATCTGTAAACCACTGCACAGATCATCTCAGGTATAAGATTACTGATCTGAACCCTACCACATGTAAAATGGGAACTATGAGGAAGAAAAGAAGAAGCTCTTGCCTCCCCCCCCCCCTTCCTTGTCGTAGCAGATCTACCAGGTGTTGTGACAGCTTTTGTTATGCTTTATTGAACTGAAGACGCTATGGTCCATTTTTCGAACCCGTCTCTCTATCATTCCCAGCAGCCCCGTAGAAAGTTTTGGCTTGAACGTCCTCGTCTTTATTTCTGGAGGCACAGCCGTAGCTTCAATTCTTTCCCTTGCCTTACACAAGTAGCAGCAGGTATACACCAGGTATACACCAGGTAGAGCAACAATGACAAAACATAGTGATATAAAATTATCAATCACAATACGATGCTGATATTAGCAAAACCATGTAAACTAAGTCATAGGGTTAGTACGTTTACCGACACTACATTACGAGATGTGTCTCTATTAGGTCCTTCTTCTTGATTCAACTGTATTGGTTCTACTTAAAATGTTTATTGTTTACAATCACTGTATGGTTCATATAATTCAGTTGTCAAAGAGCAGATACCTAGGGATTGGGGCTTAGCCCGAAACCATTTGTTATAGGAGGCTTGACCACTGACCTGCAACGTCCCAAACTGTGGGCAGTTTAGATCAATAGCTCATCGCCATGTCGTACAGACCTGTGAGATGGCAACGAGCAATTGGTCTAGACTGCCCATATGTTGTGACGTTGCAAGTCAGTGTTCAGGGCTTCTATAACGATTGGCCTCTTCTTAGCCCAATAACTTTTCCTCTTGGAGTTGTCATAAAAAAAGCTGATCTTCAATGTTAGCTTATATTCTATGTTCAAACTTCTTTGAATCCCCCTTTGGTTGGGGACACGACAATTCGTTCACCCGACAATTCGTTCACACGGCTATTCGTTCACCCGACAATTCGTTCACACGACAATTCGTTCACCCGACAATTCGTTCACACGGCTATTCGTTCACCCGACATATCGTTCACTGACAATTCGTTCACCGACAAATCGTTCACTGGATAGTAACATTTTGTTAATATTATATATTCCTAGTCCTTTAGCCACGAGGTACGGGTAAAAGAGGACTAGTATATAAGTTACAAATATTTAGCCATGTTACAAAGTCAACTAGCTGTTGTAACTTTGCCCAATGTAACAGTGGACTATACATGAAAACGTATTCACCACGCCGGTGTTATCGGAGAAGATCATGTTACACACACGCTACTACAAAATTAAAACCTAAACTCTGCATAAAGCTTTTTTTTTTAGCGCTGCACATTTTATGGCTACAGATGTAGCGCATCTGGTGGAAGAAGTTAAAAAATTCTTTTGAAATGCAAGGGGAGTTTACTGCGATACAATCGCAAGTACTCGCCTTGCAGACGATCAGCAGTTATCTCGGTTTTCTTTTTAGCAGTTAGTGTTTATGCCCTGTAATTTTGGCGCGCGTATGTGTGTGGGTGTGTTCGTGTGTGTGTGTCTCAGTAAGTGTATGTGAACGCACTAATTGCTTTGAAGTTGTTTTTTTTTTTACTTGGATATCATTTGGTGAAGATACCACGTGTCTCCGCGTGAAGTGCAGACGTATGATGTAAGACTTATCTCGAATGCATCAGTGTGCTGGTGTATAGCCTGATAGGACTGTGTTGATGTGTTCGTTGTTTCACACAGACTCAATGTGTAAGGGAAAGAAGCTTTATTTAAAAAAAAATAAAGGAACTCGACATTTATTTGTAGGGTTATTGTAAGGGAAATAACTACATAAATTATAAATACACATTTCTGTATTAGGTTGTGTACCTTACATTAAAAAAAAAAATAAAGCACAACATTATTCTTAATATTTTGAATTAGTGAAGAATTCAAATTGAGTCCTTCTAAAGTGATAACTATGTATCATAAATTGGTTTGGTTTTAAACATGTTAATACATTTATAGCCAGGAAATGAAAATAAGCCGCTTTCATTATACGTCTATTTAAATTTCAATTTGTTTGTTGTAAAATTTACTTTAAAACAATCTATTTCGTATTTTTCACTACTTCGATAACTGTTTTAACAGCTGTTTAACTCTTTCTCTCCGTTATTTTTTGTCCACGTTTCGAAAGAATTCTTCATTTTGCTAATTACTATTTCACTCCCCTGTTATGATTGGGCTTCAATAGCTTTGTTGTTTGTTATCAGAAAATGTTTTTTTGGTATAGAATTAAATTGAAATGCATGCTCTTTTTATATAACATAAATTCAAGCTTATAAAATTAATATTTAATTTAATGAGGTCAAATCAACGATGGTATGGTCGATTAGGAGAGAAAGAGTTAAAGTGCACCAGTATGATCGTTTGGAAGAAAATAAAGGCGCGAAAGAAAAAAACCCGAATATGATTTATATGGGGTGGTGGCAGAAATGAACGTTTGTATGTGTGGTTGTGTGTGGGGAGGGGGTGGGGGTGGGGTAAAAAGAGAAGACTCATCCCTCTTCTTTATTCGTATCAGATTGACAGATCAGACCTTCATTTACGAGAACTGACCATTACTGTCCAACGGTCATTCTGTGCCGCAGTGGGAATAGATGACGAAACTATGAAAAATGAGGTTAATAGCTCGTTAAAAGATCGTTCGGACAGGGTCTTCTTTGTATGTCCCAGCCTGGGGAAATGGCAGTAAACAGAGGGAGGGGAAGGGTGTCCTGGTCTTAAAACTATGTAAATGTGCTTCATTTCGTATCACTACTCAAGGGACACAATCTAGATAACACATTTTCCACAGTTTGTTCCCTTTAATCTTCCAGGCTTGAAATCAGATAAACTGCGTATTTGTGAGTGGCCCTAAGACAGGAAAAGATTCGGGGGATAAAAAAAAAAAGGACAATGGACTTCGGTGGATCAAATGTTTATGCTCGTAGTTAGTTTGTCCATGCTATCGCCTCCCCGTTTCTCCCTCTACTGACCACGTGTGCTTGCTGTGAAAGAGGAAACAGGTCATTTGTTCAGTGGCGACAACAAAATGTCTGTTAGTAAAAGTTAATACCAAGCCAGTGACTCTCTTTATATCCTGCAATGACAGGCTCTCAGGCGGACGTTTATTATCTCGCCTTTTCCCCCTTCTCCCCCCCCCCCACCTCCAGAGTAATTATACCTGGCTCCCCGTCTTTGAATTAGGAGACTTCCCAACATATTAATGACTTCACTTCCGACATTTCGAGCTGTTGGTCATTGTCCACCTGGTGTTGACCAGTCTCCCGAGCTATCCACGCTGAAGCGACAGTTGGCTTCTAGATCTCAGTCTCCCATTCTCTCTTCTCTCTCTCTCCATCTCTCTCAGTTTTGTTTTTATTGTGGCTTAAGGTGCTACACGATCTGGTGTTGACACGAGAGATTTCTCGCCCAGTGGATATCACAGGGGCAAGATTTCTGTCATCTTTGGCCACTGGTCAGTGGTCACGTCCTTTGACTGACAAGGTATCCCTCTGAATAATGCAGGGCAAACATTCGCACACAAACACAAACACAACACAAATACGAGACGTAGAGAAAGACTTTGTTCTGTACACACACTTAAACAGACGGTAGATACTCATTTGTACAAAGGATGAAGATAGTTTTGTTTTAGTCTAAATGATTTAATCATGTAGATTACAGAGCCGAAACAAAGAAAATCTATACAATAGTAATTTTAACAGCTCCAAAATGCATGGCGTCGCTAAAGAGGTGCGAAGGGTTCGAACCGCAGCGGTGGACACCATTGAGATGGGACACACAATTAATCAAAATGTCAGAATCAACTAATGAGTTCGTGCTACAAACGTGTACCAGTCCAAGTTTGTTTCTTTGTATGTTTGTTTGTTTGTTTGCAGTGGCGTAGCTATGATGGGGGAGGGGGTGGGGGGTAGACTGCGAAACCCCTTCTTCCGGGCCTCCACCAGGATGGTGGGTGTTGGCAGGGGCAGAGCGTATACCACACGACCAGGCAGGCGGCTAAACTTTGGACCTCATTCACCAAAACGAACTGTCACGTGATTAAATTTTATAAAAACACGTGATATCCACGTTTGATTCAAATTATGTCGTAAATTGTTTCGAATAGAAAGGTAAGCACGTGGCTCGAAGATGTTTACGTTGGGTAAATGAGGTCCAGGAATTGTTTTTATTGGGAAAGTCTATAGTGGGTGATGGACCCGGGGAGGCGGGACAGTTGGTTGACTGCATTATCTAATTGTACCGAGTCCACCAAGAATCGGGTGTAAACATTTCCTTTGTGCTTTAAAAACAATATTCAATAGAATGTGTTGGCAATGTTACAATCGACTTCGGGTTAGGATCAAGGTTAAAGTTTGTACACTTAAAGCTGTTCCACGCTTTTATTTGACGAAAACAGAGAAGCGGGCATGAAGTACAAAATACAAAGATGTTGTCGTTGTGCACACACACCTGACATATTACAATGGAGTGATTAAGTGTGTTTGTGTTACACAAACTCGTAGTCGGCCCCCGCGGGACAGTCGCATTCAAACATTACATCATATCCAACCTCCGATCTATATCCCGTTCAAAACAGTAATTACTCATAACATCATAAAGAAAAGGCAGTTTGTTAAGAAGGGACTTTGTAGGCTCACCCCACCGCAAAGCCAATTTAAAACAAAAATTCATTGATGAGATATAAAGGGGATAGACGAACAGACAGATAATGTCTATGGTGTCTGCTTTCCACTGTGACCCTTAAAGATTTAGAAATGGCCCAAAAAAAGGTCCTAGTATAAATATTTGGGAGCCGCAAAGGCTGAATTGTAAAGCGCTTGGCTTCCGAACCGACGGGTCCCAGTCAAGTCTGGACTTTTTAATTTCGGCATCTTTATGGCGCCCCAGAGCTCACCCATCTCTTATGGGTACTTGAGATTACTTGGGAAAAGTAAAGTCGGTTGATCGTTGTGCTGGCCACATGACACCATCGTTAACCTTTAACAGAAACCGATGACCCTTACATCATCTGCAAAATAGATCGGAAGATCTGAAGGAGGAATTTGACTTGCTAATATAGGCCTAGATATGGATACACTGATTCAAATATCTATTCAAATGTAATACAGTATAATGCCAATGAATCACTTGTATCATTTTTTAGAGATCTTTGTTGGATTAGAAATGATATTAGAAAACATATGGAATACTATTATCCCCACCCCTTTTATAAAACATCGACAAATTCTGCGATGCCTAAATTCATTGAAATGAATGTATCAGTGGTGGGCATTTAAATCACGTTAGTTTTAAGTAGGTTGATAATGGTCAGTTGATAGTGAATCTTATGTCATCTAGGCATAGAGCTTATTTATTGAGATAAATAAATACAACAATTAACGGAGAGTCTTGTAAATACACATGTGTTGAAAAGATTCAAATAAACAAATTAAAAAAAAAAAAGCAAAGCTTACATAAAGGAAAGAACCGCACAAGTACTGTCATATGTAACGATACTGCAAGATTTATCTCCCTTTTGTATATAAAACAAAATAAATTAATAACCACAAAAAAATTAAGCAAATGGTTAACGTTTTGATGAATTCATGTATTGTACTTGACAATGAACAATTGTGCAACATTTCAACCTCATCCGAGAATAGGAAGTGGGAGAAATAACTTGTTCAAAATTTGTACCGGACAGACAGACAGATAGACAGAATTGATTTAAACTTTTTCAATAATACAAAATGCAAAAGAAGCCACGGGTAGAAATGGCAGTTTTTTACATTGACTGTGACTGAGTCAAATGAAGAGAAAAATAAAGGAATAGTATTAACACAGCTTGACACATAAGCAGTCAGATAACAGACTAATGGAGACATGCACTCTATATAGGAAGTCAGTTTTAAAATCTGTCGTCTGTAAATTTAAAATATATAGTACTCTACGTAATAATCTTTTTATTTAAAAATAACTTCTGTATTTATAAGATAACACCAAAATAAGACACTACCGAGGAAGGCCAAAGGGACATAACCCAGTAAATTAAATTGTAAGTATTTGTATGTAAGGTTTCTCTCTCTCTCTCGCTTTAAAAGTACAGCACAACTTATCAACACTCCTATACGCCTGATGCACAAAAAAAGTCTAGCTCTTTATCAGTCAAAGATAAAAATCTTTAAGAATTAAAAAAAAATTGGACATATGATAGAAGAGTAGATTTAGTAAAACTCATGACTTCATAGTAAAAGCTTGAACATACATTTTTTATATACGGTATATCCCGTAGGTCAAAATAAATAAACCCACCATCTATATCTCTATATTTTTAAAGTTCTTATATTTTTAAACTTCTTATGTAAAAAAGAAAAAAAAAAAGAAGAACAATTATCTATACTATAAAGCAGAAAGTAAGGCGCACATATGTATATATGTATGTATGCTTGTATGTGTGAATGAATAAATGTATGAAAATAAAAACCATTTGACCAATCTTTATAAAACGTGACATACATGTTCAATAGATACCAACTGGAAAACTAACTCATGTAAAGTAACATCAAATCAAACTGAAGACCGTCAAAAGACAGATGGCCAAACACAAACGCTAGTTGGTTATATGAATCTAGGTCATAGAGCCAAAATGTGCACATCAGAAAATCTCTTGAAGGCTAAATCTAAGATAGATCTAGATCTACCTAATTCTAAGATGATAGACCTACTCTTCGCAATGATAGTTTTTTTTTTGTTTTTGTTTACTTTAACACATGAACATTTCATATCTAGTCCATTCATATCTTTATTAAATCAAATTAACTTCAAATCTGTGTTTTAAAAGCATTTAATCATAAATTCGTTCCCTAATGCTGCGACTTTATCCGTCTTGACGCCTTACTTATAACATCATTATTTTTATTGTTTCTAATACACCATATCGGTGGTACGCAGATAAAAGTTAGCGGGCCACAGATAATATATTGATCTTAAATAATAATAATAGACAAAAAACAACAAACATCCTCACCGACCTATGAAATATTGGTAAACATAAAAAAAAATATGGAACGCTTCACGAATTTGCGTGTCATCCTTGCGCAGGGGCCATGCTAATCTTCTCTGTATCGTTCCAATTTTAGTATATGTACTGCGTTAACAGTACAACAACAAGAAGGTTACAGAAGCCTTATATAGTTCGTATAACTTTTGGTAACTACATTATGGTGTTTAGTAGTGTTAACGATAAAATATTTATTTATATTTAATTCATATTGACGGATTACAGTTAACAAACGAAATATTTTGTAAGATGCATTAAATTAAATTAGATATATTTATTATGTAAACAAATTTAAAGAAAAAATAAAAGTGATTTTTGAAGTAGAAAAAAACCTTGCCTCTCAGGCATCGTCTCCCCTGATATAAAAAAAATACATTGTACCACAAAGGGAGATAATAAGACAAATTCTTAGTCAATTCTCTGTTTTGTACATTTAGTCTCTCCTTGATATATTCTCAGGTTTTTGTCAATGTTATGCTAAAAAAGAAAGGAAAGATGTTTAGATTAAAACAAAATAATGTAATCAACTATGTCAAATATTATTTATTTCTAAATAATCAATTATTGATCTTAGAATACATTTACTAACAGTTCAATCACTAGTGTATCAGTGTTTCATTATGTAGGATAAATACATACTCGGAGGTATACTAGTACCACAAAGCAAAAGCGCTGGCCCAGTGGCAAAGCGCTTGGCTTCCGTACCGGGGTCCCGTATTCGAATCCTGAATACTGGGATTTGACACCCTTGTTAACCGTAGGCCACAGAAACAGATGAATCGCGTTGGGAAAGATCGAGAAGTGTCAATTTGTCTTTCGACTATTTCATTGGCCGCTAGTAACTGGAGTGGGAGAAAACAAGCTGAAGAATCAGTGATAGGTCTGGATCAAATCCCAAAGGAACAACCCCTTGGTTACATCTTCTACGTTCTGACTTCTACCTTTCTATTCAGTTAACCGCTTTCTCATCTCGCTTGATAATTTATTTTCGACTCGTTAGTGAGTTAAGTTCTGACTTTGGCGTTTGTATGTAATATGATGTAGGGGATGAGTCTGTTTCCTGACAGTCTTCTGACTTTTTTTGTCCTCTAACAATGAAAGGTAAAAGCGTAGCAGTTTAAAATGTTTATTGAGAAATAAATACAATATGGGGAATAATGTAAGGCTTGTCTTCGAGTCTGAAGATTAATGACCCACATATTGTGCCACAACCAGCGCAGACATAACCATTGTCAGCCGGTGGTCAATTTAGATTCACTTTCACTTGTGAATTACGCTGGTATGAAACATACAAATATTTAAATCAACAATGTTAATTACTCAAGCCATTAATAATGCCCCCATGCTGGCTAATAATCGCAACTAAAGTTAACATTGTGTCACGCTAATGGTTTGAGAAACAATTCAAGTCGGCAACGCCTTGGCCCAGATACATTAAACATGCTGTCCAAAAGCAAGCTCCAAAACGAAACTGTCTATACCGTCCACTGCATCAGTGGATTAAAGATGTTCTGATAGGGAGAGAACAAACTGTAATAATAAATGGCTTTAAATCAACACCAATAACAGTAAACTCAGGTGTACCTCAAGGAACAGTCTTGGGTCCACTACTAATTTTAATTTACATAAATGATTTACCAAATTGCATTACTTCAGGAACAAAAGTCAGATTATTTGCAGACGATTGCATAATATATAGAACAATAAAAACAACACAAGACACAGATATTTTACAAAGAGAATTAGATGAATTACAGAAATGGGAATCAAATTGGAGCATGTCTTTCCACCCAGAAAAATGTCAGTTGTTAAGAGTAACAAAAAAACTAAAACAAATAAATTCCACTTATCTTATTCATGGCAAACCAGTAACACAGACTAAAAACCCAAAATACCTAGGTGTTATAATAAATAAAAAACTGTCATGGAATCCACATATTGATGAAACTATTAAAAAAATCCAACAAAGCATTAGGGTTTATTAAAAGAAATTTCTATAAATCAAATAAGAACATAAAACTAAAATGTTATTTAACCTTGGTTAGGCCAATAATGGAATATGCATCCTCCGTTTGGGACCCCTCAACTCAAGAAAACATTAAGAAACTAGAACAGATACAAAATAGAGCAGTGAGATTCATAACAAACGAATATTCACATTTGACTAGAGTAACACCTTTAGTAAAATCACTAAATTTAGAAAGCCTTCAGGACAGAAGACTCAAAAGTAAAGTAGCAATTATACATAAAACACTGAACCATAATCTTCAAATACAAAAACAAAATTTAATAAAATACTCTGAAAGACACAAAGATAAAGGCACATTCCTAGTTCCATATGCTAGGACAAATTTGTACAAATGCTCCTTCTTCCCTAGTGCTATTAGAACATGGAATGGGTTGCCTGAGCTAGCCAGGAAAACCAGTGACTTGGCAGAATTTAAGTCATTGGTTAATATACATAACTAAATGCATGACGCGTAGGACGTAATCATCTTCTTTTTTGAAGTAACGTCTGTATTATATAAGATAAGATAAGAAGGGCCTGGCTATGGAATGTTGACCCAACTGACCCCTTACCCGCCATCATGGCCTTAGTTATTGTGGAATGTTTTATTTTGTTATTGTTATTTCTATTTTTATTTAATTATTTGTGGTTCTAATCTATTTTATTTAATTACATTGGACTTAGTTTATTATTGGGAAAAGAAATAAGCACCTGTATATTTTTCCCTTTTATTTTACTGTCACGTGACCAGGCGACCTGGTCTTGATCGAGGCAGGGTGACCTGGGTACTGTGGGGACAAAGCGGCACTTGGCGTGGGTACAGTCATTTTGGACAACTTAAAGGGAAACTCCGATAGTTTTTCAAATTTGAGTTATTGACATATTTAAATTCTGCGTAAAAAATTGTAATAGTAAACATTATATCATTTTTTATTTAAATGCTTAGAAAATTTTATATTTAATAAATTAGTCGGTAAATTCTTGAAATCTCAAAAAAAAAAACGGGATTCCTTGAGATTTTGTTTTAAGTTATTTCATGCGTCACTTCCCTAAACAATACTGAAAGAGAAACTTGATTTAACCAATCGTATCGCTTCATTCTTACACTAGCTGTTAGGCTGTTAGGCTTAGTGACGTCCTAGTCCAGAGCTATGATACAGTTATATACATAAGCATGTATAGATAGATCCAAAAGCATTAGGATAACGAACTCTAGAAAAAAAACTAACATTTTCATCTAAGCCTCTCCCTATCCCAAGAAGTAAATAGCTGGTCAGTGTAAGGCTAGTCGAGACAACGTGTAGTCGGTCATGACAAGAAAACCAAGCGATAGTGTTTGTTGTGTGTTGAGTGGTCTGGCGAGAAAATACACACTGCCGTGGTTAGTCAAGCATGTAAATCTACTTTTAATACGCATTTTTTCTTTGCTTACAAGATCCTAGATCTAACTGCATAGACAAAGATATATTTCTTTTACGAGAATGTAAACACCTTTGTGACGTCACATAGAAACCCGGTGAAAGTCTGAGTGTTTTGGATGCGCAGGAAAATTACGTCGGAAAAACATCAATTACTAAGTTATTATTGCAAATATATTCATTATCTGTAAATCAAAACACATATTATATCAAAAATTGTCAAAACCATCGGAGTTTCCCTTTAAGTTGTTATCAGTTTCATTGATGTATCTATATTTGAAACGTTGTGGATGATTCTATATTCTATATCAATAAAGGTATACGCTACGTGCTTTTAACTATTATTCTGGTGTTCAGTGTTATATGTGAGTTGCCTACACAAAGTTATATGTGAGTTGTCTACACAAACACCTCAATCGCGACAGGGCTAAATCACCAAATACACAGTTCCAGCGTCAACAGTCGGCTAGATAACGACCAGTTGAAGCAGGCGCCAGCACACTGCTAGCGTCTTGTGACGTTTGGACTGTTAACATTGTTTCTGCTGTCACTATAAAAATGTTTAAAATTAATTAATGATTCAGCTGTCTGCAACATCTATCCTCAAATAACAATAAAAATTGTACATTCCAATGAAAAAAAACTTTTGTGTCAAGTTTTGCGTTAAAATAGACTAAAAATAAAATCCATATTTTTGATGGTCTTATGCGACCCCTGATAATTTGTTAGTCGACCCCCGAGGGGCTCGCGATCCACAGGTTGAGAACCCCTGATCTAGATCAATACTGTTTAGAATTTTTTACTCCAAGTGAACAGCAAGATTACATGGCAGTGGCGCAATATTTAATATTTAATGTAAAACAAAAAGTTCAAAAATTCATTTGTGGGCCCCCCTTCAAGTTGGGGCCCGGGAGAGGGGACTTTCGAATTAGGACCCACCCCCTACCTACGCCAATAAGTACGTCAAATACGAGTCGTGTAGCTGTTGGAAAAAAAAAATCTACAATTGAAGGGACGTGATCAAGTAAATTAAGTTGTACGATTTGTTTAGGTAAGAGTTATGTACCATCTGTCTCCCTTTCTCACTCTTTCTGTCTACAGCGGTTCCAAGACAAATCATTCACCGACTGTCGGTGAAAAAGTTGTCTGTGAGCCACTTTTCGGTGAGCTATACGTAGGGTGAACGAATTGTCGGGTGAATTAATAGTCTTGCACGATTTGTAAAATGTTTGTTTCTTAAATGTTTTACATGTTTCGGATGTTCCTTCAGAGTTGAAGATAATTTACTTCCTAGTCCAAACCTTCCGCAGGAAGACATTAGTCCGAACGACAGTCCAGCGCGCAAACCGCACGACCAAATGATTTGTCCTGTCCCTGTCTATAGCTAATGTATTAATTGTGCAGATGAGTGTTTCTCTGCCGGAGATAAACGTACTTAAAAATATGTTATAACATTTTCTAAAAGTTCTTTTTTTAACATTTAATACTGTAATTAATAGAATATTATAACAGGAAATATCCAGGAAATATCCAGATGCATATCAAATATAAACCAAGTTATTTATAAAATATTTGGTTTATATAGTGTCTTTGTTTGATTTAGATTGATTGAAAAGATACCAACCCATGTTTATGGAACTGTATCTAAGCTTTTTATGTAGGTTTTTTTTTTTTTTTTTGCGAACACTATAAAGGAATATTGACTACCTAATGTTATCTAAAACCTAAGTATTTATTGCAAAAACTTAGACATGCCTACAAAACACAAGTACTTTTAATAATTTCTTACATAAATTTAATTTTTATTCACAGTTCTTAAAACATAAAAAACAACAATAAACGGGCTTCATCCTAAGCAGCCAATTGAATTTTTCGGTAAACAAAAAAAAAATATGGAACGCTTCACGAATTTGCGTGTCATCCTTGCGCAGGGGCCATGCTAATCTTCTCTGTATCGTTCCAATTTTAGTATATGTACTGCGTTAACAGTACAGAATCAAGAAGGTTACAGAAGCTTTATATAGTTCGTATAACTTTTGGTAACTACATTATGGTGTCTGATAGTATTAATGATAAAACAATTATATTATTTATATTTAACTCATGTTGACAGATTACTTGTAATAAAAATCAAATTTTACGGTGCATTAAAAAAAATTCATTTAATTAAATTTAATACACTTATTATGTAAACAAATTTAAAGAACAAATTTTTGGAATAAAAAAAAAAACTTGCCTCTCATTATGTTATCTCCCTTGACATTAAATATACATGGTACCACAAAGGGAGATAATAAGATAATTCTTAGTCAATACTCTGTTTTCTAATTTGTCTCCCCTTGACATATTCTAAAATTTTGTCATCGGCATTCTAAGATGTTTAGATAAAAAAATAATGTAATCAACTATGTCAAATATTTTTTGTGTGTAAATAATCAATTTTTGATCCTAGAATACATTTAATAACTGTTCAATCACAAATGTATCATTATTTCTAAATATAAATCCTATCTCCTGAACATACTCCCTATGCACCTTATAGGTTGCAAACAACAACATACTATATGGCACGACAAAAACAACACAAGATACAGAATCCTTACAAAAAAATTAGATGAATTACAGAAATGGGAATCAAATTGGAGAATAGCTTTCTACCTAGGAAAATGTCAGTTATTAAGAGTAACAAAAAAAAAAAAACTAAAACAAATAAATTCCACTTATTTTATTCATGATAAACCAGTAACACAGACTAAAAACGCAAAATACCTAGGTGTTATAATAAATGAAAAACTGTCATGGAATCCCCATATTGATGAAACTATAAAAAAAATCAAACAAAGCATAAGGGTTTATTAAAAGAAATTTCTATAAATCAGATAAGAATATAACACTAAAATGTTATTTAACCTTGGTTAGGCCAATAATAGAATATGCATCCTCTGTTTGGTACCCCTCAACTCAAGAAAACAAACATCACGAAACTAGAACAGACACAAAATAGAGCAGTGAGATTCATAACAAACGAATATTCACATTTGACTAGAGTAACACCTTTAGTAAAATCACTAAATTTAGAAAGCCTTCAGGACAGAAGACTTAAAAGTAAAGTAGCAACTATATATAAAACACTGAATCAAAATCTTCAAATACAAAAATAAAATTTAATAAGATACACAGAAAGACACAAAGATAAAGCCACACTCTTCGTCCCATATGCTAGGACAAATCTGTACAGATGCTTCTTCTTTCCTAGTGCTATTAGAGCATGGAATGGGTTGCATGAGCCAGTCAGGAAAACCAGTGACTTGGCAGAATTTAGGTCATTGGTTAATATGCGTGACTAAAAGCATGATGCGTAGGACGTAATCATCTTTTTTTTTTTGAAGTAACGTCTGTATTATATGAGATAAGATAGCTCATATGAGATGAGAAGATAAGATAGCTCATATGAGATGAGAAGATAAGATAGCTCACGGAAATGAGGGGAGCAGGCTTTAATTCTCCATTACCAACTCTCAGCGTTCACTTTTATCTTGAACATGAACACAATGAATTGTTCATCTCCTTATAGCACAGGCAATCTAAAACAGAGAATATATCGGATACATTTGCTTTTTTTACAAAGTCATTTTCAGTCTGGCCAACAATTTCGCAACTAAAATCTATCAATCATAAAACATTGAAGTTCATGTCTATATTCAAATGATTGATTTCGAATTTCTTCTCGAGATTGCCAACGAACATCAGTATGGACTATCAAATGATTGATTTCGAATTTCTCCTCGAGATAGCCAACGAACATCAGTATGGACAATCAAATGATTGATTTCGAATTTCTCCTCGAGATAGCCAACGAACATCAGTATGGACTATCAAATGATTGATTTCGAATTTCTCCTCGAGATAGCCAACGAACATCGGTATGGACTATCAAATGATTGATTTCGAATTTCTCCTCGAGATAGCCAACGAACATCAGTATGGACTATCAAATGATTGATTTCGAATTTCTCCTCGAGATAGCCAACGAACATCAGTATGGACTATCAAATGATTGATTTCGAATTTCTCCTCGAGATAGCCAACGAACATCAGTATGGACAATAAAATGATTGATTTCGAATTTCTCCTCGAGATAGCCAACGAACATCAGTATGGACAATCAAATGATTGATTTCGAATTTCTCCTCGAGATAGCCAACGAACATCAGTATGGACTATCAAATGATTGATTTCGAATTTCTCCTCGAGATAGCCAACGAACATCAGTATGGACTATCAAATGATTGATTTCGAATTTCTCCTCGAGATAGCCAACGAACATCAGTATGGACAATCAAATGATTGATTTCGAATTTCTCCTCGAGATAGCCAACGAACATCAGTATGGACAATCAAATGATTGATTTCGAATTTCTCCTCGAGATAGCCAACGAACATCAGTATGGACTATCAAATGATTGATTTCGAATTTCTCCTCGAGATAGCCAACGAACATCAGTATGGACTATCAAATGATTGATTTCGAATTTCTCCTCGAGATAGCCAACGAACATCAGTATGGACTATCAAATGATTGATTTCGAATTTCTCCTCGAGATAGCCAACGAACATCAGTATGGACTATAAGTTGAGTGTGACAACTTCCAATTATATACTTGAGGAAAAAGTCGTGCATTCAAAGAACGGTTTTATATGTAGTGAACAATTTCACGCTTTCACCCAGAACTTTCTATAGATCAGTGAACATCTTACGTGTTGCCAGATCCTCTCTGTGTAGGCAAAAAGGTGTGGATTTGCCATTTAGGCTATTTGGAATTCATGCAACTAATTCACTTTTTAATTCTGACAATACTATTGGACTCCATTTAAGCTTGTCCCAACACATCTACCGTAATCAAGATTGTTCTCTTCCATCAATTTTGTCTTAATTTTAAAAAAATATGTTGTTCCTCTTTTGTGAACTACTACAGGCTGGCAAAATAAAAAATTAGTCATGAATTTCTGGATTATTTTTCGTATCTAGCAAACGCTATAGATTAGCGAAATTCACAATAACAACATCAACTTTATCCCACGGTTATTTACCCCCCCCCCTGAACTGCTCTACAATACTAGAAAGTTAAAATACTTAGTGATTTTGACATTTTTAAACCACACATATTGATATGGAACATATTTTATGACACGGAATAAATAATCATCCACTTTGCATGGTGAAGTTTTTAAAACAATTATCTATTGCAATTTTAATTTGTACATTAAAAACTATAAATCTAATAGAGTGAATTATTCAATAAGTAGGCCTATTTATTTACTTTATAGGTGGTCTACCTACTCCACAAAGCAAAAGCAAATCATTTCAATGATGAAAAACATTCTTATTCAGTATCTGATCTTGAAGAAAAATTTAGTTTTATGATGGTAATGAATAAAAGCACTCCAGTACCTAGAAAATACTTTCAATTACATATATGTGTCTCGTCTGGCCTCGGACAACAAGTCTAACTCCTGGATGTACCAAGTGATTTTGGGTCAATTTGAACTTGTAATTGATCAGACAAGGAGCCAAAGCGAGGAACTGGCACCGAAACCAGTTACTCTCGGGTAGTAGGGGCTTCCAGGACTTGTTCTAGCCTTGTTTTACATTACATCAATAGATTTGGGATTTTCTAATAGAGAGAAGGTATCAGGCTCTTCCATGATGGAGTGGCGATGAATAGGAGATATTGTAAACATCAAGAAAAATATTAGAGTTAATACAAATCAAACAAGAACAAAAACTTAAATTATTTTAACCCTTGTTAAGCCAATATTTGGATTCACGGTGCCCCCGCTGTGGGGAAGAAGAAGAAACCGTGTCTCATATTCTGTTTGACTGCCCCAGACTTGCTGATCTCCGTCTCGACAGGTCTGGGAAACCAAAAAATTCTCGACCTGTATGGTGACATGTAAGCAGTACGCAAAACAGCAGGGTTTCTGTCCAGGGCTTTTGCAAGAGAGGATTAGAGCCTCTCAAACCCTCACTGAAATGGAGTTTGATGATGATGATTAGGCCAATATTAGAATAGGTCTCCTCCGTTTGGGATTCCTCAACTCAAGAAAACATTAAGCAACTAGAACCAATACAAAATACATTTTATTAGAGTAACACCTTTAGTAAAATCCGTAAACTTAAGAGACACATTTAAAGTGTTTTTCTTTAACAAAGTTTTTGCTGTTTCTGAAGTATTTCATTCTGTCCAGAAAAGCTTGTAGATCTAGTACTTCATAGTTATCAGCTAATAGCAAATATCAATTCTAGAATTATTTTCTCGACAATATTTTGATCGGCTTGGAAAGTGAATCAGAGTTTCTCTTTCACAACTCTGGCAAAAAGCGACTTCTCAAAGGAAATTTATTTTTCTAACATCGAAAAAAATTGGTTAATTTTCCTTGTAACTGAAAATTAGGCTCATTTATGTGAAAAGTAACATTCACCATGAAATAATACCTCTGAAACAGATTTTCGTTAGCTCTGCGAAGTGAACATTCTTCACAAGACGAACCAACGAAGCTTGTTATGCAGTAGATTAGCTGCCTACTCACTCTCTACCTCCATTAGTAACAGGGCCGGATTGAAGTAGGGGGAGGCACCGGGACAGAATTTTTTGTTGAGGGCCCTACTCTTTTTGAAAACATGGAAAAAAAATTCCTACACTATGTTCAAATCTGTTTTGTGGTTCTGCGCTACGGTCAAGTCTGTTTTGTGGTCCTGTGCTATGTTTGAAATCTGTTTTTTTGGTACTGCGCTATGTTCAAATCTATTTTGTGGTCCAGCGCTATGTTCAGATCTGTTTCGTGGTCCTGCGCTATGTTCAAATCTGTTTTGTGGTCCTGCGCTATGGTCAAATCTGTTTTGTGGTCCTACGCTATGGTCAAATCTGTTTTGAGGTCCTGCGCTATGGTCAAATCTGTTTTGTGGTCCAGCACCATGGTCAAATCTGTTTTGTGGTCCTGCGCTATGTTCAGATCTATTTTGTGGTCCTGTGGGGAAGGGAGTATCTGAGAGGTCTCCGAGCTGCCTAAGGCTGTCAGCAAACATATGTCTGGGGCTTTCTGTACAGGTATCCAAGCGGCTTATGCATCAAACAAACAGCTTTTTAGGTTATAACGATATATTTCGTCAAGATGTCTGTCCCTTTAAGCTCCACATGTTTACACATGAAAAAAGAGAGAGAGAGAGAGAGAGAGAGAGGGAGAGAGAGAGAGAAAGGCAGAGAGAGAGAGAGAGAGAAAGAAAGGCAGAGAGAGAGAGAGAGTGAGATAAAGGGAGAAAGAAAGAGAGAGAGAGAAAATGAGAGATGGAGAGAGAGTAACAAAAAAGAGTAAGAGATACCGAGAGACTAAGATTTTAAAGAAATATTACTAAAAGACTGAAAGAGTTCAACAGAGATTTGTGACTGATTGAAGGTTGTAAAGGGTACAGTTAAGGAAGAGAGGGGAAAGAGAGATTGACAGAAAGAGAGAGAGAAAGTGGGAGAAAGGGGAAGATAGAAAGGAATAGACATACAACGAAAGAGAGACAGGGAGAGATAGATGGGATAGACAGAGATAAAGAGAAAGAGAGAGAGAGAGGGAGAGAGAAAAGTGACGCAGAGAGAAACAGACAGAAAGTGTGTGTGTGTGTGAGAGAGAGATAGAGAGAGAGAGAGAGAGACAGTGAGAGAGAGAGAGAGAGCATTATGATGTCTTAAAATTTAAAAGTTTGGGTACATAAAAGCAGATCTTCATGTTCAGGTCTTACATCTGATTGGCTGCAGCGATTCAAACACGTGACGTTTAAAGAAAGGAGACTTATACGCCTACATGCTGTTAAGGTAACTTTACTTTTTTTTATAGTTTACTTTTGTGTGTGTGAAACGGGTTTGGTCTACAACGGCTGCACTACTCTGTGTATAACAGGTGAGAACACTATTATCTTTTTTATCCTACATTACAGACTTTAAAAAATACATTAATCTATTCACATAGTCCTGTAATTCTCTGCATCATTACAAATAACAAGCTTTTTTTTTGTTTTTGTGTACTCAATCTAAAGTGACTCTCCCTAAACAACGGCCCGCGGGTTACATCCGACCTGTGACGCTACCCGACCGCTTACTAATTTCAATGCATATTGAATTATGAGATGCTGGATTCTATTGGACTTTCTTGTGGTGATATGGCTTGAGACAGTCAAGGTCCACTTTCAGACCTTGCCATCAATGGCGCGGATGGCGTGAAGGTCTGTGGCACACAGCTATGAGGGTGACATGTAGACAACGACTAACCGCCTTTCCTTTTCTCAAACGAATGTCAGGTAGCCATTAGCTACATCAATTGCGCGGATGATGTGAAGGTCTGTGGCACACAGCTGTGAGGGTGACATGTAGACAACGACCAACCGCCTTTCCTTTTCCTAAACGAATGTCAGGAAGCCATTAGAGTTTGGTGGAATCAGAGGCGCCCTTAAGATATCGAAACTAAAAATCCCCAAAATTAAAATCCCAGTCCCAATTTTTATCAAGATTTGAAACAGGGACCCCTCGGTCTGGAAGCTAGGCGCTTTACCAATCAGCCACTATTGAAAATATTATATGACTCCCCCCCCCCCTTCCCCTTTTTCAGTTCGAAACAAGTTGTGCACCGATGATCTGTTCCATTAGATTTCCTGAATTCTTTTGATTTTAGATCTGATTCAAACACTTACGGCAGAACTAGCCCCCTTCCCCTTTTTCAGTTCGAAACAAGTTGTGCACCGATGATCTGTTCCATTAGATTTCCTGAATTCTTTTGATTTTAGATCTGATTCAAACACTTACGGCAGAACTAGGAAAGTACGAAAAACATGCATATATGTAACCCTGCCAGACCAGGGCTACATATGTGCACGCTTTTCATATTTTCTATACAGTGGTTTACCCCTGCAGCAGTAAATCTTTGTTTTTGAGACTTAGAACTAGGAAAGAAAGGTATTTTTTTAAATAACAAAGCTTATATCAACTTACTCTGTCTGTCTGTCTGTCTAGTAAAAAGTCTGTATACGTCATTCCTCAAACACCCAATCTCTGATCAAGTTGAAACTTCACACAATTATTCATTGGCATAGACAAGACATGAATCAATAAAAAAAAGTAACTCATTAGTTAATCAATTACTGGTAATTAATTATTATGTTTGATATCAAATAAGGTAAATAACGCGTACATTATTGATAGATATAGTTTTAAGGGTGGAGTTCTTCCCTTTTAGATAAGCCTTTTTTTTATATTTTTTATATTTTGTTTGCTTTTTTTAATGTTTAAAATATCACTCTGTCCTTACTATGTGCTACAGTATGAAATAAGAAATGTGTCTATTATCCTTGTATTTTTGTGAGTATTTTAGAAGGTCGTTTTCTTTTTCTATACTACGGTTAAATATGTTATCTATTTTTGCTGCGTCATGATCAACCTTCTGGGTAGACTCTCAGATCCCACAAAAACAGCAAACAATGGAAACAGAATAGGAAGTTCTTAAAACCATACACATCTCTGAAAATGATATTCCGTCAATGGTGTCTTCTCGCAGATGTGGCAGAATGATTCCATGTAGAATATATAGAAAAGCGTGTTGCTATTTTGAATACTATTTTTAGGTCAATGTTAGTCAACAATCACAAAGAGGAGTGGCTCAACCAATGGGCTTCAGGAAACACAGGCAGAGCCATGTACAGAGAAATGACTACGCCTTTAACAAACTGGACAGTATTAACTTCTTAACAATTTACAATTTTCCAACTAAGAACAGGACACACACCACTATTAAATTACCACCTGAACAAAATAAACTCCACACAACTCCCCCTCTGCAGACACTGCGCCCACCCCTTTGAAATCGTAAACCATATTCTCTTTGAATGCCCCTCCCTAATCCACCTTAGGCCAGACCCTACTACCACTACAGCCCAACATAACCAACACCCTGTACGGCAGTGCTGAACAACTGAAGAAAACAGCACACTTTTTTTCCTTGGCACAGTCTGCAAAAGAGCTCACAGCTCAGCAGCAATAAAGCTGGCTAGAAGAAGAAGAATACTATTTTGGTACTAGACTATAACTCAAGTATGCAGCTGTTTCATTGAGAACTAATACTAATGCTAGTTTGGACTTTTTTTTTTTATATAAAGCACGGTGAAAGCATGTCTAAAAATTTTGTGGCTAAAATAATGACCTAAAGACTAAATTCAAGAAGGCCAAAATTATAAGCCACTAGTCAACCGGCGGCGTAGCATACGCCGCTATTTTGCAGGGCCGGTCTTAGGCCACTGCATCCTTAGAGACCGAAGGATCCGCACTTTCATGGGACCCGCGATAATTCAAGGTGTATAAATTATTAAATTAAACCATTTTATAACTTAAAACAGATTTCCCGCGCCCTCCTGTCGATTTACCAGGAGCTCCTGGAAATCTCCCGAAATTGCAAAATATACGAAAAAGTCGTTAAAATATACGGAAATATATAGAAACAAAATGTCATTTTGGGTTGTCATTCAATATGGAAAACGCCAATCTTACTCGCCATTAATAATAACGGCATTATGCATCAGCCGTAATTGTGTAATCAGGTGAAAGAAGCTTCTCGTGCCTCAAACTAATGAACAATTACTTGAGGTCAACAATTCTCAAAGATAAATGAAACGTTAATTCATGCTATTGAGCGGGATCTATGTAGGAAACATAATTATTATGATATACTGTATGACTTTGCTACACGCAAGGCTCGTAAAGTAATTCTGTACGTAGTAAAAAATGAATAAAATGCATAGACGAATTTATTTTCTAATACAAACTCTTAAATTTTAATTATTGTCGGCTTCCCTACCCAAACCTGGCCCCGCGAAATCCGTTTTGAATAGGGCCCCACAATGTTTAAGTCCGGCCCTTATATTTAGTGTTTGTAAAATGTTTGTTTGTAAAATGTTTAACATGTTTCGGATGTTCCTTCAGAGTTGAAGATAGTTTACTTTTTAGTCCAAAGCTCCCGAAAGACGAAGGGGGATGGGAGCGGGCAGCGTTTGACATACCATCGCGCAGCCATCCGAAGCGACGTGTGAATACCCACGTGTTCTCCCCCCCCCCCCTTTCTTGTTTTTTTTTTCGTGGGCTGACTATCCGCAGAAATAAGAGAGTGATCTTCCCATTTACTTCTCGTCTGACCTGATTAGGGAAGAAGAGAATTATATATAAAGATAGATGCGTAATCAAAATTATAGTAGAAAACATTATAGGTAATAAATGATGGTTTTCTTTTTAAGATGCCTATAGCATTATTAATGTTTTATCTGTACATAGGTAGAGTTGGTAGAGTATACCGTGTCTAGGTAACTAAACTATTATAGCTATCTATAAAGATAAAAAAAAAGAAAGATAAACATAGCACATAACACTTCATAGTCTCTCCTTCCCGGAGCAATGCCGGGTACAGAAGCTAGTCCATAAACGAGAAAAAGAGTTTAAAAAAAATTCGAGCACGCTACTTTTGTTGACAAGGTCAAAAGAACTGTCACATTTTCTAAGCAATCCGTACTTTTCATTTCACTTTCCATTTCTTCAGGGTAGATGTTTAGCTCAAATCAAATATTGAAATTTTTTTAAGGTGAATGGGGTGGGGGGGGGGGGGGGGTAAAGATAAAATGTAATGCAAATAGCAGACTGTCCTCGACGCTTTGAACTTCTTTATGCTATGACGAGTGTAAAATATGATATGTCTGATCTATAAACGCCCTTGTTCAAGTGTTTGTAGTTTCCACACACACAAAAAAAAAAGAAACAGGAGAGGGATTTGGGGGCATACAACGTTTTGAAAAAAAGAAGTTATGAAACAATCTTTAGAAATCTTCCGGCTAGGTTATTTCACTTTGACCAAACCCCAAAACAACAAAAGATTGATTCAGCCAAAGTTCAATCCAAAAAAAAAAAAAAAGTGGGGGATTTTAACAGCATCGAACAAATTCCCGCTCGGCCTACATTTCACATTTACCTTCCAGGCTATTTCTTTGTATGAATTCACGTTGGTAGGTGTGCTGAGTGTGTGTGTGTGTCATGGGCGTAGCCAGGATTTTCTTCGGGGGGGGGGGAGGGTTAGCCCCCTCCCCCCCCCCGCCCCCCTTGCGAAAAAAAATATTTGTATATATGTATGTATGTGTACATAATTTTTATTACATTCTGACCCTTCATTCTTTTGTAACACGTTTATTGTGCCCTAAAATAGGTTCTTCCTGTAGTTACTTGAAAAATTGTTGACTCCCAACCATTGCCAGCAAGAGGGTCTGGAGTAGCGCTAGGAGATCCCCCAGCGCGGGGCGGAGCCCCGCCGCCAAACACTATTTCTGGTATTGAATGCCAACAAAATGCATATTCTGAGGTATCTACAGTGCATTTTCCTGCAATTAAAAAGTCTTATTTAAAAAATTAATGTGCTAATCTTACTGACTTAGACCCTCCCGAGCCGTTCGGCGCATTTGCCGTCAAGCTATTTCCACAAAAATCTGTCACTGGTAATGTCTGAAGCCTCTTTCCACCTGCTCTGAGGACCTCCACGAATGTGTGGCGTCAAGTTGTACTAGGATGTCATCGCAACTCTTATTATGCGTAATTCATTTTGTCAATTTTTCAATTTTTCCACAAACCTCATGCGACGCTCTGTCATAATCTTACTAAGGAGTCGACTCCCAGTTCGGCATAGGAATTCCTTGATTTAGACCCGATCTTTATACCTGACTCCTAAAATCTGTCTTAGCCATCTTTGTTGAGCCACATTTAGTGTTTTTCAATTTCCGCAGATGACTATTCACTGCACTTTATTAATTTAGCCCCGTCACTGGTAGAAATGTGTACTGTTAAGGCTTCCGCGCGGTGTTGATTCTTGGAAATATATCTAGTGTAGATCTACGTCTGACTGGAAGTAATGCCAAACTCAAACTACTTCAGTAACACCGGCGAAAGGCCGAAACAATCAAATATGTAGTCGACGCTGATGTTGTTCTACAAATATATTTAATAATCAAGAAGGGAATCGTCCGATGTCAGCTATGTCCGTAAATCCGTATCTATTCTACTGCTCTACAAGATGCGTCTTCTTTTTAGCGTCACTTAGAGCGTTCTTGTTTTTTAACCAACTTTACGTCATCGTCGCTAAGTAAAACTTTACCCTATTCCCGAAACAAATAACTAATTCCTAATCATGTCATAACAGTACCCTCTCTTGAACACGCTCTTGGAATTAGGTGACTGTAGTTTGCTTTAGATTTTATATCGAAAAGGGAAGTTTATCGTCAAAATCATTTGTTGGGGGTTTTAAACTAAAAAATCTCAGGACTTTGTTGTTGTTTTTTTTTAATTCAAAGCCCCATTTAGCTACGATCATAACATTTGGTAACTGTAGTTTGCTTTAGAATAATATTGAAGATAGAGGGGGATTTAAACTCAAAACCATCTAGAGGAAAGGAGTTTAAACTCAAAACCCCCAATTGGCTTGGCTACGCTCAAATAGTTTTAGTGTGTAGCTTGCTTTTTGTATGTATTGAAGAGGTATTTTTTAGTATCTAACTCTTCTGAAGGGGGATTTAAACTCAAAACCCCTTTTGGCAACGCTCATAGCATTTTGAGTGCGTAATTTGCTTTTTTTTTTTACATTAAAGATGTATTTTTAGCTTCAAACCCCGCTGGCGGGGGTTTAAACTCAAAACCCCTTTGGCTACGCTCATAGATTTTAGAGTGTGTAAGTTGCTTTTTTTTAAAATTGAAGATATATTTTTTAGCTTCAAACTCCACTGGAGGGGAGTTAAAACTTAAAACTGAGTCAAAACCCATTTAACTACGCTCATAACATTTTGAGTGCATAATTTGCTTTTTTTTTTATATTGAACAAGGGGTTTATCGTAAATTTTGGAGGGGTTTTAAAATCAAAATCTTCCTTAACTGTGCTCTTGGAATTTGGGAATTGTCGTTTGTATTTTGTTTTGTTTTGTTTTATAGAAGAGGGGGATTTAACTACAAAAACTCCTGGTAGGGGTTTTAAACTTAAAACCCCACAGTAGGAAGTTTAAAACTCAAAACCCGCTGGTAGGGGTTTTAAACTTAAAACCCCTTAGACTGTGCTGGGGCAAGTGATGGTTTAGTATTAAAATCTCACCTAAAATAAACAAAATCAAAGCAAAAAATCAGTCACCAAAGTCAGTCTCCCCCCCCCCGGTGGGGGGGGGGGTTGAACCCCCAACACTCCCCCCTGACTGCGCCCATGGCGTGTGTGTGTTTTGTTCGCATGTAAAGTCTCTTAACTTAGTTCTTTTGACTCCCACTGGAGCTTAGGGCCGAAAAAGTTGGACTCCCATCGAACTATTCCCCTCAGTTGGGTCCATGTCTATCCTGCCACCTCAGTTTTTTAGTCTACCGATCTCCTGCCACCTCAGTTTTTTAGTCTACCGATCTCCTGCCACCTCAGTTTTTTATTCTACCGGTCTCCTGCCACCTCAGTTTTTTAGTCTACCGGTCTCCTGCCACCTCAGTTTTTTAGTCTACCGGTCTCCTGCCACCTCAGTTTTTTAGTCTACCGGTCTCCTGCCACCTCAGTTTTTTAGTCTACCTATCTCTTGCCACCTCAGTTTTTTAGTCTACCGATCTCCTCCATGTTGGCTTTGTATTCGCTGTATTTGCTGCATCATTCTTTACAAATAGAAAAACAAAACCTAACAAGAAATACTTAGAAAGACACAAAGCTCATTTCGTATTCCGTATGCTAGGAAAACTTTTTACAAATGCTCCTTCTTTCCAAGTGATACTAGTAGCTAGTGCATGGAGCGGGTTGTCTGAATCAGCCAGTAAAACCGACGACTTGGAACGATTTGGAAGTAACATCTGTAACCTATAAGATAAGATGATAAGATGATGTAGTTATATAAAGTTTGAGACTTACAGAAAACTGACACCACATGACTTTGAGTAATAGTATCTGAATGTTGAGTAATAATATCTGAAAGTTTAGTAA
Organism: Biomphalaria glabrata; assembly: GCF_947242115.1. Lineage (NCBI taxonomy): Eukaryota > Metazoa > Mollusca > Gastropoda > Planorbidae > Biomphalaria > Biomphalaria glabrata. The sequence continues at coordinate 12,424,039 of NC_074712.1, read as the reverse complement.
TAGTATCTAAATGTTGAGTAATAGTATCTGAAAGTTGAGTAATAGTATCTGAAAGTTGAGTAATAGTATCTGAAAGTTGAGTAATAGTATCTGAAAGTTGAGTAATAGTATCTGAAAGTTGAGATCTTAAGAAGAAAATCTCTTTGTTAAAATACATTTTTAAAAACCATAAATGAAAAGCATGAATATATAGTTTTGAGATCTTCAAGTCAGGGTATTGTGCTACTTGAATTCTTCATATATCAGAATTCCCTGCCCTTTTCTTTTTAGTTTTGGGCGTGTTTATGTGCAACAATTGTAAAGACATAGTTTTATTCATGGTATAATGGTCGGGTAGACGCAAGGGGGGGTCGAATGCCCAGAGCAACGTGTAGACCCTTGAAAGAGTTTACGATAAAAGTCTTATGGGTTAGAAGTGTGGGGAATGAAAGAGAGCCTGTGAGGGCGAGGTAGGTTCACAATGTATTTTACTGCTCAGTAGAACATACAACTAGTCTTAAAACAGATAGAACTGGTGCATGCGGGGGTCTCGCCCTGTAAGGAGACAGGCAAACCCTACAGAAGGCTACCAGATACCTGGACCGTGCTGTAAGGGATTAATCCCAGCACGGAGCCTTAGTGCATGGAGGCTTACAAATGGTGCTGAAAAATGTTGGGATCAGCTGCGTCTCGGATTCTCCCAATGTGTGCTGTAAGTTGGAAGGGTAGCCAGCTCCTGATTTTTCCTCAGGTTTTACTCCCAAGACTTTTTCAATGTTTGGATATAGCCATAAGGTCCAAGAAGTTTGAGTTGAGTGTTTTTCTTCTTATAGGCGGGTAGCCAGCTAAGGCTTAAGAAACTATCCTGCTCGAAGCTTACTGATTGTTGACCTTTACTCCTAATCCTGTAGATGATAACAGTTCTGCTGGGCCCAATATCTGAGCCACAGGTCAGGTGTTGGGCAGGCTGCCAGAGATTATTCGAGAGGCATGTCATTGGAAGTATTTTAGAGGTAGTGAATCGCTTATATTCATTACCACTTCCAACAATAACAGGTTTATACTATAACACGCTCTCTGCTCTCACCTTATACCTTCTGGTCTCATATGTTTTTAACAATGTATTTTCAGTTTTAAAGTAGTGTACCTCTACAGCCAGCACTGAAACTCTACAGCCATCACTGTGACTGGTAATATCAACTGACCTTCATTTCAAAGATGTTTCTACTGGCCAGCATAACACTGTTGATCCTGAGAAGTACTACAGTGCTTTCACAAAGCAATGGTAATTTTTTTTATAAAACTAATTTGTCTGTCTGTCTGTCTGTCTGCCAGGACTCTTTTACACTTTTTTTTCTCCCACTTCCAATTCTTTGATCTAAACGAAACTTTTCACAATTATTCATTGTCAATGACAACACATGAATGAATCAAAAAAGTTAACCAATTAGTTAATTGATTATTGGTAATATAAGATAGAAAAAAGTCAATAAACTTTCCAGTATTGAGAGATATGACAGTAATTGAACGATTTTTCTTACTTTTAAAAAAAATATTTTGTTTTAGCTTGTTTAAACTGCCAACTCTCACATTTTAGTCTTGGTAAGAAATTCGAATGGTTTAATCTGACAACCTTTACACTGCCCTATCGAGTTGAAGCTTACCACAAACTCGAGCGTCGTGACGTCACATTTTGTTTAAATTTCAGAATTAATGGAAATAAATGCTTGACATTGTGTGAAAAGAAGTATCACATTTTCGGCCATTTTATCTTCTATTCAGTCGCATATTCAGAGTGGTCCAAAACCTTATGGGCAAAAGGTGGACACGCTTCTCAAAAACAGTTTCACGACTTTCTAGATCACCATGAGGTTTTATATAAATCGCTGGGAAAAGAATTAACAGCTCGTTAGCAATGCTGGGATATCTTTAGTTTGACAGTTATAGTATTTCAAGGTCTAAAAAGAAATTAATTTAAATTTATATTTTTCTTGCACAGACCATACGTCTTAGGGTACTACCAAATGTAGGCCTTTTTAATTCAAGAGTTTGATATATTAATATACAGGAACATTTTGCGCATCGCCTTTTAACTTATTTTGAAGTCTAGATCTTAAAGCTTCTCGTTAGAATATTGTTATAACCCTGCCCTGCACACAGCAATCCAAGCTATTGCAGAAGGTGCGCACTGTTAGAGACTGGACTGAGAAGGTGCACACTGTTAGAGACTGGACTGAGAAGGTGCACACTGTTAGAGACTGGACTGAGAAGGTGCACACTGTTAGAGACTAGACTGAGAAGGTGCACTGTTAGAGACTGGACTGAGAAGGTGCACACTGTTAGAGACTGGACTGAGAAGGTGCGCACTGTTAGAAACTGGACTGAGAAGGTGCGCACTGTTAGAGACTGGACTGAGAAGGTGCGCACTGTTAGAGACTAGACTGAGAAGGTGCACACTGTTAGAGACTGGACTGAGAAGGTGCACACTGTTAGAGACTGGACTGAGAAGGTGCGCACTGTTAGAGACTGGACTGAGAAGGTGCACACTGTTAGAGACTGGACTGAGAAGGTGCACACTGTTAGAGACTGGACTGAGAAGGTGCACACTGTTAGAGACTTGACTGAGAAGGTGGGCACTGTTAGAGACTAGACTGAGAAGGTGCACACTATTAGAGACTGGACTGAGAAGGTGCGCCCTGTTAGAGACTAGACTGAGAAGGTGCGCACTATTAGAGACTGGACTGAGAAGGTGCGCACTGTTAGAGACTAGATTGAGAAGGTGCGCACTGTTAGAGACTGGACTGAGAAGGTGCACACTGTTAGAGACTTGACTGAGAAGGTGCACACTGTTAGAGACATGACTGAGAAGGTGCGCACTGTTAGAGACTGGACTGAGAAGGTGCGCACTATTAGAGATTGGACTGAGAAGGTGCGCACTATTAAAGACTGGACTGAGAAAGTGCGCACTGCTAGAGACTAGACTGAGAAGGTGCGCACTGTTATAGACTAGACTGAGAAAGTGCGCACTGCTAGAGACTAGACTGAGAAGGTGCACACTGTTAGAGACTGGACTGAGAAGGTGCACACTGTTAGAGACTGGACTGAGAAGGTGCGCACTATTAGAGACTGGACTGAGAAGGTGCGCACTGTTAGAGACTGGACTGAGAAGGTGCACACTGTTAGAGACTGGACTGAGAAGGTGCACACTGTTAGAGACTTGACTGAGAAGGTGCGCCCTGTTAGAGACTACTAGACTGAGAAGGTGCACACTATTAGAGACTGGACTGAGAAGGTGCGCGCTGTTAGAGACTAGAGTGAGAAGGATGTTGACATTAGGGAGAAGAGAACAGTGTTCCGACCCAGTCTAGAACTTATGAATAGGCTGTGCTCAATTCAGACGTTGTTCTCTGTAGTGGTGATGTCCCGTGGATAAACATCTATAGCGTTGAGTTGCCTCCCTTAAGTAGCCACACTATTCTAAAGTCGAGTACATTTATTCATTCGACTATAAATGTTTTTTTTTCTTAAGGGTTGGGGGTGGGGGTGAGGAAGTCGAAAATGTGGCCGGGGTAAAAAAAAGTTCCGAACTTTCTTTAATTTTTAAGAGCAAAACAATCCCTCCAAAGTTGTACAAAGTAGATATCGATTTTTGTAAAAAAAAGTTTTTTTTGTTTGTTTTTACTTTTCTCCTTTATAGATCTAGATCTTTTTTTTTTTTTTGTTTGAGTGTTTATTGTATTGCCGGTTAGTTCAGTTGTTTAAACCGTCGTGCTAATAACACAAATGGCAAAGGTTTGATTCCCACACTAGCCAATTTCTTTTTTTTTTTTAAATTTTCAATGACAAATAAAATATGCATGTCAATATTTGAACACAAACTAGGAATAGATATTTGCTTTTTTTTAAATATTACTTTTTAAAATCGTTTTGTTGTCCTTAAAAATGATAAAACAAATTACAAAAAAAAAATATTATTTGTTCTCTTGGTATCCTTGGACGCTTGGGTCAGAAGCGAGGCCAAAGACCAAGCACACCGGGAAAACTCTCCCATATTTCTTCTCTGCACCACATTAGCCGTGCAAGCGTCCGCCATAAAACGGCCCTTAGAGGAACGGCGTGTAGATAATGACATGATTCTCTAACGACCATTTTCAATAGAGCGCCACGCTGAGGCTGAGAAACATTGCCCGGGCCATCAGATAAATGAAAATATGATTGGCCTTGGCCTGGATGTGGACGTGTTGGATCGTGGACGTGTTGGATGTGGACGTGTTGGATCGTAGACGTGTTGGATGTGGACGTGTTGGATCGTGGAGGTGTTGGATGTGGACGTGTTGGATCGTGGAGGTGTTGGATGTGGAGGTGTTGGATCGTGGAGGTGTTGGATCGTGGAGGTTTTGGATGTGGACGTGTTGGATCTTGGACGTGTTGGATCGTGGAGGTGTTGGATCGTGGAGGTGTTGGATCGTGGAGGTGTTGGATGTGGACGTGTTGGATCGTGGAGGTGTTGGATCGTGGAGGTGTTGGATGTGGACGTGTTGGATCGTGGAGGTGTTGGATCGTGGAGGTGTTGGATGTGGACGTGTTGGATCGTGGAGGTGTTGGATCGTGGAGGTGTTGGATCGTGGAGGTGTTGGATCGTGGAGGTGTTGGATCGTGGAGGTTTTGGATGTGGACGTGTTGGATCTTGGACGTGTTGGATCGTGGAGGTGTTGGATCGTGGAGGTGTTGGATCGTGGAGGTTTTGGATGTGGACGTGTTGGATCTTGGACGTGTTGGATCGTGGAGGTGTTGGATCGTGGAGGTGTTGGATCGTGGAGGTGTTGGATGTGGACGTGTTGGATCGTGGAGGTGTTGGATCGTGGAGGTGTTGGATGTGGACGTGTTGGATCGTGGAGGTGTTGGATCGTGGAGGTGTTGGATGTGGACGTGTTGGATCGTGGAGGTGTTGGATCGTGGAGGTGTTGGATCGTGGAGGTGTTGGATCGTGGAGGTGTTGGATCGTGGAGGTTTTGGATGTGGACGTGTTGGATCTTGGACGTGTTGGATCGTGGAGGTGTTGGATCGTGGAGGTGTTGGATCGTGGAGGTGTTGGATGTGGACGTGTTGGATCGTGGAGGTTTTGGATGTGGACGTGCTGGATCGTGGAGGTGTTGGATCGTGGAGGTGTTGGATGTGGACGTGTTGGATCGTGGAGGTGTTGGATCGTGGAGGTGTTGGATCGTGGAGGTGTTGGATCGTGGACGTGTTGGATCGTGGAGGTGTTGGATCGTGGACGTGTTGGATCGTGGAGGTGTTGGATCGTGGAGGTGTTGGATCGTGGAGGTGTTGGATCGTGGAGGTGTTGGATCGTGGAGATGTTGGATCGTGGAGGTGTTGGATCGTGGAGGTGTTGGATCGTGGAGGTGTTGGATCGTGGAGATGTTGGATCGTGGACGGGCTGGATCGTGGACTAGCTGGATCGTGGAGGTGTTGGATCGTGGAGGTGTTGGATCGTGGACGGGCTGGATCGTGGAGGTGTTGGATCGTGGAGGTGTTGGATCGTGGACGGGCTGGATCGTGGAGGGGATGGTTAAGTAGTTTAGCACTCAGGTTTTTGGTCCTGGGTGTTTATTCCTAATTTGAATTCTGGACCAAAGTTCCTGAGTTTACTAAACTCTACACGGGTACTTGGCTTCAGCAAAAGAATCAACTTTAAAAAAAAAAAAAAAGCATTGTGGACATTATCTAACACATTCATAAAATATAACATACACTAACAGAACTTCTTGCCACCTAGGTAACAGAAGCGGCCTTATCAATGTGAGGGGCCCTGGCCGAGTGCCTTAACAGGGCCTTCTAAAATTTGTACAATGAACAGAAGGCGACAAAAGTTTCTCTGTATACCTGGTTGCCCCACTCGCCACCCAAAAACGCCGCAATTGCGCCAAACTTTTTTTTTGTTGTATTGTGTTTATCTTTTATAAATATGTATGTATTTATATTATTCTGTCTAATATATCTTCAGCCTGTGGTACAGAATCAACTATAGTGGTGAGATTTCCAGAGTCCTTGTCATCCCAGGCGACACCCTTTTCTGGTAATCAAACATTTAAACCTTTAATGTAAAATAAATAAATAAATAAAACAACTCGTTTGTTAGTAGAGTCTATCAGACAATATCAGCCCTCCTAGTCCTTGACTAGAAAACGTGAAAAGAATCCAGGCGTATCTGTGTCGTCCCTCAATGAACACTTTGTGTTGTGTCGGTTCTATTAAATGTTGCTATTGTTTTTAATGGAAAAAAAATAGAATCCTTGTAATCACAACAAATTTAAATAAGGATAAAAAAAAACCCTGTATCTTTGTTAAATGCAAGTATAACGATGGGGGAAGGGGAAAGGCAAGAAAGGGAAGAGAGGCAGAACTGAATGAGGACGTATTATTCAGGCCAGATGCGGCTCCCCCCCTCCCCACCCAAGAGTAAGGGTTCTCAAATTTTGTGAAAAGGGAAGCACAATTCTTAAAAGTCGAATTCATGTCAAGGCTTTTATTATTATTTTTATTATTTGTTTACATTTCTACTTTCTTACATTCGTTGAAAAGCTGGACTATACACTATACACTGTACACTGTACACTATACACTGTACACTATACACTGTACGCTATACACTAGTAGCCAGAGAGTTCAAAACGAAAGATAAGTACATCCAGTGGCGTAGCCAGCTACCTGTGGCTCCGGTTCAAGAACATAACGGTGGGCCCCCTCCTGTAACTGTAGGGCCCTTTCTGTAACCTTCTAAATTACATGGCTAATCAGTACTTTTTTCTGTCCACCGGATACGCCTAATAGTTGGCTATTTATAGTTATTTGCAATGGATGAAAATCTCCTATATGCACATACATACGGAAAGAAAAGGTGAGGGATAGAGGCGATGTTTGAAAATACACTGCATGAAAGGGTTCAACGATCAATTGATAGACAACGATTAGAGACAAGACTTGGTGCTTGAGGTGTGGCTTGCCCAGAGCTCAACTAACCAATTCGACGTCCGAAAGAACGTGACCAGATGATAACGGAATCAGCTCATCACGTGACACTAATTACAGCGCTAACAATACAATTAACATAATAGGCCCCGCCCGACACTCAAGACAGGTAATGATGATAATATGAACACTTGTCTGTAGGTGCATGTTCTGTTTTGCAGTTGACTTCATCCAGACCTTGTTGAATGGACAACCCGCTAACGTGGTTGTTAATTCCGAACCTAACGATAGATTTACAACGCAGTTTTATCCATTCAATGATTACTTCACCATCAGCTACAATACTATAGTGAAGGCGATGCAGATTAGAATGATCAAAGGGATCGACCGAGATGTGAGTTGTTTTTTTGATTTTACAACAATGTATACAATATTATAAAATACATAGAGGACAGTAATTATAAGGAATATTATTTATATGTACTATTCAACTTGAGTGCGATACATCCTTTTTATTTAAAAAAAAAAGCTTATATCGAACAAAGAAAAGAAAGTGTACTAGACTGAAGTGGTGGCATAAGCTGAATTAGTCTCCTTTATCGTTGGACTTTTTAAAAATAAACCTTTTTTTATATTTAAATTTTTCTTATTTCTGATTATCTGTATTAATCCCCTTACATATGGCCGCCTCTATGATAAGATCATATATTGATTAGAATGGTAACATAACGATACAAAATTGAATATTTTGAATGTTTATTTTACTATATTAGTTAATTATTAAGTAGGAATTTTTTTTATTACTTGTTTAAAATTATTTTTGAAAAGTCCTTTATATTAAATAGATACATTTTTAAAAGACAACTTCCATGAGCCAATTAAGTATATGTTAGATAGAGTGTTGGCTTGTTTAATAGCATTCAGAAATATATAGTTCTTACAGAAGAATCTGACCTTATATTTTACATTGTGTAGGGCACTACCTCTTCTACAGAAGACGATGTCAATATTCTCCAATACCAATTGGTTTGTTATCCAGATGTCAGCTCCGTCGCTTCTAATTCAGTAAGTCATAATCGTTCTTCCATTGGTACAGAAATGATCAGACCACAGTCTACCAAACACTCAATTCTGATTTTACACATTCATTTTTAATTATTTTATCTCAGGCAATTTTTAAAGTATTAAAGATTCAAATAGTTGATGTGAATGACAACGCACCAATATTTATCAATGCTCCGTACTCTATATCAGTTAATGAGGTAAGTGTAAACATTGCATTTAAAAAGGTCGCCAGTGTTGACTCTTTCACACATTGATTACCACACTAGCCGCACTTTAAAGCTTTATATGATCAAAGTTATTTTAAAAGTTCAATGTTTCTTCATAAAGATAGTAAGTTTTTCTATTCTTCATAATTTAGCCTTTGATAAAGTAATCATAGTTTTGTTCTTATGTTATACAAAAGACCGAAAGTTACAAGTTTTCATAAAATTGTAGTTTTTATATCTGCTTTTTTTTTCTTTTTTTTTTTAGCTCACACCCGTAGGAATGACTGTGTTTCGAGGAATCAGCGCCACTGACCTAGATGAAGGTCCCAATAAGCAAATCTTTTACAGCCTAAGTGTTGGCACATCCCAGGTGATTAGCTGTTTTTATAGGATTCTAGTATAAGCTATGTAAAGGGCGAGTGGTGAATGTAGCTGGAGGTATCGAGCTCCAGGCTACGAGTGGTGTTTTCATTCATAACTGTAGCACATTTCCCGAGTTCACGTAACTATACTTATGATTCCAAGTGGAGCATAGGGCCGCAACAGAATATTGAACATCTTAGTTTTGTTTTATGTGGTCTGTCTGTCCGCCCGTCCCGTTTAAATCTCGCATAATAGAAAAGATAGTGAAAATACGACATCATGATATTTTAGACGATCTCCTCCGAGTTTGTTAGCTCTCTCAGCTTTTCTCTTCCCCCAGAGGTTCGAACCAGAGCCAGCTTTGCAAACTTTTCTTATGTTCTTCCCAGTGGCCATTGCAGCCTTTTTCCCTTTGTTCATTGACTGCGGGGTAGTAGTGTTTGCTGGGTTGTTCTTTATTCATGCTGTTACGAAACTGGTAACTTAATATTGATTTGTATTGGTCCTATACAACTTTGTCCGAAGTAAATGTAAAGGACCTCTATGTCACTAGACTTCATTTGGTTTACAAATGAAAGTTTAGAATAAAGTTAATTCAAACCATAACAGTCTGTAGGGCGGTAGGCGTAGAATGACTGAAGACAGAAAATACCAGAACTTCATCCCGAAGCTGGTGTACTGCCATTCGTCTACGTCACACCACATAGGTTCAAATCCAAGTGATAGTTTACAATGCTCGACCATATCTTTACGCAGTAGCTGAGTGGTAAAGCGCTTGGCTTCCGAACCGAGGGATCCCGGGTTCGAATCCTTATGAAGACTGTTTTTTTTTAAATTTCGGGAACTTGAGGGCACCTCCGAGTCCACCAGCCCTAATGGGTTCCTGACGTTAGTTGGGTAAAAGTAAAGGCAGTTGGTCGTTGTGCTGTCTACAGGACACCTTCGTTAACCGTGTGTCGCTGAAACAGATGACCTTTGCATCATTTGCCCTGTGGATCGCAAGGTCAGAAAAAAAAGGGGGGCATGTCAATACTGAGTGAAATGATCTTGACTTAGACTAGAATCACTTTTTTTTTGTTGTTGTTTTTTTCAGTTTAACTTTAACGGGACAGCTTACTTCAATCTTCCATCAGAACAAGATGGTATTCTGGCTGTGTTGAATGCGATAGATTTTGAAAGCATGTATAGAGTAACTTGAGATGCTTCACTGACTTACTTCAACCTAACTATTACTGCTAGAGTAAGTAGGACCATATCCATATCTCCTGTAAGTGTAAACCGCATTCACTACAGCTTCATAAAAGTAATTGATTGAATGATTGAATGCGTTTACACAAACTTGAGGATGCATTTATTTAATTCAATAGATTTTAAAAGATTGTACAGTCTAACCCAGCGGTTCTCAACCTTTTTAGCTCCGCGACCCGCTAATACAATTTTTCAAGAGGCGGTGACCCATAAATTTTCATTCGTAAGCTTAGGTAAATGTGATTTAGCTAATGTTATAAAATCTTTATCAAACTGCAGATCACTGATGTTACTTCCATTGTTAGAGTCTGAACCTAGCAAGAGCTTTAGTTTGTGTCAAATAGATTTACGCTTCAATTACAAAATAAATGTATCTCTTATCATTTTCATTTATTTACTTTTTTATTGCGTGCTTATAATATTGTTGCACATTATAATTATAATCATGTTGCACAGGGGCGGACTGGATGTCCAAATTTGCCCAGGAATTCCTATACAGTACGGCCCATAAATTGTATATCATATGATGGGCCTCCAATTATAGGCCTATCAGTTCTCAAAATCATTATATTTTTTTTTAATGTATCGATAACTGTATGCATGCATTTATTTATAAGAAGTAAAGGCCTTATGTTGCTTTTTAATCGCTATATTTGTAGGCCCTAAAAAGATGAAGCCTACTAATAGCACTGACTACGGATGTAGGCTATTACATTATTTTTGAAAATGTGTTAGATTAATTTAGCATTACACTGTAGTCTGTAAAAGATGTTTTTTAACATGACGCTTATATAGCCCGTTATATATGAGAATATAAAACTTTTAACAATTTAATGCATGCCATTATGGCATTCATGAGACCCTTTAGGTGGCCCTACCGGCCCATTTGAGTACCGGCCCACCGGGCATTTGCCCAAATGCCCATATAGTCAGTCCGCCCCTGATGTTGCATACATAAATGAAAATTTTTAAAATTATGCTTAGCTTGGAAAACCGAATGTCTTTGACACAGTAAACTTAAGCTAGACAATTGTTGCGATAGTATTTTCAAACACACCAAAGTTAGTGCAAAGGTTGAGCTTGTTTTTATTTCACTAGATTAGGAATTCACATCATCTGCATCAAGTTTATTTCTGAATTTAGGCTTGATAACTAACAGGCAGAAAAAAACATGTTTCACAAAGATATTTTGCTGGATATGGAAGAGGATGTCGCGAAAAAAATCTGAAATATAATAGAATGACTGCAAACAATAGACACATACATACATACAAACATAGATACAAACATAGATACATACATAATACATAGATACATAGATACATAGATACATAGATACATAGATACATACATAGATACATACATACATACATACATACATACATACATACATACATACATATATACATACGCCTTACTTTCTGCTTTATATTATAAAGATAGAGCTAGAGTTTTCATATATTGAAGAACTTATTTGCTAAAGATTATCCAAACATTTAGAACAAATATCTCAAATAGCCGAGTGCAATACAAATTGAAACTCCATATATAATAACAGAACAATAGCTCAATATAACTGTCTTCAATGGAACCAATCTAGATATAGCTATATTCAATATAATCAATTTCTTATGACCACGAATGTATGGCTATAACAGAATTTTAATTTAAAATCTTTATGTATCTCCTTAGGACAATGCCAGCCCACCATCAGCTCAGAAATCCACCCAAACATCAATTAAAATACTTATTACAGACAGCGATGATCAAGGTCCAGAATTCGTGTATCCTAGTTGTATCCAAAACAAATGGTCCAACAGCAACTCCTGTGTTAGGGCCAAGTATTCCACTTCAATCACTTCGGGCATTGCCTCGGTGAGATGATACAATTTACCAATCAAAGATTGTGTTTTTTTGTTTTTGTTTGTTTTTGTTCTTTGATTTCTTTGAAGAGTTCCTACTTTCCCTACAGATGAAAGGAAGGTGAGAAATCATAAGTCAAAAACTCAAGCCAAAAATTGAATACTTCTAAATTATTTCTGGCTAAAATTTCAAACATAGGCGTAAGGCCGGATAGCTCAATTTATATAGGGTCGCGCTGATAACGCGAAAGTAGTGGATTCGATCCCCTATACTGGTCAGATTTTCTTTTCTATTTATTTTTCAATGACAAATAAAATATGAAATGTTGAGTTTATTATTTGAGCATAAAGAAGCGTCAGTAAGTGTAGTGAATAATTGAAAAGAATAATAGCACCAACTTTCTCAAGTAACTCAGAAGATGAATGGACGTCGGAGATTTCAGAGCAGTTGATGATTGTCTTCAAAACAGAAGTAGACTTGTAGACGGAACGAAGACAAAGACACTTTCTAGCTGGAGAAAATTTCCAATGGAATGATCTAACTTTTACTGTTACACAGTGCCGGACTTAACCAATGTGGGGTCCAATGCGAAACGGTTTGCGCGGGGCCTAGTTTGGGTAGGGATAATGTGAAAATTAAGAGTTTGTATTAGAAAATAAATTCGTTTTTGCATTTTATTCCTTCGTTACTACATACAGAATTACTTTACGAGCCTTGGTTATAGCGAAGTCATACAGTATATCAGTTTTATTTCCTACATAGATCACGCTCAATAGCATTAATTACCAAATGTTTCAATCTATCTTTGAGAATTGTTGACCTCAAGTAATTCTTCATAAGTTTGAGGCGCGAGAAGCTTCTTTCAGCAGATTCCACAATTACGGGTATTGTAGAATCCCATTTTTGTATCTCGAGTAGGATTGGAGTTTTCCATATTGAATGAAATCCCAAAATGACAATTTTGTCTATATTTCAGGAGATTTTTATGAGTTTTCAAAGATTTTAATAATTTCCGGAGATTTCCATGACTTTTTCGTATATTTTGCAATTTCAGGTGATTTCCAGGAGCTACTGGTAAATCAGTAGGCCGCGGGAAATCTGTTATAAGTTATAGAATGGTTTTATTTTAATAATTTACACCTAGAATTAGCGCGGGGCCCACTGCGGTCGCATAGGTTGCAGTGGCCTAAGGCCGGCCTTGTTGTTACATGCAAAGTTTTTCACCTATTGACATACCAGTAAGACCATGACAAAAAGAGAAGCTGATAATTTTTTTTTTAACTTCTTCTGGTTTCGATGTGGTATTTTTTATTTGTTTAATTGTCTAATTTGTTTAAGAGTTTCTCAAGTTATATAGATCATGTTGTTAATACATAATAAGGAACAAAAATTGCTTATAATTTCTGTTTTATTATTACAGCTGATAAACCCTTTAGATTTAATGCCTGAACCACGTGACGTAACCAATTCAACAGCCAAAGTGACGATTTTGATGCAGGATAAGGATAATTTAAACTCAAGTCTCATTTGTAGGATAATTAGAAGTAAGAATACTTAATGTGGGATAATTAGAAGAAAAAATACTTAACCTGTTATTCATATGGACGGGACTGTCTCTCCAAAAATAGGGCTCCACAGTCACATGAAAAAAGTGTTCTACCAGATGAACCAGAATCGTTCTACGACTGAAGGAAGCCAACTGTGACTTGTGTTTACTAAAGTAGATGTCATTTTGTAACATTCTTTTTTAAATTAAAACTCAGTGAGTGCGGTGTTTAAAATGCTACTTTTTTTTTTTAAAAAAAGAAAATGTTCCAAACATGCCTAAAACAAAAATTTATTATTCAAGTACCAATGAAGCTATAGTAACATATTTGGTATCAAAGTAAAGGTAAATACATGGAGAATGTGAAAATGTAATCATCTTTCTAGTTAAATATAAGATACAAATTATAATCTAAATAATAAGACCCTCAAAAAAAAGGATGCCAGCTTTAGAACTTCTGAGACCTAAATATAGATTTTGATCTTTTCATTACTGTTGAAACATCATATTAGACTATTGACATCTTTTTCAAAAAGAAATGTGATAAAACAGTCAATAAAAGATGATGAATCACAGATTATATTATTATTTTTACATGGCTTTTTAGTCAGAAAAGGGAAAAAATATTGCACTATTTCTACCAATAACAATAGATACCAGTACTAAATCTATCAATCAAATGTACTCAAATATTATGTACATTTGAATCAATGGGATATAGATCTAGATTTATCTTCTTTTTATTTGCCTAGAACATCTTTCATTCTAATACTAGACTAGTGCAAGACATAGGCTAGCGAGAGATCAAGGCATAAATCTCTAACTAGATGAAGGACAATAAAAATTCTAATTCATTATACCTAAGATCTAGACCTAGATCATTATTACTATTCCTTTGTAATAAATGATGGATCTAGAATAGTTCTATATTTCACTTTTATTTAGTAGTAAACCGTTTGGAGTACTTACAAGACTGAGTGCAACTTGAACCTGTAGGCCTATAGTCATGGTGATGATTTTTACTGATAAACAATACTAAATAACAATTGCTACAAAATAGACCAAGAAAAAGCCCAGCATGGCGGATGAATATTGGATTTAGATCTACCATTTCTGTTGTTTTCATTTATCTTAGGCTTCTATAGGGATATCTTTAGGGATCTACCCAGGTGTAAAGATAAAAGCATAGATCTAGTCAACCTTTATCTACATTCCAGACCTAGCCTAAGCCTAAGGACAATACTAGATCTAAATCTAAATGCTAATAATGTCCAAGTCTGCTTCATCCTATGCTAAATCTTGATCAAGATCTTCATTATTACAATTCATAGAAGTATAAATAAAACAATAATAAAGCTTCTTCAGTAGTAAACATTGTGGGTGTGTCTTGGACAAGCATAGCCATGATGTTGTAGATTTTTACAGATAAACAATAATAAAAAAAAAAAAAAAAAAAAAAGAAAATGGGCAAATAATGCCCACAGTGGATGATTATTTCATGTAGATCTACCATTTCCTTTCTTTTTATTTATCATAAGCTTAGATCTAGAGATATATCTAGATCTAGAGTCTAAATCTAGAGATGAAAGCTTAGATCTAGTCAATCTCGATCTACACTACACCTAGCCTACTGACAATAATAGATTTAGATCTAAATACTAATAATATAGATATAAATACGCTAAATTTAGACCTACCTGGATCTAATCAATCTTATCTAGATATATATACATCAAATTCTTCATTATTACTATTTATTTGCGATAAATTTTAGAATAATTATAAAGTTTCTTAAGTAGTAAGCATTGTGGGTGTGTCTTGGACTAGCGTAGTCATGGCGACGTTTTTTTTACATCGTAAAAAAAAGTAAAAAGAAATGTCTAAATAAAGCCAAAAGCGTCTAATTTCTATGTAAACCAGGGGTGGGCAACCTTTTTCTACTGAGGGCCGCATTAAAAAAATGTGAGTACCAGGGGGCCGCATATATATATATATAGTACTCTTAATTGAGGAATTACAACAAGAGCTAGCAATTTCTTGAACTAATTTTTCGAAAGATTTTTTAAAATTTTGCTATAACCTGTTTGCATCACAACATTTCACCACTAATGTATAGTTGTACTTATTATCAAGTATATAACTGTTTACTCTCGTTAATAATGTTCCGGAACCATGGAACTAGCTTACTAGTTGTTATCATTGTGACTGCTGTCAAATGACAGTCAATGAGCATCGACTTATTCTAACACTTGATAATTTTTAAACAAAACAAAGCATGTTCACATATTAATGTGGTTCCAAATAATGTGAAAGTTTAGCAGCAAAGTTTTTAAGTGCGGAAATAGAGCTATTGGCACCCATGAAACTCCCACGTTAGAACTAACTGGAACTTCTCTTTCATGTCACAATTTGCTTGGAGGTCTTGTACTTTTCAACCATTTCACTAGAAATAGTTTCACCTTTCAGCAAGGAAAATGACAAAACCTGTTTTTCACTTGTTCGCCTCAAGAAATGAAAAGATTTAATATGCCCATACAACATTTCATGTGCAAACAACATGTTTCAATACCTCCGATGATAAACATAAACTCATTCTTCAACTCTTCATTAGAAATAGTAGTAAAAAAAAAAGTCACAAATGTTCTTCTAATGCTAGACCAGAGGATATTACTGTGTTTCCGAACATCGAAACGTTTTGTTTCCAAATCTTCAATTACTTTTTGAAACTGCCAGTCAGGGCTGGCCTTAAATAATTTGAGGCCCTAGGCGAAGTAAATTTGGTGGCCCCAAACAAAATAGAAAAAATTAACAGCCAAAAAACTAAAAGTATGCAATTATTAAAAGCCTAGTGTACTTCAACGATAACATTGAGGATAAGTTTCGCTATTTCTTCTTTAAAATAATAAGACATACATTCTGTTCGAGGCCCCCAACAATCGTAGGCCATAGGCAGCTGCATATTTTGCCTATGCCTAAGCCGGTCCCATACCAATTTATAAATGTTTAATATTTAGAAACATATGTATAATTGATATCCAATGCAGCTTTGTGTAAACTTTCCCTTTATGAGTTTATGGTTGGGATATTGTTCTTTATTTTATTTAAAAGCCTCTTTTTCTCATTCAAAGCACGGGCTCCATCAGTTTTTACCCTTGCTATCTTGTACAAGCCAACCCAACTCTTTCAACACAGTTCTTCATAGCATTGAATAAATACTGGCCTGAACTTGTGTCTTTAACTGAATTTTTCAAATTATTTCCATTTAAAGTAATCTTCGTTTACTTTAAACATTTTAGAATGACGTTTAGAGACATTGTTTCTTTAGCCTCTTCATTGTAAGTGATAAGAATAAAAAAAAAATTAATAATTTCTATAGATATTTGCCATTATTTATTTTTAATATATTTGCATTTTTATATTTTTTAAATGTGTGGGCACACCTAATTTCTTTAGGTGTCAGCGGGCCGCATAAAACACTTCGGCGGACCGCACGAGGCCCGCGACCGTAATTTGCCCACCCCTGATGTAAACAAAGGATGAAGAACTCTTTTATAAAGTAATAAGTTCCACTGTTGTTAGTTAAAAAGCTTAATTCAAAAAATGCAACAAACAAAGGTAGGGTATGAACGACTAAAAAGTTTTGCATAAATAATTGTAAAAAAAAACAATAAATAAAAAATAGTTGTCTTTCAGAAGACCAAATGTAACCGCTTAAAAGCTTAAAAAAAATAATAAAATCGGATTTTCAAAAGTTTTTTAGCTTTTGAGATTTAAATAAGACAAACACACAGACTTTACAACACTAATAGCTGCTTTTTCCCTTAAGGTACTATAAAAAATGCCATGCTTGAATTTTCTGACATCAAAAGTACACATTTATATGTGACATCTCTCTATCTCTTATCAGCTGAGCCGCCAGGCTACGAAAGCTACTTCATAACCACGTCTGCACTCTACACTAGCGGATCCAGAACTTTGGAGTGGGGGGGGGGGCGATTTTTTTCCAAACCCTAACGCTAACGCCCAGTAAAGCCTAACACTATACATAAACGTGCGTACAGCACACACACACACATATATATATATACATATATATAAGAATAAATAAGCAGTATTTCTCAGTATTTTCATGCATTCTTCACTGCAGAAACGCATTCTCCTGACATCTACAGCTCTTTATCCATCAGAGGAGTTCGGGGCGTAGCCCCGACCCAAAAAACGTTTTGATGCATTTTTCACTGCAGAAACGCCTGCTCCTGACATCTACAGCTCACTATTCATCAGTGAGTTTCGCGGCGTAGCCCCGACGCATAAAGCGTTTTCATGCATTCTTCACTGAAGAAACGCATTCTCCTGACATCTACAGCTCATTATTAATCAGTGGAGTTCGGGGCGAAGCCCCGACGCCAAAAAGCGTTTTCTTGCATTTTTCACTGCAGAAACGCCTGCTTCTGACATCTACAGCTCATTATTAATCAGTGGAGTTCGGGGCAAAGCTCCGACGCCAAAAAGCGTTTTCTTGCATTTTTCACTGCAGAAACGCCTGCTCCTGACATCTACAGCTCACTATTCATCAGTGAGTTTCGGGGCGTAGCCCCGAGGCATAAAGCGTTTTCATGCATTCTTCACTGAAGAAACGCATTCTCCTGACATCTACAGCTCATTATTAATCAGTGGAGTTCGGGGCAAAGCTCCGACGCCAAAAAGCGTTTTCTTGCATTTTTCACTGCAGAAACGCCTGCTCCTGACATCTACAGCTCACTATTCATCAGTGAGTTTCGGGCGTAGCCCCGACGCATAAAGCGTTTTCATGCATTCTTCACTGAAGAAACGCATTCTCCTGACATCTACAGCTCATTATTAATCAGTGGAGTTCGGGGCGAAGACCCGACGCCAAAAAGCGTTTTCTTGCATTTTTCACTGCAGAAACGCCTGCTCCTGACAACTACAGCTCACAATTCATCAGTGATTTTCGGGGCGAAGCCCCGACGCTAAAAGCGTTTTCTTGCATTCTTCGCTGAAGAAACGCATTCTCCTTACCTAAAGCTCATTATTCATGCTATTAAAAAAGGACCTTTTGAATAATATTGTACTTGAAAAATATTCTAATTTGAATGTATACGCCCTTAATACATTGCAAATAAAACCGATTTGTTCCTTGAAAAGATCAGATACCCCACATATTTAGATTAAGGCTTTGAGGATCGCCGCCGAAAAAAAAATTCGATAAATAATATTCAATAAAATTCAAACATAAATTGTGAGTTATAGTCCTAAATTTAACTAGAAAAATATTAGATTGAGTAGAGGTTGGAAAAAAGGCTACTCATCTCAATCGTGACTCTTATACTGAAATTTTTGTTTGAATTCTAACTTTTCCGAAGCAAAGTCTTTTTTAAAATAATTATGATAAATTCATGTGAAATTACATAAACTCTTTCTGGAAATGGGAGGGGCGGTAGAATGAAAACGATTTATCCTCGCTCCTTTTTATAATTTCTGCTAATGATTGCATTTGGCATTAAAGAATAAGGGTGGGGCCACTCGATACGAGAATTTAATTTATAGCATATATAAATTATATTAGTGGCTGATTTTTTTTTTTACATTTTGTAATTTCTTAACTATAATACAAAAAGAAAAATTATTGCTTTGTCCGAGGAGGGAAAGGAAATGGCATGTATCGCCCCTTCCACCTTTTTCCTTTTATATTTACTAATCATAAAATTTGAGATTAGAGTTTGGTGGGACATAATAGACTAATGGTTTCACATATCAATTATATAGAAATTCAACTATTTTTGTTCACAAACTATGATTCCTCCATAAAAATATGACCGCCCCCCCCCACTCAGAGGGCTAGAGCGGGGAGGGCAGTACATGCAATCGCCCCCCCCTTACCCCACCGAATCGGCCAAGATACCTGAAGGAGAGCACATTAATATCAAATTTATATATCAATGCAACTAATCTTGCTCACAAACTATGATTTCTCCATAAAAGTAGGACCGCCCCCCCCAACCACTCAAAGGGTTTAGGTGGGAAGGGCAGTAGAGGTTTCCCCCCCCCCCCCTACACACCAATCGGACAACAGGGGAACGACATAATATAAAGATCAATTAAAATATCAATAACAAGTTTTAATCATATAGATATTTAATTGATTCTTTTGGCAAGCTGTGATTTCTACAAATAAATTGGACCGCCCCCCCCTCAAAAGTTTATGGTTGGGGGGGGCGGATTGATGTCCATCGCCCCCTCCCGACCCCACCTAATCGGCCAACATACTAGAGGGGGGGGGAAATAATCTAAAAATAGTTTGAAATATAAATAATTAGTATATATTATTAACATAAGTAATAAATTCGTATACAAATTGTGTGACTTCTATACTAAAATTCGTCCGCCCCCCCCCGGGGGGGGAGGTCGGCCGAGTGGGGGGGGGGGGGGGCGATCGCCCCTACCGCCCCCCCCCCTGGATCCGCCAGTGGCACTCTATAGGTCAAATACTAAACAGTACAGATGTGACATCGAGAAATCTGGAGGTCGCATTGTGTACAGATCGAACACTAGCAGTATTGAACTTATTATTGAGGTAATAGTCTCAGTTTTTTTGTTTCAATTTACAAAGCATACATTACAACTTTCGACCAGTCTGATTGGAGTTTTGATTAAGTTAGTTCTACCACTGGCCACTCTCGGATCAAGTCGAAACTTTGCACTAGTGTGCAATGCCGATGACAAAAAGATAAATCAATCAAATTAACCAATTATTTAATCAAAAAGTCGGAATTAATTAATTTTGGATTTATATAGGAAAAGTACTAAGCTAAAAGGTGATAAGAATTGTGTAGAGAATGAAGTCGTTCACTAAACATATTTCTTCATGTCGTATTCCCTTCTTTGTCTACTGTACCGTATTGTATTGTTTAAAGAACATATCTGGGATCTGATGGGGTGTCATTAGCTTTACGTGTGAAAATCTCCTATAAAAGCTTGTTTACAAAAGAAGATGATGTATTGATACTAACTCAGAAATATATATTACATGTTTGTTTTTTTGTCTACTTCAGGCACAAGAGCAGTCCCCAAATGCCCGAACTGAGTACGCTTCTGTACTTGTGTCTGTACTGCCCTCAAACCTGAACCCTCCAGTCATTACTTATAATTCAAACACAGGATATATCTTTGAGAATTCCTCCGTTGGTGCAAGAGTTTATACTGATGCAGCAGCCAGTACAACGTTATTGAAGTTGGCATTTACAGACCCCGAAACCGTAAGAGAGTTGATTCATTGTTATATAAACCTTAATTCACATATGTGATTACAACACGATAACTAACATACACACTGCTTAGGTTTAGAATATTTGCAGTGTTTGGATGATATTGAAATTGATAGACCTTTCCTTTTTATTACTTATTCATTGCAATGGATGGTTGAGCTCTGGTGCGTAGACGCCGATGATTTAAACTACTGTTGCTTCAGCATGGAGCCTCATGGTAAACATCTGTTAATAGAAGCGGATAGGCCAACAGCGAAACTGTCTCCCAGCGGACCTTACCAGGACCCCGAGAACTATCGCATTCATCCAAATATTTGGAGTTGCAATTTAACCATGATTTACTAGCTCAGTCCGAACGGAAGATGTCAGGAAAAAGGCATTGGCAGTGCTACCACGGAACTCGACGGTCACACTGTTGAGTCTGAAGAAGGCTTGAAGGCAAACACTCCTGTGGCATGGTAGCACCTAGTTCACACTAATGGTCGATGCCTTTTCGCTGACAGAAATACTTCTTACTAGTCAAAGGAAATATGAAACTGTTGTTCCGCTCAAAACTCCCAATGTACTTTTTCAAAGATGCGCAAATGCTTCGCTATGTCTCCCTCTTCGGATGCTACACACTAAGAGTTGTCATCTATAATTTTCTGGAGAAGTCTTTGGTGTCATCCTGGGCTGGAGACATCGGAGTGAAAATAGAGATTATGCTATGTCATTGTAGAACCTGGCTTGCTGGAAAAAGAAAAACGTATTTAACAGTTCAATAATACTTATTTTTACAAAGCTTATATCAACTCATTCTGTCTGTCTGAGTGGAATTGTGTACACTTTAAATCTCTCTCACTTCCCATTCTTGGAGCAAGCTGAAACTTCGAAAAATTATTCAGTGTCAATGACAATACAAGAATCACTGAAAAAAAAGCAAATAGGTCAAACAATAAGTTGTAATTAATTAAATTTTGCTTTATATAGAAAGCAATACCTACTGAGCTAAAGGGAAATATGTATTATGTAGAATTGGGTTGTCCGCTGGAATTTTAAAACAATTTTTTTTTCTGGATAGCTCAGTGGCTATCAATCGTGGAGACTCGAGTTCGAATTGAAACTGGAGCAACTTAATTAAAAAAAAAAGGCAGCGCGGAAACCTTCTCCCCAAATACCTCTTCCCCGCCCTCTGATTGAACCTTAGCGCCGGGGTCGGCAACCTGCGGCTCGCGAGCCACATGCGGCTCTTTGGGTGTGAAGCTGCGGCTCTTTAGTTCCATACGCAAATATTATTTATTTTACCGAAACATTTTTTAAAGAAGTTCTGAATCTTTTAACGAAGATTAGGCGCCGATTCGATCTCTCAGCCATTTGTACTCGCTTTTCACCACAACCCTCCCCCATTACACTCGTCATCACTGTTGTCAGTCCGTCGGAAGCGCTCGGCCGTCGTTGGATGTTTCTATGTAGGTTTTAATTTGCTTTCGACGCAAGACGGATTGCCATCGTAACCACGTGCTTTGACTGGGACGTATTGTTTATTGTTTAAAGTAAATGAGTTGGAAGCGAATTATCTTATCAAAGTTAGAAGCAATCTACAAGTAATGCTAATCTGGCTAGCTTTGCGGTACCACTAGAAATTGCACAAAAAGGCAAACCATTTACAGATGGTATGTCGAAGACTGCTTCCTACTTGCATCTGAAGAACTGCTTTGTGATTTCAAAAACAAACCAGAAATCTTAAAAAAAAAAAGGCCACTATCCGCCGAAGCAGTACAAAATAGAATAGCTAAAACGTCTTCAAATGCAAGATAGTTGCAGGTGGAAGATATTCAACTTTCTTCTGTCGTATCACTTGCTATAGATTAGTCTTGCGACATAAAGACACGACGGCACAAGTTGCCTTTTTTTGTCAGGTATATGTCGTTCCTAGGATTGCTACCGGTCTCATGACAAACTAGAGGGGACGATAGATCGAATGCTTGCAAAAATACCTTGAAGAAAATAAGATAAATTTAAATAGCAACTGATAGAGCCAGAAGTATGACAGGAAAAAGTAAAAGGGCAACAACGATTCGTCGGAGCAAAATAAACCCAGAAATTCTTATGTTTCACTGAATAATACACCAAGAAACGCTTTGTGCCCAAAACGATTCCGACCGAAATAGATGATGTCATGAATTTGGTAATCAAGATTATTAACAGCATCTTGTGAAAAGCACTCTACCACTTAAACGAAATGGAGACTCAGTATTCCGACCTCCTTCTTCCCAAATAAGTGCTATGACTTTACAAAGGTAAAGTGTTGAAACGTTTTGCTTTGTGCTTGAATGAAATAAATACATTTCTAAATGAAAAAGACATTTATCACACCGAATTAGAGAACGACAAATAGTTGCAAAAATTTTACTTTATGGTTGATATAACAGCGGAAACTAAAAGCTAAATACAGCAAAAATTAAATGAGCCGAATCTAAAACTGCAAGGAAAGGAAAACCCAGCCTATGGTTTGGTAGAGGAATTGGTTTGTTTTGAAGAAAAAATTAATTCCTTTTGGCACGAATTACTTCAGCACAGTTATAGAAAAAAAATCAAATATGAATTTCTTGACAGATTTAAGCAGTTCAAAACCAACAAAACCATTCTAGCATTTTGAGTACACCATATCATCACAAATAGTAACGAAATCCATCTTGATTCATTTGTAATTGATACTGGATTACAGAGTTGAAAAGCAAGTTGGAAGAGTTGAAGGTCCAGAAATGTATATACGTAACGCAACAAAAGTGGACAGCTTCAAAAAGGAATGCCGCGAGTTGATTCGACACATGGAATAATCTCCCAGATTGCTACAGTGAGGTGAAGATGTTGGCATTTAAAGTGATAACTAACTTTGGATTGACATACTTGTGCGAGCAAGCGTTCTCTTGCATGAATATATTTAAAAGTAAAGTAAGAAGCCAACTAACAAATGAACATTTAGAGTTGTGTTTGAAACTAAAATCAATAAGTTATGAGCCAAATGTATCCAAACTTTCTAAAACCAAAGCCAACGCTCCCACTGAATCTTGTTTGCTCAATTGTTTGTTAGTGAAGTTCATGTAAATGTTTAATTTGTTTAGTTGTTACCAAAATAAAAAAATAATTATATATATATATATATTATTATATATTTGTTATGAAAAACACTACTTATATATTAATTCGTTTTTTTTTTCATTAAAAAAAGTTTATTGTTTGAGAACTAGTTATAGTTGGCAAGAAAAACCTTTGTGGCTCTTTAAAAACTTTAAAATTTTGTAAATTGTAATTTTTGGCTCTTTCGACTCAAAAGGTTGCCGACCCCTGCCTTAGCGCACGGAGCATGCTATAAGCATGGCAGTTTTGTTAATCAAAACTGCTAATAATAATAATCACTAGATATTACGAGAATTTTTTCTGTTAGTTTAAATGTACTAAAAATTGTTCACAGGATTGATTGAAAATAGCTGATGCTATTTCACTAAATATTATCTTGGTCTTTTTTTTCTTAATATTTTTATTCATATGCTTGCACACCATATCTAGACTAGTAATTCACAACAACATATTGCTAATTTGTATTATTGTACAGGGCACATCCCATAATGTCCACGAAAAACCATTTTCCTAAAATAAAGTAAAAAAACAAAAAAAGAGAACATTTTCACTTACATCTTTTGTTTTCACCCTTATGTTTAAGTCCTCATCAGATCTTCCAGTACAATTTACAACAACTGTGAGTGCTGGACAACCATTCGCCGTGACACAAGAAGGCTACATTGTACTCAATAGCTCTGTCCTTGACTACGAAGCCACGACAAAGTATGTTCTTACAGTAAGTCAATGTATTAACAGAAAGTATATGCAATTATAATTCATGTATACATTGTATCTATTGACAGTAAATCAACACAGCTAATACTTACAACAGCCGACTGCCAGCAACGGACTGACAACAGCTGACACAAAGTATCTACATAGTTTGAGAACACTTGAAACAAAGAGTTTGATAATGAACTCGTGATATATTTTTTGGTCCCGTAAGCATTTGGACAAAGGAAACAAGTAGATACAAAAAGAATGTAAAAAAAAATAAAAATGTATAAACCATAGTAAAGTAAAGTAAAGTTCCCTTTACAGACCTTGCGACCTATGGGGCAAATGATGTTAGAGTGATCTGTTTCTTTGGCCAACGGTTAACGAGGAGGGTTTCATGTGGCCAGCACAATGACCAACCGCTTTTACTTTCCCCAGCTAAAGTCAGTTACTCATTAGGGTTGGGTTGGATCAGGGGCGCCCAAAGAATCCCGAGATCCAAATGCCCAGTCTTCACCGGGATTCGAACCAAGGACCCCAGGTTTGGAAGCCAAGCACCTAACCACTCAGCCTCCGCCCCCACCGTATACAACATAACCCCTCCCCCGTATACAACATAACCCCTCCCCCGTATACAACATAACCCCTCCCCCGTATACAACATAACCCCTCCCCCGTATACAACATAACCCCTCCCCGGTATACAACATAACCCCTCCCCCGTATACAACATAACCCCTCCCCCGTATACAACATAACCCCTCCCCCGTATACACCATAAGCTCAAAATATTTGCTCTTTTATTTTTGGTCTGAACGGAGCGATGCTGGCTACCTACGTAGATACAACTTTCAGCAACAACACAAATCCTATGGAAAAACTTTTGTTGTAGTTATTGTGGCATAAAACTTTATCCTTTTTGAAAAAACAATAACTCGTAGACTCACCTGTCACAACATGATTTTATTTTAATTATTTTGGATAATTATCATTTATCATAGTTGAATATTAATATATATATTTATTATTATTATTATTATTACTACAGAGAGCGTCTCTACGCTCCTATAGAGTGCATAGTGAGATTTGATCCACATCTCATTCGTGGAAATATTTTGGGAGGAGGTAGCTGGAAAAAGGTTTCCGCTGAGTGAGCACATGGGATTATGTCTCTACAGAGTTTCAAACTCATTTATCTAAAGTTTGGTGTTTGATGCAAATCTAGTCAGTAACAATCTGAATATTGTGTCCTCAGGTCACTGTCACAAAAGCAACTTCGCCATGGTATTCAGCCACAGTTACTGTCACTGTCAATGTTCTGAATGTCAATGACAACAGCCCTGTCATACTGGTACCTGACAATTACAGTGTAACAGTGACAGCTGGCAACTATACCACCACGGCCCCACGGGTGATTGTAACGGTAAGAGCAGTAGAGATCACTTTCTATTTTTGTTAAATCAGGAAAATTTTGGCAAGTTGGACTAATCCTTACAATTTTTAATGCTGCTAATGATGATAATGATAATGATGATAATGATGATGATGATGATGATGATAATGATGATAATGATGATAATGATAATGATGATAATGATGATGATGATAATGATGATGATGATGATGAGATGATGTTGATGATGCTGATGCTGCTGCTGCTGCAGCTGCTGATGATGATGATTATGATGCTGCTAATGATGATGATAATGATGATGATGATATTGATGATGATGATGATGATGCTGATGATGATGATGCTGATGCTGCTGTTAATGATGATGATGATGCTGCTGCTGATGCTGCTGCTGCTAATGATGATAATGATGATGATGCTATTGATGATAATGAAGATGTTGATGTTGATGATATTGTTGTTGATGACGATGTTGATGATGATGATGTTGATGTTGATGATGTAGATGATGGTGATGCTACTTGTTAGTACAGAACAGTCGTCTGGCCACGTTCTTGCATGTCTTTGAGCTAAAGATTTATTGCAAAGTAAAGTTTCCCCTTTCAGACCTTGCGATCTATGGGGCAAATAATGTTAAGGTCATCTGTTTCTGTGAGACGCCCTAAAAATCCTGAAATTCGAAATACCAGCCTTCACCGAGATTCGAACCCAGGACCCTTCAGAAGCCAATCGCTTAACTACTCAGCCACACCGCCCCCAAAGATTTATTGTCTATACTAAAGTTCGTTAGAATATAAAATGTTAAAATACTTTTGTTTTCATCCTAAACTAGTCAGGCAAACAAGAAACACAAGAAGCAATACTTTTGATAAAAAAGGTTGAAATATATTTAATAAATCATTTATATATGTCCTAGGTCCAGGCCACTGATATAGACTTTGGACCACCTCAGTTTAAGCTCAACAGAGTCGTCCCAGCTAACGCCACTTCCAAGTTCTCGGTCTCACAGAATGGTTCCCTCAGTGTCACTGGGTCACTGAGCCCGGGTGACGTATTCGCTGTCTACGTGACAGCATCAGATCTTGGTAAACCGGTCAGAAGGTAAGCGTACTTAGAGTAAGAAGACACACCAGGCTGCACTGGCATTAAAGAAAGAGCAACTTATTGAATGCATACTAATACTACGGCACAGATACACTCAGATATCATCCACCTTAGATTATATTACAGACAAAAATTTGCGATCTGTTCAAAATAGTTTACTAGATGAAAATGAGTTCTAGAGAAAATACTATGCTAACGAACTATTCCAGGGCATTAGCTGCCAGGGCATTAGCTGCCATTACTTACTTTCTTGTCTGTAACAATATTCGGACTTCTTTTTTCTGTCTATCACCATGAGGACCAAATTGTCGTGCAGGTCAGGCTGATCTTTTGTTATGATGTATGTGTGTATTAAAGCCGTTTCTGGCATAGTAAAAAGTAAAGTTCCCCTTTCAGACCTTTTGGTCTATAGGGCAGATGATGTAAAGGTCATCTGTTTCTGTGGCTTAACGGTTTACGAGGGTGTCACGTGGACAGCACAACGACCAACAGCATTTACTTTTCCCAAACTAATATCAGGTACTCATTACAGCTGGACTCAGAGGCGCCCAAAGATACCGAAATTAAAAATGCCTGTCTTCTGCAGGATTTAACCATGGATGGAAATCCATTACAAGCTTACCTTTCAGTAGCTGGTGCTATAACTGGTGTCTGACCTACTTTTGAGTACATCAAGATTATTTTGAACTCGCTTTTTGTTTCAATTTTTTTTTTGGTAATGCAAATAGCAAGAAGTTATTTTGAAACAGTCTGCATTAAACGTCCTTTAGGATGATCCACTCTGCATATGGATGTGGCAACATACGTAGGTCACAGCTGGGGCTGCGCATCCACGGGAAATACTGCATTCCTCACTAATTCTCAGACTCGAAGACAAGCCTTATTATTATTATGTTAGAAATGAACGAGTAGTCATTCTCTGGCGCTGCCAGGGTCGAGTTTCGCTAAAGAGAAACAAAATTCATCGTAGTCCCTTTAACAGTTTCCACTGAGGAATTTTCTGGTGATGTGGCAGGTCTGCAGCAGTACCGCCCTCTGACAGGCAACGAATATGTTCCTAGGAATGTTAAGGGCCTTGAATGTGTCTGTGAGGTCAGTTGTTATTATCCCCTCGGTTGATATAACAATGGGGTATATTGTTATTTTGGACAATTTCCATAGACGCTTAATCTCCAAGCCCAGGTTCCCATATTTTCTTTGTTTTTCTATCTCAGTTTTTCTTAAATTATGAGACAGTGGTACGGCGATATCGATAATGGTAGCGGTTTTTTCTTTTTTATCGATGAACAGCAGATCCGGGCGATTGAAATCTACCGTTTTGTCGGTCAGAATAGGCCTATCCCAGTACAGCAAATGTTCAGTAGACTCGAGAACCTCTTGCGGAGAGTATTTATAATAAGGGGGAGTGTCCTTACCGATCAATTTGTACGTCAAAGCCAGGTGTTGGTGTATTAACTTTGCAACTTGGTTATGGCGACCTAGGTAGGCTGATTCTGATAGGGCTGGACATCCTGCCATAATGTGTTCAATCGACTCGCCCACATTTCCACATTTTCGGCATTTGTCGACAACATTGAGTTTCAGGATATGCTTCTCGTAATTTTTTGTCCTGATTACTCTGTCCTGTATTGCTGTAACAAAGCCTTCTGTTTCAGGGTAGAGATGACCTGCTTTGAGCCATGTTAAGGAAGCAGCCTTGTCGATGTTGTCCCCATGTAATGAAGCCGGAAATTTTCCGTGGAGTGTTTTTTCTTCCCATTGGCGAATCTCATGCCCTGCGTCGTCCAAACCGATATTGACATCAGCATTGTGTAGGTTCAGAGGGGTTGCATCGGAGTCGTACTTCCGTAGGAAGGAAACTAATTTGTTGCTGGAGGCGAGCAGTTTTGATCGTATTTTTAAAACTTGCATCTTACACAATTTGAAGATGTTCTGCAATCCACGACCCCCATCCTTCCTGGGCAGGTATAACCTTATGGTGGAGGACTTGGGGTGTAGGCATCGAAACTTGGTTAGTAATTTTCTAGTTAGTCTGTCAATGTCATGTAGGTCGGTGTCAGTCCATTTGATCACACCGAACGTGTAAAGGAGCACAGGGACGGCCCAGCTGTTTATTGCAGTGATGAGATTACTGCCAGACAGTTTGGTGTTGAGGATTTTATTAACTCTTTGCCTATATTTGCCAAGAAAGTCCTCTTTTAATTTCTTATGGTTTATCTTGGCATTCTGGTTTATTCCAAGATATTTATAAATAGAGGTGGAGTTCAATTCCTCGATGCCTTCAAATTCAATGTTGGTGTTCGTTGCCTTGCCCTTTTTAATGCTTATGATGCCACACTTATCCAGGCCAAAAGACATACAGATATCGTCACTAAAGCATTTTACCGTTTTGATTAAGGTGTGTAATTTTTGCTCGGTTTCTGCATATAGTTTTAGATCATCCATGTATAATAAGTGGGAAACACATTTTGTACATTTAGTGTCAACCCTAAAACCGTTTGTAGAGTCTTGGAGTAATGTAGATAGAGGATTAATCGCTAGGCAGAACCAGAGTGGAGATAGTGAGTCACCCTGGTATATACCTCTTCTTATGTGCACAGAACCTAGTTTATCACGATTAAGGTGCAGATTTATCTTCCAATTATTCATACAGACTTTCAATAGTTGTTTTATTCTTGGGTTGATTCTATGAATGTCCAGGGTTTTTAAAAGCCAATCATGCGGAACTGAATCGAAAGCTTTTTTGTAGTCGATGTAACACATTATTATTATTATTATTATTATTATTATTATTATGTTATAAATTTGTATTGACATTAGCAAGTCATTATCTTTAATATTATTATTTTATAGGGGGAAGGGGATGTAAATCTGGATTTATCAGCTCTAGAGGTAATAAATGTGTAGTGACTCAGCGAACGTATGCCATAGTCTGGGAAGTAGAAGTTAGTTCTTGGAAGGTTTATAATTAGAGCTAAAGAAAATGTCATTTATAATCTGTTACTTAGTAGACACGAGCGGATGTTGACACAGTTCTAAGCACCCATTTGAGAGATGTCTATAAATATCAAATTATTCAGTTAACTTTTATTATTCAATTTTTAGAAGTTTAAAAAGGGGTTTAATTGTTGTTACTCTTACAATGTAAAAAAGAAAACATTTGTTATTTCCCTTGCAGCACTGAAGCCTTTGTAGTCGTTAGTGTTCCAATAAGTTGCAGGAAGTCACCCAGAAAATATCTTGTGTACATTAACGAGGAAGAGACTATCAACGCTACAGTCTATGTCCCTGTAAGTTGGATCGAGATCATTTAAAATTGAAACACACACACATTTCGAAATTGATACTTAGATTAATTTAAGCTTGAGTTGCTCTAACCATGACCCATGGGCAACATGTGGCTAGTTCCTTAAAAAAGCCGCCTATTGCACATACTGATGTTGAAGAGGATCAGTTGTATGACCTGGCCCGAGACACGTCTGTACATGAAATGTTGCCCCAAGGGTCGAAAAGGTTTTTATCACTCACATAGGGAGTTATGACATATCTAAAAGTAATGTTAAAATTACATCATATAAAAGGCACATACCTCGTTCCATATGCTAGGACAAATTTGTACAAATACTCCTTCTTCCTTAGTGCTATTAGAGCTTGGAATGGGTTGCCTGAGCTAGCCAGGTAAACCAGTGACTTGGCAGAATTTAAGTCATTGGTTAATATGTATGACTAAATAATGCATGACGCGTAGAACGTAATCATCTTCTTTTTGGAAGTAACATCTGCATAATATAAGATTAAAAGTAGTAATTATTAAAGTCCGAAAGTGAAACTGAAAGTTATATTTAGGAATTCAAGGGTGCTAGCTTCAATAAGACAACCAATCAAAATAGTATTCAAGCCACTAATGTTAATGACTAAAGACGTTGGAGCAGAGGCGTAGTCAGGAAGGGCAAGCACGAAGCCCCGGGCGTCACCATCAGGACGCCCCCCCCCCCCCCCCAAAAAAAAAAAATATTAGTAGATACTTTAGTTAGGTTATTTGTATTATATTATTATAATATTTTTATTTATTTATTTATTTTTATTTTTATTTATAAACCTATATTTCTATGGGAGGTTCACGGAAATGGAAGGGGGGGGGGGAGGAGCCAGTAAAGTTTCTTGCCCATGCGCACGTTTTGCTCACTACGCCTCTGCTTTGGAGTAAAGCTGTAGGTCTAAACGACTACATCTACATACATACATACACACACATACATACATACATACATACACACATACATACATACCAACATACATACATACATACATACATACAAACATACAAACATGCATACAAACATGCATACATACATACATACATACATACATACATACATATATACATACATACATACATACATACACACACACACACATACATACACACACACATACATACATACATGCTCGTTATAATTAGCTGTATATATCAGATATATATATAGAGAGAGTTGAGGTATGTAAACTGTGGAAAACTTTTAATGAAAAATAGATTCTAAATCTTATGTATGAAATTCTTCCATTTTCAGATTGAAGGTCAGCCGTTGCCGTTACCTTAAGCAGCAATACAAAAATTACCTGGAGACAGTAGGGCCATTTATGTTTCAGATACTTCATTTAGTTGTTTTAGTAAATACAGAATATAGTCTATGTAGTGATAAGGAGTTCACTTCAATTGAAGTAATCTTCGAACACAAGAGTTTTGAGTATTAAATGTAATTTTTGGTCTTCTTTCTTGTATATTTTACATAGCCCAACACAGCACCTTTAATTAATTTTACAATACCTCTATTCGAGCCACAACTTTATGGATCCTGGGCGGGTGCAACCTGGATACGGATAGCAAAATGATTTTCCTATAAACTTTATGATCAATGCATATTGCTAAGAAAATAATTTCTAGTTCAATGGGAAAATTCTAGTTTGACCGTTATAGTTTTTCAAAGTAGAAAAGAAAAAAGGAATAAATTTAAATTTGGCTAAAGAACTAGATCTAGATCAACATTGGTTTTAAAAGTACTATCGCGCTCTTGAAAGGATTATCGCTTTTGGGAATTTCTGAATGTAAGGCATCATTGATTTAAAAGTTTAATAAATTAATGTGTAGATGTAAAGGGCATATTATTGAAATATTATAACGGCTTGTAGATCTATTGATTCGATTTACCAGAGCTCTTTCTAGGATGGATGGGGCAGGTTTAAAAATATGTTCCGTTGTTTTTTTAATCCTCAATTCATTAGTTATTCAAAGAAAAACAATCGCTCTATAAGTTGTATAAAGGAGATCTTGTCTTTAAAAGAAGAGTATACTTGGTGTTTTTATTGTTTTAAGTGTGTATATGCGATAAAATTATATAATTTGGGGCAATAGTAAATATTAACAGATAGTTTTATCACATTACACCAGAAGCTGTGTTCGAAATAAATATCTGAAAGTACTCAATTTTTCAACTAAAAAAAAAGCTTGAATATTATTTTTACTAAATTGTGTAAGTTTTCATAAAATGTAATTGCAATGATTGTTGGAAAATTAGATATTTTATCTTGTCTTTCTATTATACAGGCTCTATACATATCATGTGTCAATAAAAAATACTTTTATCTACAAAACTATTTAATTATTTGAAAAAGTTTTTTTGTTGTTAATTTTACTATTTATTTATTTGTATTGCTGAAGATTCTTCTTCTTCTAGTCAGTTTTTTGCTGCTGAGATGTGAGCTCTTTTGCAGACTACGCCGAATATAAAATAGTGTATTGTGGCTGTTCAGCACTGCCGTACAGGGTGTTGGTTATGTCAGGTTGTAGTGGTTGTAAGGTCTGCCTGTGGAGGATAAGAAAGGGGCATTCAAAAAGGATATGGTTTACAGTTTCCTAAGAGTGGGTGCAGTGTCTACAAAGGTCTAGGTGTGTGGGATTTACTTTGTTAAGGTGGTCATTTTAAGGTGGATGTTCTTAGTTGGAAGAATGTAGATTGCTCTTTTCAAGGAAAGGAATCCAATACTGTACAATTTGTTTGGTATGGTGTGAAGATACTATCCATCCATCCCAGTGGCGCTACAGCCTTCGGAGAGTCCTGGCCTGCTTTAGCATATCTCTCCATTCTGATCTGTCCTGTGCTTTATGTCTCCATGGAGGACCCTGGACTGCTTTAGCACATCTCTCCATTCTGATCTGTCCTGTGCTTTATGTCTCCATGGAGAGCCCTGGACTGCTTTAGCACATCTCTCCATTCTGATCTATCCTGGGCTTTACGTCTCCATGGAGGGCCCTGGCCTGCTTTAGCACATCTCTCCATTCTAATCTGTCCTGTGCTTTATGTCTCCATGGAGAGCCCTGGCCTGCTTTAGCACATCTCTCCATTCTGATCTGTCCTGTGCTTTATGTCTCCATGGAGAGCCCTGGCCTGCTTTAGCACATCTCTCCATTCTAATCTGTCCTGTGCTTTATGTCTCCATGGAGAGCCCTGGCCTGCTTTAGCACATCTCTCCATTCTGATCTATCCTGGGCTTTACGTCTCCATGGAGGGCCCTGGCCTGCTTTAGCACATCTCTCCATTCTGATCTATCCTGTGTTTTATGTCTTCATGGAGAGTCCTGGCCTGCTTTAGCACATCTCTCCATTCTGATCTATCCTGTGTTTTATGTCTCCATGGAGAGTCCTGGCCTGCTTTAGTACATCTCTCCATTCTGATCTATCCTGTGTTTTATGTCTCCAAGCCCGGACTTTTGATTTAATAATAATAATAATAATAATCTTTATTATCCGTAAGGAAATTTGTCTACTATGTCATCAAGCCACCGTGCTCGTGGTCTGCCTTTGGGGCGCCTGCCTTTTGTTGTTTTTGCCTGTGAACAATCTTTGCTCCTCTGTTCGCTGGCATTCTTCGAGTCTGGAGATAAAAAAAAATGGGCATCTATAATGACAAAATAAAATACAGTCTTGGGAAGATCTGCAGAGAAATGCAGAGGAGGAGCAACACCCTGATAAACAGATGTTTAATGAATAATGAAACTGACTTAACTCTTTCACTCCTAACTGACGATATCAACGTTTATTTGGCCCCATTAAATTAAATTGATGTTTGAATTTA
Organism: Biomphalaria glabrata; assembly: GCF_947242115.1. NCBI lineage: Eukaryota > Metazoa > Mollusca > Gastropoda > Planorbidae > Biomphalaria > Biomphalaria glabrata. The sequence continues at coordinate 12,390,041 of NC_074712.1, read as the reverse complement.
TAACCTTGAATTTGTGTTGTATAACAAGAGCATGCATTCTTCTAGAATTATATACCTTATAAAACATTTTCCAGATCACATACCAAAAAGTTTTTGAAGTCTAATCATAACAGGGTAGTGAAACACAAATAAGCGAAATGAATAATTCGTGGAAAATAATTACGGAGAGAAAGAGTTAAATCTAAGTTATGAATCCCTGAGAATGTCTTAATTAATGAAACGCCAATTTTTTGATATATGATGTCTTCGATTCTTCAATAAAATAAGTAATCGATTTCAATACATCTCAGAGAGTACAATATCAGAAAATCTGAAGATTTCTGGAGTGTGCATTGTTTCACGGGAATACAAAAACATATGACCTACATATTTTACCTTGATCTGCCGAAGGTCAAGCTAAGCTGCAGTCTAGTTTTGTGCATGTCTTATGAGTATATCTCTTTGGAGTACTGAAGTGAAGTGTAATATAGAACAATATATAAGATTCTGAAACTTACAATAGAATAGTTCTAATGAGTAAAAACGTTTGTGTAGTCAATACTCAACCATTAAATGAGTGATAGGCTAGTAGACAGTCAACATCTGATGACCTCAATAGACACACACCCACGAACAAGCCAAACAGTTTTTGAACATTTCAATGAGTTAAATCCGCGTCTTAACAAAGTTTGGTACCTAGACCTAGACCTGATTCCTTCCGATAAGTTTCTTGGTTCGTGATTTTATTAATGCATTGGACTGTCAGACCAATACTCCATTACAAAAACAACTTTTGATGTTTGTCTTCCGTATATCAAGATGGAGTTAAAGGCAAAGCAAAAAGCTGATAACTATCTCTGTTGTTTGTTGGACTTTTAATCAGGTCTGTTGTGAAATGGTGGACTGAGTAGATCTAAATAGTGATAACAAGACACCGAAGAGTTCATTCTATCAAGTTTCTTTTGATGTTGAACTGAAAGAGGTCAACATATTTGTTCTGGATTGAGTAAGAGAGTGAGAGACAGAGAGAGAGAGAAAGGAAGAGAGAGAGGAAGAGAGAGAGAGAGAGAAGAAGAAGAAGAGGAAGAGAGAGGGAGAGCACGAAGGGTACCTTGTGTTTAAGAAAGAGAAAAAAGGATAAAGAGCGAGAGAGAGAATAAGAGAGAATGCACGAGATGTACATTGGTTTGGGGAAAGAAAGAATGTAATAGAAGAGAGAGTAAAAGAGACAAAGAGCATGATGTAGTGAGAGAAGAGAGTAAACTGTATAAAATATGATTAAGACACGAGATCCGTCACGAAAGAATAATGTCAAGGACATGAACGGGTCAACACTATTGTCAATACTTCTATAAGTAGCATTGACTTTCAGTACAAAATCTTTGCCTCTAAATGTTGAGATTGGAATATCGTTTTAGAAGAGTTAACATTGACACTAGCTTTAACCCGAGCTAAAGCTGACCTGACGTACAATCTGTTGGTCTACAAATAGTTCAGGTACTTAACTTCGGATGACTATATTTCTTTTTCAATATAAAAAGAAGTTGATTTTTAAAAATATAACTTGCGCTTGTTGAAGAAATGATAGGTCTAAGTATGTTTAGTGTTGAGCATGTATCGTTTGCTAAAGCAGGGGTCGGCAACATAAGTTCTGTGGGTTACATGTGACCCGTCGTAGGTTTTCTTGTGGCCCGCTGGGCCTTGACAAAACAAAAGTAAAAAAAAAAAAACAACTAATATCCCACTACCATGGTGAAATAATATATTTTTTTCGGTATTAGCTGGCGATGCACTTGATTTGTATAATAATGAGAACATTTTATCATATTAGAAAATGAACATGTAAATGATTTTATACGCTCTGCTGTCTAATGTTTATGTAGGCCAAACGCCCGGTGTTCTCAACAAGGACAAACTATCTGTTAGGTAGAAAATAAATAATAAGTCAAATTGAAAGAAGGACATTTTTAAAAGGAAGTTGAAGATAATTTTTTGAGGGATGAATTTCTATCACTTCACCGTGCTTATATTTGTACATGATATAAAATAATTTAAAACTTTGTAACATATAATGTACTAGATCTAGTTGGATTGTCTGTATGCTAGGTGGATCTACGGAAATATATCTGTTTTAAGATATAAAAAGAACAGAGATCTAAGTTTAACATGAGATTCTTTATCATGCACTTTTACAGATGGTGGTAGAAATATGTGCGTCATCTGCGATGGGTTTGTCGTTCGTACGGTAATACATTGCATGATTGCACTATCCATCGCACCAAAAATCTGATATAAAGTAATTTATATGTAATATTTCAGGGTTGTATTTTACCTTAACTCGTCTGCCCGGGCACCCCTGACAGTCTTTTACTATAATACTTAATTAAATAAGAAAACAAGTAATGTCATTATAGGTTGACATATAATAGCTACCAACCATCGCTTGTGTGACGAGGGTTTAATGATAGGATATCACATGACATGAATGATAGTTATACATAGCAATTAGATCTAGACTAGTTAATAGAACGCATTAATTAATAATTTATTGTGCAAACATATAACCCAAGTAACATGAAGGCACACCTTAGACGCAATGCCAGCGATACACTCCAGGCTCACGCTGCCCACAACCAAATACGATCTAAGCACAATGGCCAAGTAAGGCTCATACAAATACAACAGATGACGCTGAGGGTGACGCTCATATTTAGCATTAATTCCACAGAGTCCCAAGCCTGAGTTCCTAATACTAGGAACAACAAAAAGGAATCACCAACAAGAACCAGCCACCCAAACCAAAACACAAGAAGTAATGACGTTTACAGAGCGAGTCTCTGGAAACAGCGCATAGAATATTATGGTGCACAAAAGAAAATCACAGAACAAAGAACAAACTCAATCTTCGCATGACATCATGAAGGTATTACAACGAACCTCTTGAGAAGACAAGGGTTAATAATTAAATCAACATCAATTGAAATACTTGCTTAAAAGGACTGAATTAAGTTTATAGAAATATTCAAAAGCAAGGCCGTCCTCGTATATCACATGATTGCACCGTCCTGGAAGATCTAAAATACAAGGGCGCCAGAAACAATAGGGCCGATTTTGTCACCCAGTCCGCCCCCAGATTCACTGGCACTGCAAGAGTCGAGCTTTTTTTTTTTTTAAGAGAGAAACTAAATTCATTGTAGTCCCTTGACCAGTGTCCACTGAGAAATGTTCTGAAATTAAATCTTAAACGTCAATCAAAATAGTAGTTGTTTCCTTTACTTTATATGTAAATAGGTTCAAGATTACAAGGTGAAACCCTCCAAGTAATACTAACATGACAATGTTTGCCTTGGCATTTTTCTTTCTCATCTATGGCGGCTGTGTACTGTCTCTGCAGATTGATGGTAAGAATGATAATGAAAGTATCAAGGAATAATTCTGCGTTTTATTAATTGTCCAAATTGTTTCAAATTTACAATAAAATAAATAAGATAATTGTCGTGCTTTGTTTTTAGTTTAGAATAAACAACCAAAATATTAAAAATCCTTTTAAAAAAAGATTATCTAAAGGGGAAGAACTCTGTCTTTAAAACTATATCTACCAATAATGTACAGGTTATTTTCCCTATTTGATCTCAAACAAAATAATTAATTACCAATGATCAATTGAGTATTTTTGTTTATTGAATCATGTTTTGTAAGGTGCAATAAATAATTGTTTAAAGTGTCAACTTGATCGGAGAATGCGTGAGGGAGAAATAGCGCTAACAATTATTTACGGGGACTAAACCCAACAAATGTAGCCATATATGTGAATGCTTGAGTATTAGTTTCTATTGTTGCTACTAAAAAAAAATAATGAAATACCAGTAATTAGTTGTCTAATTGGTTACTTTTTAAAACAAATTGATTCATGTCTTGTCTATGCGAATGAATAATCCACCAAAGTTTCAGCTTGATCCGAGGTTGGGTGTGGAAGAAATAACGTGTGCACACTTTTTAACTTGTACCATACAGAGTTGATATAACATTTGTAAAAGATATATTATCACAGCAGTGGGAGATGCAATGGAGGACAATCTAACTAATGGACAGTTATGAAGTACCCCTGTTTCGATTACCTCGTTAGTTGCCTACAGTGTTGTGTGACTTCTACCTTTCAGTGTTATAATGAGAGGACTGAAATATTTTTTTTTGTTGACTCTTTTCAAGTTTTGCTTTGTGTAATTTCTGTCTCTCGTACTATTGCAGAATCACTTCCGGAGTTCACCAGTTTACAATACTCACAGTACGTCAAGGAGGTATGTCAATAGCTCTCTCATGAAAAGAGGCCTCGCTATTTCTTGTTTTCCTTTTAATAATACATTGGATACTTATAGATGATCCAGTTCAGTTTACAACCAAATTAAAAAGGATGTCATGTGGCTAGCACAACAACCCGCCTGGATTTAATGAACACATGAGATACTCTTTTCCTTAACTGTCAGGTACCCATTAGAGCTAGGTAGACTCAGAGGCCGAAATAAAAAAAATCCCAGTCTTCACCAGGATTCGAACCCGGGACCCTTGGTTCGGAAGCCAATCGCTTTACTGCTCAGCCACAGTGCTTCCTGAGAAGCTAGATTCTTAGTTGAAAACTATTCTCAATCAGAATATCTCTGTGAAAATGAAACAAGAACAAGGTTACAAAGACAGTTCGTGTGGAAACACAAACTCAAAATCGGCCCCCGAAGTGGTCCACCGAGGCAGGTAAAAAGGCAGGTTTCAATATTTTCAGAAGAATATTGGAATTAAATTCTATCAGAAGTGGTCCACCGAGGCAGGTAAAAAGGCAGGAATCAATATAATCAGAATGAAATTCTATCAAAGACAAATGACAGAGAAGAATAGAGAAAAAAAGGCTAACAGATCTTGTGTGGTGCCCAAGCGGTCCAGCAGACCAAAGGATAGGTGAAAGTGAATGTGAAGTTAGATGTGAACCTGGCCTAACTGATGTCTTATAATGAATATCTAATTAATGTAATTGTTTTGTAAGGAGACAATGTCTTATTCCTTAAGAAAAAAAAATTCTGGAAAAAAAACACAAACTGTCTTTGTAACCTTGTTTTTAGATTAGTTTGTCATTTTTAACTCTTCTTTGTATGTCTATCGTTGTCATAGCGCCTTGATCCTACATTATGTTTGTTAACAGTGCTATGTAAATTAAATTATTGTTATGGAAGTGTAACATTTCATTCTCTGGCAGTGCCAGGGTCGAGCTTCGTTAAAGGGAAACAAAGTTCATTGTAGTCACCTCAACAGCTTCCATTTAGAAATTTTCTGATGATGTGGCAGGTCTGCAGCAGTACTGCTCTCAAAGTTAATAAGGATTCTCTTATGAAGGCTTAGGGCTTCCAATGTATCTATCTGGGAGGCAGGGCCGTCGCGAGGTTAGTAGCCGCCTGCGTGCGAAATTTTAAAACGCACCCCCCCCCCTTTTTTTATAGAAAAAAAATCTCATTAAAACTGAACTGGACACTGAAGCGCTCTTTGATTTAAATTCATTTTTGTAGAACAATCCTATTTTCCTTTCATATTCGCATCGTTGTCGTATCCCCATGCCCTACTAGATGTTTTGTTTTCAATTTTAACTTTCTTTTTTTTTTAAAGAATGTAATGAAAAAAAAAGAAAAGAAACTTAGTCTTAATTATATGCCTAACAGAATTTTTAGGTAGTTTTTTTTTTAATTCATATTAATTTAACACTAAGTATAGAATCCAAATTTAAGGAATGAAATTTCACTAAAACGAATCAGTTTTTTCTTCCTGAAAAGTGTTCCCTGCGCAATATTTAAGCGTTGTAAAAGTTTCCTCCAGGAGATAGAATTGAAGATTTCCTTCAAGTCAGCGAGGAGTTTGATTCCGTGCGGGGCCCTGGCGCTAAGCGTATTCTGGCTTTTTCAACTTCAAAATTCTTTTTCTTAGCGTCTACAACCCCTTTTTCTCGTAATAAGAGAGAATATAAAAAAAACAATATCGATGTGTTTTCTTTCAGAACACACCATTCATCCTTATATTAAAAAGTTTAAGGCCATATTAAGTCTTATAATAAAGAGACAGACCTGGTCAATATTATTATGCGAGGGACATTCAAGGTAGGCCGACATATTGCGCACGGACGTTTGTAAGTGCAATAGTAAGAAGAAATTCGACCATTCCGAGACAAAAAATCCAGAAGAATTACAGTAGCGGAGACATTTCGAAATGTTTTCTTCAAAACGATTTGACGCCTCTTTAAAAAAAAAAAAGAGCTCTATATTTGACAAGGTCTTATTTTAAGATGAAACGACGTCTCCTGCTTAATATATTTTAATTTTTAAAACATTGGTACTAATGTAATTCTACTAATATTCAGATTAATTAAACTGAAAAAAAAATAAAAAATTTCCCGACCACCTCCCCATGTTTTTGGTCGGTCGTTGGCTTGCCGCTCCAATCAGCTAGTACACAACTGAACCAGTGTCGGGCTTTTATAATTTTAATTAAAAAAAACTTTGAATAACATGAACAAACTTCTTATGTGATGAAAAACTCAATATTACAGTTTGTACAATATTTACAGATTTAACTTGAGATAAGATATCGATCTAATAGAAATAACATAAACTGATATTGAAACCTAATCTAGCTCACAACAAAACAACGTCTTTACTCTATCGTGTCTTAAGATCGTCTGCCGTTTCACTTTTGCATTACGCTAACCACCAGTCGCTTAACCTCTTCTTACCGTCACCTAGGAAACTCACACACTCTATAGCGCTACTTTTTGTCAGGACGTTGCGCCTCTCCCCCTCCCAATAGAGCCCCAATACTAAATACTTGATCAATTTTAAAAAAAAAAAAACACTAAAAAGAAATGGTAATATCGTTTCATATAATTAAATATTAAGTACTTCTAATATTAAATATTTATAAAAAAAAGATTCCGTTTTTAACTGATTTTACTACGAAAAGAAGAGAATTAAAAATGTATTTTAAACTAGAACACAAATGAAATTATTGTAGATATACATCTAGACTCTATAATCGGCCAAAAATATTCTACTCTCAACTAACAGCGATTTAAAACAAAAGTGATTTTTTAAAAATTGACTTTGTAATTACTAGATCTACTTACAGGGCGGGCTTTTCGACTCGAAACAAATGTTACAAATAGCCCGCGAAAATTCAAGGCCAGAAATGAGTCGGCAAGTATGGAAAAACCCGCATGAAGCTTCCATAATTCCATATTGTTTCAACCCCCCCCCCCCCACCAAGTTTTCAAAGGATATTGGAATTCTTAGAATTTATATCAAATATTTATGTAATTCTTTATTATTAGACCAAAATTTAAATAAAAGGTACCTTTGGCCGCCCCCTACATTCGGCCGCCTGCGTGCAATGCACACTTGCACAATAGGTATCGGCGGCCCTGCTGGGAGATCAGTTGTCATCGTCCCCTCGGTTCATATAACAACAGGGTGTATGGTAACTCTAGATAGCTTCCATTGTCACTTAATCTCTAATCTTAGATCAGGGCCGGCCTTAGGCATAGGTAAACTAAACATCGGCCTAGGGCCTTAGATTGATGGGCGCTTCGCACAGAACTAAAAAAAACTTAGAGAACGATTTGCAAAACTTGCGTCAATCTCAAAAGTAGCAGAGCACTGTGGCTCTGTGTGTACTAGATCTAGCACTAAGCTCTACGTCATACAGACAGGCCTTTTAATAATTCAAATTGCGTCATTTTTTGTCCAGTCTTAGTTTTATATTGCTGGTTTGCATCGATTTTATATTGCATTCTTTACTAAAAGACCCCAACAAGACACTGGCCTCAAAATACCACTATAGAAAGAAATTTATGTGAAGAGCTGCCTGATTTGGAAACCACCGCGAAGTTCATCTCATATATTGGTCGTTATCTGAACGCTCCGACATAATAATGAGAACGAGGAAGAAGAAGAAGATTTTATATTTCATTTGGGGGCCATCAAATTCACTTCTCCTTGGGCCTCTAATTACTCAAAGCCGGCCCTGTTTAGATATTTATATTTTCTTCGTTTTTCAATTTTAATTGTTATTATTAATGTTATTGTTATTATTTTATCACCATTTTCTTTCACTACTTGATATTGATGGATTTTCGAACAAAAAAATAAAAGATTTCTTACGCAACAGACCTGTTGAACTTTGACCTTTTCAGCTGATGCCCATGAGTACCACAATTATATTTGCCCCCACGTCATGTGATATCGATAGAGGATTTAATGAGCACATGAGATACAGTCTCAGAGCTGGTACTTCAAAGGTACATATTTTAATATATAAAGCAATGGGGTTGAAGAAAAACTAGAATGGTTTAAAAGTCAATCATTCCAACAGCTTTAAGATACAGAGATATATCAGGCTATTTACGACTGTAAATTGCATTTTTGTTGATGTTTAATATCTTATCTTATCTCATGTTATAAATTAAAGACGTTCATTAAAAATACAAGATAATAATGTCCTCTGCGTATTCATTTGCTAATTTTGTCGTGCGTTTAATTAAGTTGTGGGTTTTCCTGTTCTATTCCCTAAAGAAGAAGCACTTGTACGAATGTGTGTCACAATGAAGCCTCATAAACATAAGGTCTAACAATGAAGCCTCATAAACATAAGGTCAAACAGTGTATCAGTAGTACATTAAATTAAATTAAATTTAAAGTATGGCTTTTATATATCGCTACTTTCATGCTTATAGCATGCTCAGAGCGCTTTGGTCCAATCTCAGTTGTGGAGGGGAATCTAGGAGAAGGTTTTTTCGTGCTGCCTTTAGGCGCTCAGTAAACACAACTCTGCCCGAGTCGGGTGTCAAACCTCGAGCCCCCTTCATAGGTAGCCAAGTGCACTTAGCCTCTCGACCACCCTTTCCATGGGAATGTATTATAAAACATAACTATGGCACGTCTGTTTCGGAGGACTGTTGACTTTGTGGTGACCTGGACAATTACTATTGGAAAATTTTAATATTGTCAACTTTGAACTTTGTTAATTTTCTTTTTTTTTTTTTTTTATAATCTTCAGTTTTAGTTTGATGGTCATCTTTGACATTGGCCTAGATTCTCAAGAACGTTACAGAAACAATTAAACCAGATGTAGTGTACTACAGCAATGAGATGTTAACTCACAGAGTGTATATATATATATTTCTCTTTATAAGAAACAAACACATACACACACTTTACCTTTTGTAGTGTTGTCAATTTTCTTGTTTATTCAACACATTATTATTATTTTTTAGAAGTATTAAAAGTTTTATCATTTTAAATATGCTTTTTAAATGTCATTTGTCTGCTTATTGTCTATTTTACTGGCATTTGTGACGCTACTATTTTTAATTAAAATTGTGTTATTTTGGTTACTTCCCTTCACATTTAGAATGATAAAGTGAATGGATCTAGAAAGTAGAGGAATTGTCATTTCGGTAAAAGATAGATAGATAGATAAATAGAAAGATAGATAGATAGATAGATAGATAGATAGATAGATAGATAGAAGACAGACAAGTAGATAGATAGATAGAAAGATAGATAGAAAGATAGATACGACAATTATCTTTCCTTCAAGTGCATCATATGCGCTACTTTTGGTGATTTAAAAACATGCTGAGAAAGTCGGACTAGGTAAATCATACTTCTACTACTGACAGTCTATTGAAGGTGGGAAAAAGTCTGTTCCATGCATTTCATTTAAAATCTATAGATTTTCTTTCGGAGGAGGGGAAAAAGGAATTAATTTTTTGCCAATAGGGAAACGTCTGCTTAACGGTCAGATGGGTTATCGACCTTCGCAATGGCTACCCAGCCGTGTCAATGTTGAATGTTATAGTCACTTCAGGATATTCAAACAACCACAAATTAAAAATACTTTAAAAAAATAATCAACAAAACAAGGTTTATATAATAATAAATGTAATTGTATCAATTAGTTTGGATCAGTCATGTAATTAAGTTTGTAATAGATCTAGACTAAATAAAAAATCTGTGCGATTAGAAATATTTTGGATCACTTGATTTTGTTTTAACACTATTTCATGCTTTTAGCTTTCTATCCACTACTTCTCTAGACAGGCTGGCAATGGATCTGGAGGGGGGTGTGACGATCACACTTGCCGGGGATTATATTATCAAACTTGACAATTCAATGAAATGAAGAAAGAAACATCTCTCTGTATTTTCTTAAAACTTCTTTAATAACTTCTTCAACTTTCACATAAAATGACTTCTCAATTCAATATCAACTTGACGTAATACTTCATAAATAAAACTTAAAGATACATGAAACTTCACTTAGTATAACTTCAACTTCAACTAACAAAACTTAATGGACCCGCTAATATCACAAAACTTATAACCATTACTAATCGAGGACTGAGCGAGGACCCCGTCTAACTGACTTTCCCTTAATTTATACCTTTCTTAATCGTATGTTCCAGAATCATGGAAACTTCTTCCCTAATTATTTTAATAACTTTGACCTTCTACAAGCTGACGTGTGCTATTTTTTCCCTTAACCTCTTTCTTTGATTGGATACTTAAAATTAACTTGTTTACGCTGGATACTTGCACTGGTTTGAACTCGCTTCTAGAAACTAGTCGAAATAGGTCACAGACTCGACTCGTGACAGGGGAGAGGAAGAAGGTGGTATCTCAGTCAATGATTATGTATATAGCATATATCTAGAGAGAGACAGACAGACTGTGAGTGCTGATACGAACCTAGCTTGGAGCAAAATAATGAAACGGCCTTAGTCAAGAAAAAGAAAGCTGCCCTATCAGCTAGTCTTAAAACAGATGCATTCCTACGCACAAACATGACAATCTCTGCCGCTCCAGAATTGGCTTGGTTAGCCACACCAGATTGTGTCCCCGTCTCAAAAAGAAAATTAGAACCATTGTCCACCACAAAAAAAAAAAGGAAATATTTCAAACTGAAGTCATTACTCCTACTTCCATGCTCTTTATATACAGCGACCTTCGACAGGCAGTGATATGAATGTTTTGTAAACACACCTGACTTCCTAGTTTATTGGCTTGGTATGAATCAGGGACAAGTCGAATAAAACAATTATAGCTCCATGATTTCGTTATTGATCAAAATATTAGAAACAGCGATTCAAATGGATTCAAATGCTGTGTCGCAAACGATTAATACTTGAATTATATTGCCCCGTGTTGCATTCCTAGCCACGTGACCTAAAACTGCATCTAAGGCCGGAAGTGTTTTATAGTGGCGCTAGAATACGTTGTAGACAGTCAAAGGGGAAAAAAAGACTTTTGGTAAACATTTGAACCGTGACTTATTCCCCTTTCTCACTTTTTTTTTTCATTCTTTTCTAGCAGGGGTTCTCAACCTGTGGGGGCGACCCCTTTGGGGGGTCTGATGACCATTAGCCAGGGGTCGCCTAAGACATTCGGAAATTTCGTTTTTTGTCTGTTTTATTAGAAAATGTATTTTTTTTTATATATACGATTTCTTAAATGTTGAACAAGCACATTGGTACTATTGAAATAGATGATATACATTAAAGATAAACATTTTTGTTTGTAATTTAGGCACAAATTTATTTTGCACAAAAAAAATTACATAAAGCTTTTGCTTTGCAAATACATCATGGATGTCAGATATATACATTTAAAAGTTGATTGATTTTATAACATTATCAAAATCACCTTTAAGGCCTACATTAGCTACATAGGCCTATGAACGAAATAAATTGTTCGATTGGTGGTCGCCGCCTTGTGGAGAATCGTTTTAGGGGGAGCTAAAAGGCAGAGAACCGCTGTTTTATAGTGTATTTTTGCTTTAAACCGGTATATCGGAAATATATTGGTTAGGCCAATAATAGAATATGCATCCTCTGTTTGGGACCCCTCAACTCAAGAAAACATTAAGAAACTAGAACAGACACAAAATAGAGCAGTGAGTTTAACAAAGGAATATTCACATTTGACTAGAGTAACACCTTTAGTAAAATCACTAAATTTACAAAGCCTTCAGGATAGAAGGCTTAAAAGTAAAGTAGCAATTATACATAAAAAACTGAACCATAATCTACAAATACAAAAACAAAATTTAATAAAATACTCAGAAAGACACAAAGATAAAGGCACATTCCTCGTCCCATATGCTAGGACAAATTTGTACAAAAGCTCCTTCTTCCCTAGTGTTATTAGAGCATGGAACGGCTTTGCCTTAGCTAGTCAGGAAACCAGTGACTTGGCAGAATTTAGGTCACTGGTTAATATGCATGACTACATGCATGACGCGTAGGACGTAATCATCTTCTTTTTTTAAGTAACGTCTGTATTATATAAGATAAGATAAGATAAGATAAGAAGAAAAGCTGGATATTAGCCTAGTTCCATATTTTTTTTTTTACTTTCAAGACTTCTGGAACGTATACGTAGAGTCCTAGAACAATATTTATAATTCCATTCTTGATTGTAAATAAAAATTAAATAAAAAGTATCAAATGCGAAATTGCCGAGCCACACATCTAGGTCCGTTTCCTGATTTCCGAAATTACATGACAACAAAGCGAATGCTCCTTCATCCTAGAGTCTATGTCAATGTAAGATGTCTAATCTGGGCTGTAAAGTTTGTACTCATCTGTAGATTGATTGCGTGTTTCTGCACGAGTAGTAGGCCTAGTACTCTTGAATTTGTGGTAACAGACTTACAGATCAAGACATTTACAGTAAGAAAATCCACAGGTGTATCTAGAATATGAATGTTTATTCCAGAACGGGAAAAATCTAGTCTCAGTAACTGTAACAAAAGATGTTGCTCTTTTGAAAGCCTAGCATTACCTGTCTGTTTATCTGTATCTAATCTGCAGTCTCGTTTTGAATTAATGTCGTCACAATTGGACGTTCTTTTAGCAGTCCCCCAAAGTGCGTCTCTACAATCAACTCAATCTTCTTGTCTGTCTGATAAACATTTTGCACGAGTTATTCCTCCTGCATCCCCCCATTCTCAGGTCAAGTTAAAACATTGGGCAATCATTCATTGACCGTAACAAAACATGGATGAATACAAAACAAAAGAAAAAGGAAAAGAAATGTTACACGATGGAGAAAGATGGCTACAAGTGTCTGCTTATTTCCCTTTGTTATAGTTTGCTATTTATATTTCATTGAAAGAAGATAATTTAAAAATGCATGGTCTCTAGGCTATAAGCCTCTTTACTTGGGACTAGCGAGGTAATGGAATGTGGGGACTTTTTCTTCATGTGACAACTAATCCCTCCAAAGAATGAGATCTAACACCTGCTGAAATATATGTCTGAGTGTGACCTGGGTAAACAATACCAAGACTTTATTGTGTTTTTTGTGTCTCCGGGACTCCACAGACAATGTACAAGATCAGCTGACTCTCTTCTACCCCCCCCCCGTCCCCTAGAGAGTCTCTAGCTGTGCGTAGTGACTGGCTTAGCTGTTAAACAAATGGATTCGTTTTTACACACACGCAAACACACGCACACACACACGCTACCCTGAATGGTATCAGAAAAAATAAAGCAATAACCTTTTTTTTGTTAGAGACATAGGAAAGTGTTACTGTCCCCCCCCCCCCTCAACCCAGACATCTTACATAAAGGAGGATTGGTAAGAGCATTGTACATTGCATGAAGGGGTGTTTTTTTTTTTTTGTACTTGGTGAAACTTTCCCGCAGACCACGCACTGGAAATAAATTTAAAAAAATAATCTAACCCTGCGACGAGTTTCTAAAAAATTTATACAAAAATTTATATGGGAACCGTACCTCGAGGTTCTACAACTGACTCGGGCAGAGTTGTGTTTACTGAGCGCCTAAAGGCAGATACCCCTTCCACCTCCCCCCACTGCCCTGGTCCACAAATAAGATGAGATCCATATCAATATCAATAATCATGAAAGTAGCGCTTTATAAAAGTCATAATTAATTTTTTTAAATTCAATTACCACCCCTATCGCACCAGCTATAAGTTTTGAAAGCCTGATGTCCGCCCCTAGAATTTTCCTTGTATTATAAGTTTCGGACGTGTATTCCAATGGCGTCACCATTTCTCCTGACAATGAAGAGCGCAGGATAAATACTGCTCAGGTACACTACTCTGTCTCACCGTGGCACTCGGGTGAAGACGATCGCTAGAGGAAGTAATTCTAAAGCTAAATGAAGAGCAACACAAGACTACCGAGGGAGTCTCTAAGGGAAGCTTTCCCATTGCTCAGTGTGAAGATGTTAAAGAGCTTCCACGACACTGCCGATAATTCAGGCGCCGTTCCTCAAGAGACTGTGAAAACTTCAAACTAATTACGAGTCCTGCACGGTTAACTTGTGTTAGGCGCTTTCGCGGTATCTAATATATATGAACCTAATGGAGGTAACTCTCAAAGTAATCCAATAACACCGGCGAATGGCCGAACAATCAATAGTCAGCGCTGATACTGATTATCAAATAAGTTTAATCACAATGAAGGGAACCATCGAATGTCAGCTAACGTTTATAAACTGCTACTTATTTCCACGTTGTCTTGACAGTATCTCTGTTTACGTCGACTTCTATTTCGTTCTGGCTCTAAAACCCTATCCTTGTTTTACTAGTCACGTTATTGTCACTAAGTCAAAACTTCCCCTATTTCCGAAACAAATAACTAATTCATAATCGTGTCATAACACTTGCTTAAACATAGGAAAATAGCGGGGGTACCGGTGTGTTCGACCTTCGGCCATGTATTCTAGTCCATGCGTCCGGAGTGCCAGACACATTGAAAATAGCAGTGTTTCAGTGACTTGGACCTCTTACCAGACAGAGCGGTTTGTTCAATCATGCTTGCAAGCCGAGAATTGGAAGAGCCTTTGGCTTAACTCTTTTGACAATCAAACAGATAAATAAGATTAACTTAAGTAGGGGTGGTACGTATGGAGAGACGTCTGGACGTAGTAGAGTATGTATGTATAGAATGAGGCATGATCGCAGTACAAACGTCCTAGTGTTCGTTCAGGACGACATCTTGTAACGGGGCCTGTTTTTTCTAAACCAATGACGTAAACACTAGGAAGAAATATCGGACAGTTTCGAATGAAGAAAGACGAGAAAACTTGAGTCTCGTGTGGAAACAACTTCTTCAAAATCACCTCCTCAGTCCATCTTGTCTAAGACGACACTAGCGGAAACAGTTGAGAGATCTTACTTAGAAAATGAAACGACCTCACTTGTTATTAAAGATGTAAATTTGTGGAACATTGGTAATAAAATATCGCGTTGACTTGATTCATAGTGAAATATTGATTATCTACTACAATAAAAATACAACAGCTTTTTTTTGTCCTTGAAAAAGATATGACTTCGCGGCTCTTTGGCAGGAAAACACATTGTCAAGCCCCACAGTTTGAGAAACGTTGCTCTAGTACATGAGTTACGTAAGCGAGGTTTACGCATAAAATAAAATTTCAATTTTCTGTGCTGTTTACATATTCACGCTTATAACTACCGACTGTGCAAGGCATTTTAATCCAGATTTGTTTTATTAAATCCAAGTGTCAAGACATCTAACTAGAACTGGTTACTATGACAACCTGTCTGATTTGTATCTTTCCCTTCCACACCCACAATAGCGTCCAGTAGGTCAAGTGAACTGTCGCCACTATGGTCCACTGTTCGAACCCTGCCATCCCCTGCCGACCTGCAGGACGTCCTGTCTAGGACGTATTAATCTTCCTGTTGGAAGGTACGTCCAAGACAAACAAGACAGTCTAGCGTTCACGTCTGGAAAATTATTCTTTGTTTGTTTGTAACTACGTTTTTCTCCCCGCCCACTGAAACTTTTTGAACTTGGATACCAAACTTTGTTTTCCTTTTGTAGAGAGCTAGTCCTTAAAGCTCAGCGTTGTGAAATATAAAACTAAACCATAATAGTCTCCAACACTTTCCGAGCCACAAAAAATTTTAATATGTACAAAAGAGCGCCCCCACATAATCACGTACAAGGTAAAGGGACAGAAATGGAGAGAAGGAGACATCAATTGACACTCGTACTTTGTGGGTTCTTGTTTCAAATTGTTCTCAAGACTATTCAAGGAGATTGTGTTGATCAATGTTTCTCAAACTCTTGGTTGTAACGTCCGTGTGTGTCTGTGGAGCGTTTCAAGCTCCTCTCCTTACACCGCGTGCCTGAGTCGGAGCCCCGGCACCAAGCGTTTTCTGATATTCCGATCTTCAAAAATGCATTGTACTGGCAATAATGGCAGGTCAAAGAAGAAGGGGGCGGCAAATCCCGTTAAAAAAATGCATATAGCGCATATAGATCTACGTCTGTTTCATATAGGATCCTCATTAAGATCATCATTTTGTTAAGCAAAACATAAAGTAGGAGGCTTGTTTTTATTTTGCGAAAATCGTCAATAAAACGATTTAATTGCGACCGAGAGATATTGGTACTACCAAGTGAAAAAAGACGGATAGAATCGCGTTAAAAAAGGCTTTGAGTTGAACTTGTAGTTCCAAGGGCGCATCACAGAATGTGTAAAACACTATTAAAATTTTTTATTTAAATAAATGTTTTATTTGTTACGAGAATTTTTATCCACGATTATTGGAAATAGAGGTATCATTGTAAGGACATTCTCGTATCTCAACAATATAAAACAATATCTACTCAAACCTTCAGTCCATGATCTTCCCATCATGATAATTATTTTTTAAATCTGGAAAATACCTAATTTCTCCATAATACTTATAGACTGGAGGTGTACGGTGCTCCTTCAAGCCCATCTTTTGGTTTATTAGACACGATTCACTGAAAAGTACAACGAAATTTATAACAATGTTTTTCATTTACCAATACGCAGGCGCAAACACTTGCACACTTTAATATATACATGACGGAACTAAAACTATAAATAGCCAGATTTTTAGGTGTATCCGGTGTACAAAATAAACAAAGGAAGTGTTAATAAAATGTTTTTATTTTGTTTTAATGTGTATGTTAATTTTTGCAATTTTTTTTTTAGCCCTACAGAATCACATTGTCTAAGTTCTTCCATTTGTTAACATGGAGAAAGAATTAGATTTTCACTCTGCTGTAAAACGTTTATAAAACAAACGGGCAAATAAAAAGGGAGGGGGGGGGGTTAAAAGAGACTTGCTACAAAGATCAGCTATCATGCATAGAGATATTGTCAAAATTAGAACTTAATTCCTTTTTATTACAAAGCTTAGGCTATATCAACTCACTATGTCTGTCTGTCCGGTAAAAAGTGTGTACACGTTATTTCTCCCAAACCTATTCTCGAATCAAGCTCAAACTTCCCACAATTATTCATTGACATTGACTAGACAATTAACCAATTAGACTGGTATTTCATTATTTAGATTAATAGCTACATGGGAAAGTAATACTTCAGTATTCACGTATATGGCTAAATTTGTTGGGTTTAGTCCCCTTAAATAATGGTTTACGCTATTTCTCCCTCGCGCTTTCTCCGAACAAGTTGTTAGCTTAAACAAATATTTATTTTACATGAAACATGAATAAATAATAAAAAATACTCAATGAGTCAATTAATTATTGTTAAATAATTCTTTTGTTGGATATCGATTAAAAGAAATAACGTGCACATTATTGGTAGATAGTTTCAAGGACGGAGTTCTTGCTTTTTAAAGAAGCTTTTTTTTTTGTTTGTCTTTTAAGTATTTTTATATTTTGCTGGTTATATAGTTTGCAACAGTGACGTTCAATTTAGCGTCCTTTCGTTTCATTGGTTAGTTTCTCGTGAAATCTCCCACACTTCCCAGTTTGTAACCTTTCACCCATGAAGATACGTCCTTTCCCAGACTTCCTGCAGAACGGAAGTAGATGTCAGAGACAGTGGCGTAGCAAGGTACCCGTGGGCCCGGGTTTAAGAATATCTTGGTGGCCCCCAACTCCTAAAAAACAAAACAGTGTGCGACATCAAAATAAAAAAATCGAGGTAAGTCTGGTAGAAGACACACCGATATACAGGTTAGGTTTCTGCATAGTTACTAAGAGACTTCCAATGCAAATATTATTCCTTTTTAGATTCCAGTGTTTCAATCGGCTTTTACAAACCAGTAATTAGTATTTTCTAAGGGCTCATGTGGGCCCAAACTGGACACGAATGATGGGCTCATGTGGGTCCAAACTGGACACGAATGATGGGCTCATGTGGGCCCAATCTGGACACGAATGATGGGCTCATGCTAACGAATCCCTTTGCGCTATGGTTGGTACGCCTCAGGCTGATGGCCCCTAATGTCGTGGGCCCGGGTTCATTGAACCCCCTTGCGCCGTTGATGCTACGCCACTGGAGTCAGAGGACAAGTTTCGAACTCGGACGATCGTAATGACACTGCCAAGCGCAGGCTATACACATACACGTGTGTTTGTGTGCGTGCTACTGAACTATAGCTACATGGGTGTGTCAAGATAAAAACTCAAGTGACGTGTCTGTTTGCTGTAGTAACTT
This sequence comes from Biomphalaria glabrata, assembly GCF_947242115.1. Classification (NCBI taxonomy): domain Eukaryota; kingdom Metazoa; phylum Mollusca; class Gastropoda; family Planorbidae; genus Biomphalaria; species Biomphalaria glabrata. The sequence goes on along the minus strand of NC_074712.1, from coordinate 12,371,530 downwards.
CACCCTTAGGGGCCATTTCAAAAAGGGCTTTAGAATAGATCCTATACCACTTTATAGGTAGATCGTTTTACCAGACAACAAAAGTGAAAGATCAGAATCTACAAACTACAGCGAACACGTAGCGGACACAGGTTGATTGTTTAGTGAAGAATGGAGGTCAACTTAGATCTCGTCCTAGCGACAGACAATTTCTTGTAGAAATGAAACAATCACTGCGTTGATTTGATTGGTAGACGTGGGACAAGAGAACGTTCTGATGTTACGTACAAACTGAGGGGGAAGAGGTATACACATTCGTTGAGATTTGTTACAAGAGGGTGAGGGGCAGAGGCCTAGTGAGCAAAACGTGCGCCCGGGGCAAGGTACATTATTGCTCCCCTCCCCCCATTTTCCATGAAAATCACATAGAAAAAGAAATATAGGCTGCGTGTGGTGCCCCCCGGTGGGTGTCGCCCGAGGCACTACGCCTCTGGTGGGCTGGTCTGAAGATTTGTTACGTAACCAAAAAAACATTTAAATGAAATAACAAACACGTTTCTAGAATTGTTTTTATTTAAACTCTGGTGTTTCTGTTTGCTATGTTATCACAGCACCTTGAGGCCTACAATAGTTTGTTGTTAACAACACTTCACTAATTCAATTTTATTAACATCTACAGTAGGAATTTTATTTTGAATTTCCGACTATCGTTAAAGAGCTAGACCACGGGTTTAAAAAAAAGCAACAACAAAATAATAAGAATAAAAAGATCAAAGGACAAAAATACCCTCCCCCCCTTTTTTATCTTGAACATCAAGAGTTTATTGACATGATTTCCGTGGCCTGGAAAAAAAAAACTGAATACGTCATCGAAGTGCCGGAAGAAGATATTTTATCCATCATTTCTATTGATACTTTGATGAAAAGTAATTTGGAAAAAAAATGATAATTAATAAATACGTCTTTTGAAACAATCTAATTTTCTTGCTATGTTGTTCTAGGGGGGAGGAGGGGAATATTGAGTCTTGTTACAAGGTAGAGTGGTTAAAAAGATGATTTTTGGCGTTACGCAATATCCGAAGTATGCAAGTATGTAAAGGGAGAAATTTTGAAAACATGAGAGACTACTGAGACAATGGAATGAATGTTTTAGTAATAAATCTAGATCCAATATTAGCTAGTGGAATGTTTTGTTTGATTTTTTGCCTTCGAGATTGAATTTTGTAAAGTTAAAGCAACAAGAAAAAAAAGAATTCATCTCCATTTCAGGATCGTGTCATTCTTCCGGAAAGCATTTACCCAAAGTGACAAAATGTCCGGAATTCAATCTTATAATCTGGTTGAAATTCAGAACATTACTCAAGAATTAAAAAAAAATGTCTCTTCACAGAGTCTCTGTCCGAAAGTTGACCAATTGAAAATACTGGCTTAGAATCTTGTCTTTCCTTGAACCGCCCCCCCCCCCAACCAGGGTCCATCTGGCTCGTCACTGACACTCAAAATGGAGTCGTTTGAAGTCCTATTCTGTACCGCCACCTTATCGTTAAAGGAACGCACCACAGCCTAGTCGATAGCTCTTACAAATGTTTCCACCAAGATGCCACACTGAGGCTCGAAAAGAATAGTTAATGCTGTCCAGAAATGAAAACAAACATTGTACTCGGTGGGCTATAGATAGTGCACTTATATAAGAAGAAAAAGTTTTATCACAATCTCATTCAATAGCTCCACTCCTAATTGTTTGCTCGTATTTCTATATTTTTATGGGATAGTTATTTAAGAAAAAAAAAGAAGTTATAATTTGAGTAAAATATATTTCTTTTCTATTGACCATATTCATGTTCCATACTTATCTATTTGATGATTTGAAAAGCATGGTAAAACATGGAAAAATGTCCAATCGACAGTAAACGACATTGATATAAAATTGTAACGACAAATAAGAGCAAAGGTTGAGTTGGTTTCTGCTTCCCGGGATAGGGAAAAATGCGGTCAGTCTTTGCAAAAGCATAACGAATGTCATCTTCTTCATCAAGTCTACACCTCAAACATTGTAACGTGAGGACATACAGGCTGGAATACCCAGTTTCGTTAAAAAAAAATATTATCGGAAATGGAGGAACTACCAATTTCAAAGCTTTGTACAAAGGCAAGTTTTTTTTACCAAGCTTCTATCAACTCCAATTGTCTGTCTGGTTAAAAAGTGTGTAGACGTTCTTTCTACCAGACCTATTCTCGGAACAAGTTGAAACTTTAAACACTTATTTATTGCACCTAACAAAACATGAATCAATAAAACAATTAACCCCTTAGTCAATTCATTATTTTGTTTGATCTCAAAGATGAGAAACAGCTTTATCAACTTCTACATTATAGAGACATAAGTGCGGAGTTCTTCCCCTGAGAAAAAGCTTTGTTTAAAAAAAATAAATTTTATATTTTACAAATACACGTTAAGTAAAAAAAAAATCCCAATGGAGATTCCTGGCTAATGGTCAGTCATATCCCCCCCCCCCCCCCTCCACACACCAATATGGTTGCGACCCAAAGGCTTAGAATCACTGGCCTAGAAGTTAGAAATGTTTAACGTTGGAGAACAGAAGAGACTATCACAACATTTGAATTAAAAATAAAAAAAAAAAAAAACGCTCTAACCTTCAATTTGCTATTCAATGGATACGTCACATGTGAACTAAGTGTCAGTGGCTAAAATTAACTTACAACCCAGACGAGCGAGTTTTTTTTTTCCATCGAGTATCTAAAGGGCGAGGGGAAAAAATGTAAACACGTGGAGATAACTGCTAGGCTAGTCCACTTTTGCATTACCTCAATGGTTTGTGATATGTGCGACAGAATTGACACTCGAGGGCGTTGATTCCAACTGGATTTATTTCTGTAAGGTCAGTTTTCTTTTGTTTTAAGTGTGTCTTTCATTCTGATTGATTTAAAGACAACTGCAACGACAAACGTCTGTTTGTCCACCTGTCTGTTAGTCTGCCTGTCCGTCTGTATCTTTCCATACTCCATACACACATGTATTGACACACATACACTTTTACTCATAAACATCTATGGGTCAAATGGTGGAAAGGGCATCTGTTTCTGTGGCCCACGGGTAACGAGGGTGTCATGTGGCAAGCACAACGACCAACCACCTTTACTTTTCCCCGCCTAATGTCAGGTACCTATTAGAGCTGGGTGGACCCATTGGCTACATAAAGATCCCGAAAACTCTACAACAACGGTTTGAACCCGAGACCCCTCTGTTAGGAAGCCAAAGGTTAGGAAGGTACTGAGTTATGTCAACTCAGTCCAACAAGTCCGCCACCGCACCCCCACTCAACGTAAATATTCAATTACAGACGGGCTGACATAAACACACGAGCAAAACGTGTGCAACTCATACACATACATCCCACGGTGTCCTATATAGTGTTACAGCCTAACTGTATCGAACGTCATTTGGTTTATGAAATCAGGAGCTCATAAAAGTAAAAATTGGCTGAGACGATGCGCGCAACGAAGGCGTCCCACTCTTTCCTGTCAGAAGTCATTTGCATTAGCGATAGAAACGATAAAAGGTCGACCTTTTCGTCTCACCAAAATTTCCTCAGGCCTTTTTCAAGCGACGTCGTACAATGCCTAACCTTGAGCAGGTTCAAAGGTCTGAGGGAAACGTTTAAAACTTTAAACCTTTAATGATTTCTGTCACTGCACAGTACTGGAGAGCTCCTCGGCATTAAAGCAGAAAAACAATATTGTTATAGTTCGAGATTCAAATCTCATCGACTCTGCATTTCAAAGACTTGAGTGTCAGCTATTTTAAAACCATCAATCAACCTTCTTCGGCCACATGTGTCACGGACCGCTCCATCCCATTTTGCACTGTAGTAAAATAAAATATTAGAAATTTGAAGCGACTGATCCATGGGCCGGATATGGCCCGCAGATCTTAGTTTGGGCATCACTGATGTTTTATTATAGGAAAACACCATTAATTTAAATTGTCATGTTACTATTGATTGTAACGTATTATAGTATTTCAAGATAGTGGGGCCGGTTGTCACTATTTTTATCACACTTCTAATGCTTCGTCTTGTTGGACCACGACAATGTGAACGTGCCGTATTATTCTAGTTAGTAAGTGCCAAAATTTGTGTTGCATTTTGTTTTGTCACAACTGGCTATGATGTTGTTACTTTGAGGGCTGATTCTTAAACATTTTGACTGTCTGGAAATGATGCATAATTCATAGTGTCAACTTTCTCAAGAGAGTCTAACTCTATTTCATGTGGAATCTTAATATTGGAAACTGGTCGCCCGTTTTATCTTGGAAGGGGAGATGAAAAGTGCTGGGTCTTTGTTTACATTATTAAAGCGTTCCTTTATTATATATTAGATAGATATATCGAGTGTTTAAAAAACGCCTTCTTAGCTCTAAATGTGTGGATATCCTGTAGATGTCCTGTAGATGTCCTGTAGGTGTCCTGTAGATGTCCTGTAGGTGTCCTGTAGATGTCCTGTAGATGTCCTGTAGATGTCCTGTAGGTGTCCTGTAGATGTCCTGTAGATGTCTTCAATATGTTTATTCAGTTGTAGAAATAGAGCGCTGAGAACGTTCTAATCTCTGGCTAGAGCAGCGGTTCTCAACCTTTTAAGCTCGGCAAGCCCTTTTTACAATCCCTCCACTCTGCCGCGACCCCCTCCCCCCCACACACATACAGCAATAGAAGAGTAGACAATACCAATCAATAATTTCGATGGTCTTAGGCAACCCCTGGCAAATAGTCAATCGGCCCCCAAGGGGGTTGCGACCCACAGGTTGAGAATCCCTGGACTAGAGGCACTTCATTAAGCCACACCCTACCAATGTATGCCCTTTTCTGAAAATGTGTAAACTGTTTGAACACTGCATGTGTTGGAGAGACCTTGTAAAGATAAATTCAATATCAAACAAATTCAAAGTTGTGTCATATGTCGTTAAATTTTTAACACGGTGTTTAAACACACTAATTGTCACAAAACACACTCAAAAAAAGTCAGGCACCGCGAAGTAAAATAACCAGCACTCTACTTTTGAATAAAAACAGGAGTTAGGGTTATTCTTTAAGTCTAGGAAGGGTTGCACTTGACGGAACTGAATATATCAATACATTCAAAGACTTATTATCGTGACTTACACGATACAGGCACTGGTGTAGCTGATGAATTGTCGACCAAAGTTTGTATCTGTTTATAAGAACTTGCTACCCTAGTGCGGTATGTACAAGAATCGTTGGAATATTTTTCAACTTTTTCTTTCAACTTTCGACTTCCTGAACCCTGAGGAATTATCAATAATGTTTTATAGTGTGTCACATAGCTCAACAACAACTAACAAATGTGATTGCATAGTAAAATATTTTTCTCTATGAAGTGGAATACAAAATAGTATTCAGGTCAAAGGTTATTCTATTTTGTCGTTTTCACAATTTGTTTGAAGTGAGAATTTCTCTAATTTAGTATTTTAGTCCTAGGGTCCAGATAAGTATTGGATTAAGTGTTCAATGTGTACCCATTGCAACAAATAGTATTAGAAAGTTGTAATTTTTGTTTGTTATAAAACAGGTAAGTTGAATTGAAATAATATGGTTTTTTTTAATGTAGTAAGTTTTTTTGCGGTTTAAGGAGACCCATGTATATGCAAGCATTGAGTATTCGATAAGAATATTCTAATTTCTGACTTAAGCCTCCAATGTGTGTCTCGCGGCTTTTGTAAGATCTCTCCAACTGTCTCTTTCACTTTCAGAGGACATCTGCTGCCTGCCAGCTACATTCTTCTATCCCAGAAACGGACAAATGACGCTTCAGTTGATCTTTCTTTTTATCTTCTTATCTTATATAATACAGACGTTACTTCAAAAAAGATGATTACGTCCTACACGTCATGCATTTAGTCATGCATATTAACGAATGACTTAAATTCTGCCAAGTCACTAGTTTTCCTGGCTAGCTCAGGCAACCCATTCCATGCTCTAATAGCACTAGGGAAGAAGGAGTATTTGTACAAATTTGTCCTAGCATATGGGACGAGGAATGTGCCTTTATCTTTGTGTCTTTCAGAGTATTTTATTAAATTTTGTTTTTGTATTTGAAGATTATGGTTCAGTGTTTTATGTATGATTGCTACTTTACTTTTGAGTCTTCTGTCCTGAAGGCTTTGTAAATTTAGTGATTTTACTAAAGGTGTTACTCTAGTCAAATGTGAATATTCGTTTGTTATGAATCTTACTGCTCTATTTTGTGTCTGTTCCAGTTTCTTAATGTTTTCTTGAGTTGAGGGGTCCCAAACGGAGGATGCATATTCCATTATTGGCCTAACCAAGGTTAAATAACATTTTAGTTTTATGTTCTTATTTGATTTATAGAAATTTCTTTTAATAAATCCTAATGCTTTGTTTGATTTTTTAATAATTTCATCAATAGGTGGATTCCATGCCAGTTTTTCATTTATTATAACACCTAGGTATTTTGCGTTTTTAGTCTGTGTTACTGGTTTGCCATGAATAAGATAAGTGGAATTAATTTGTTTAAGTTTTTTTGTTACTCTTAACAACTGACATTTTTCTGGGTGGAAAGACATGCTCCAATTTGATTCTCATTTCTGTAATTCATCTAATTCTCTTTGTAAAATATATGTGTCTTGTGTTGTTTTTATTGTTCTATATATTATGCAATCGTCTGCAAATAATCTGACTTTTGTTCCTCAAGTAATGCAATTTGGTAAATCATTTATGTAAATTAAAAATAGTAGTGGACACAAGACTGTTCCTTGAGGTACACCTGAGTTTACTGTTATCGGTATTGATTTAGAGCCATTTATTATTACAGTTTGTTCTCTCCCTATCAGAAAATCTTTAATCCACTGATGCAGTGGACCATTAATGCCGAAATATTTTAATTTTTTAAGCAAACTATGGTGGTGAACTTTGTCAAAAGCCTTAGATCTAGTAAGATAGCATCTATTTGTTCACTATTATCTAAACCTTTTGAAAATCATCAATTAGTCCTATTAGTTGTGTTTCACATGATCTATATTTCCTAAAATCATGTTGGTTTGGTGTGAGGACATTATGCTTGTCTAAGTGGTTTATGATGTTGCTACATATTATAATGCTATAATGCTTTTAAGATGGTTTTTAATGAAATTCCAGAGGTCATCGACTGGTTGGTTAATGTCTTTTTCTACTAAGAATGTTTGTTGAAAGTTTAATGCTGCTTGGTGTAGTTGTGTTAGGTTACATTTATTCCAGAGTAAGATTTTTCTTTTGGGTTTTGTATTGGCTACTGCTTTTATCTGACTGTGTATTTTTATGATCTCATGGTCTGATAGACCAGAGATAATATCATAATCAACTACTAATCCAGGTCTTTTGGTTAAGAAGAGATCTAATGTGTTGTTTAATCTAGTTGGCTTTTTAATGATTTGATCTAGCGCTTATGGGTGGGCTGGGGCATCTCTGTTGAGCCGTGCACCTTTAAGCTCGACCCCCCCCCCTTCTAAAAAAAAATAAAATATTTTACTCGTTCTTTGGTCGTGTCGTACCCCATGCGGTGTAAGTGTTATAACAGATAAAAAAAACATCACAATACCAAGTTTTCTATACGATTCTGTTTACAACACACTAACGGACGGTAACTGTAAGAGATTAAAAAAACAAAAACAACCAATAACGATAAATGACGTCATGTATGTATTTTGACTATCATACTGTGGTTGTGTTTCTAGCATATTTGACGGAACATTATCCCGGGCATGCTACCCTGCCTCATAGTGGCGCCCGGGTGGAAACGATCGTAGGAGGAAACGATAAGACTAAAGGGTAGCAAAACAAGACTCCCGTGGGGGTGCCTAAGGGGGTGCGAGAGCATGCTCATTGCACTGCGCGGAGTTGTAATTAGAGCTCCCACAACTTTGTCACAATCCAGGCGCTGTTCCTCAAGGGGCGTTACATAATAAATGGCGTGTCCCGCATGGTTAGCCTGGTATAAGACTAAGACTAAGACTAAGACTGCTTTATTGATCCTTACGGAAATTTGTTGTGATTACAAGGACTCGTTTCTCATATAAAGACAAACAACAAAGAAAAATGGCGGGGGTCTTAGTAGATCTATACGCGGCCTCTTGCCGCGAGTCTGACCCACCCGCCAGACAAAACAGTGTCGACTGTTTTCATACAGGCTGGTGAGATGGAGCTCTTGTTCACTTTTGCTGGCCTAGAGTTCCAAGAGCTGAAGACTCAACTCTGACAGTTTAAGAAGAAGAAGAAGATGGAACATTATCTGTATATTATTAGATACGACAGGACTAGAAGTGGTTTAAGAACCAAAATGAAATTCAAACTTAACGGGAAGAAAAGAAAATATTGATAAAATAATAAAACACATTTATCAAAATTCCAATAATATTCTTCTATATAAAAAAAAGACAGCTATTGAATCAATGATTATTATTTTTCTGTGTTTTATATTAGCTGCACTTGTCTACGGTTGATTGGAATGAGGTCTAGATTTAGGAACCTACATCATGATGTACTATTGCTGTGGTGTATAATTTTGTCAGGTATGTCTCTACCTAGTCAATAGTGTAACCCTACTGCACGATACAAGATGTATGTTGTGTGTTGTTCCTAATTGTAGAACATATTTCAATTTGTATCATTAGAGTAGATATTTTTTGGGTTGTTACTGTCTACATATATATTGATTATATTAAGATATGTTTATTATAAGAATTTTTACCTGACTATCAGACACAGAATACACCTGTCAAAAAGAACATTACTAAATGATTGGGCTAGATGTACATAATATTTATTTTTTTTAAAACTTCAAACTCATAATACTTTCTCCTCAGTCTATTTCTCTATCTTTAATATTTGTTTCTTTATATAAGGTTCTTATGCTTTCTTTCTTTATTTTTATCTTTCTTTCTTTCTCTTTTTTTTCTTTCTCTCTTTCTCTTTCTCTCTATATATTCACTTATTTCTCTCTTTTTCACGCTCTTTTTTTCTTTCTACTTAATTCTCTCTCTCTCTCTCTCTCTCTTTCCTCATTGTTCCCTCCAACTACTCTCTTCTTCTTCCATCTTTCTATCAAGACAAACTTAGTGTGTGCCTTTTTTTTTCCAACTCGTTCCACTATCCTTACTTTCTCCAGGTCCATGTCTCTTTGTTTTCTCTCCTTGTCTCTTTGTTTTCTCTCCTTGTCTCTTTCTTTTCTCTCCATGTCTCTTTGTTTTCTCTCCTTGTCTCTTTGTTCTCCCTTTCTTGATAACAGCCTCAAATTATTCATCACATAACAAAATTGACGGATAATAATAAAATGTGATTAAACTCCACCCACAACGAGCCACGAGCCTCACTTTAATTGACGTCTTTCAGTGACAGGCCTACAGGTGCAAACTACTACATGGACCATAGCAGTGGACGCTCCTTTAGGCACAATAGTTGGTGCGGTGGAGGCTAATTCTACCGTAAGTACACTTTTTTAAAATAAAAATTTCTCTTATATAGCTTTTCAAGCTTAATATCATTCTCAGTGCGCTATGGTCCATTCAGTGGAGAAGAGGGTATCTGGAACATAACCATGACCTTGCGCTGCAGAAATCTAAAAATAAACTTAGTGCAACAGCTGCTTTATGCTACTTGACATATAGCTTCCTCAGTGTGCTTTTCTCTACCGATAAGGGAAGGGGGGTATCTGGGGTAAGGTGTCCGTGATGTTTTAGACCCTCAGCAAACACAACTCAGCTCAAGGCGGGATTCAAACTCTGGCCTCCTTGATAGGAAGCAGGCGGTTTATAACACTCAGCCACACATCCCTATGTGTCCACGAGGCTATGTGGTCACTACAACAACAAAGAATTTTCTATTTGGATATAGGTTGGCTTGGTTAGTCACACATCTACAGATATGTTTTGGCCAGACCAACACACCACGGAGTGATAGAAGACGCATCTGGGGTTCAGATCTCTGTTGAAATAATTAATTTTATATTTTGGAGAAACATGTCTTGAAAACCTTTACTTTAAAATTGATGTTTAGTCGTTGTACTGGTCACATGACATCCTCTTTATACGTTTTTTAGTTCCCTTTATGTAATGCTACTCTTAATCTACATGTGCTCTTTAAATTTATAGATTCGGGTCAAAAGATTAAGATGAATTTCTAATTTTCTCACAACTTTTGCTGATAAAGCCATTGTCTGCTTTATTGTTTGGAAACACCTTCCTGACTCCTGTCTGGTGGTTATTTGAATTACAAAGCGTCCAACATTTCCTATCTTAAGTATAATATTTTATGCAAAGTGTTTTAAATTTAAAAAATAAAGGCGTTTAACATCTATACATTTTCTTCAATTTTATATTCATTTTAGTACAGATGGGAAGTTTTAATTATTTGTCCCCCTATTTAATTGGGATAAAGTATATGCAGAACGGAACTATTGCACTGTTTGCTTAAGGCTCACATACATATGCCTCAAAGCACCCTTGGTTGGAACAAAAGCCTTAATCACAGCCAGAAAACAACAGGTGATATTTCAGGAAATTAGTTTCTAGCTAATACCTGGGACTCGCTAGAAGCAAAGCTCAACTGGCAAACAGTTGGTTTCAAGTGCATTTTGAACTATGAACAGCTTTGGATTTACATGTCTTCAGAAATCTGAGATCCTGTTTCTTTGTGATAAACATTAGACACTAACCTCCCTCCTCCCACTCGCCCATGTTTCCTTATTTGCGATGATTAACTTATAACTGGTAAGCTCTGCGGCGGGTATATTGCAATGAATAGTGTAAATAATCAACTATAAAAAGACAACGAGCAGTCCACATTTGTGATTAAGCCTCCCCTGTCCCCGGGTGAAGTGGAGATGAAAGACACTCAGTTAGAACGACAGAGCCCTCGCAAGTCTTGATCGCACTGCTTGTTGTTCTCAGTGTCATAGTATTCTCTCTACAATATCAATCAAAACTTTTGGCTCCGGTGAAGCAGATATTGTGGGGCATTAAGTCATAACGACTGCTCACTCAGAAGTCTTTTAATCTCTTCATTTTGTTGTCCTTTGTGTTGTGTATATTGACATTGATGTAACTGAAACAATATTCTGGATTAAAAAATGTAATAGAAAGGATGGCTTTTAAGCTCTATACTGTGTTGTAACTGTGTTGTAACTGTGTATGCTATGCCAGCTCAAGGAGACTGTTATAAAAATATTTTCTTCTTTAATAAAAACAAAATTTTGATCTATCGTCTGTGTGCTACTGTGTGAGAAATGCTTTTTTTTTTACTGTGTGTTATTGTGTTAGAAGTGCTGTTTTACTGTGTGTAACTGTTTTCGAAGTATTGTCTTACTGTGTGTTGCTGTGTTAAAAGTGGTGTTTTACTGTGTGTTGCTGTGTTAGAAGTGATGTTTTACTGTGTGTAACTGTGTCAGATGTGCTGTTTTTCTGTGTGTTACTGTGTGCTAGAGACTAGACTAACTGATATCCTCTGATATTGCTGTAAATATCTGATCTATTTAATTTACTAAATAACACCATTTTTTAAAAGTGAAAAATACACTTTGATCTGATCTACTTATGTACTTTTTCAGGCCAAGGTAACTTGTGCAATAGTTGGCAATAGCAAGGCGCTAGAGTACTTCACAATCAATCCGAACACTTGTGTTGTCACCATCAAAAAGTCGCTTCTTGGTGACATTGACAATATCACTCTGTATAACGTAAGTTGACTTTTACTCAAGCTATTTAAGACAAAAGTAATCTCCTTTATCTACACCTTGCAACTAATTAATGTTTATGTTTGAAAGTATTAAACTCAATAAAGGTCTATCTAACAATGTGTCATTTCATTGTGCATTAGTTTAGATTGAACTTTATTAAATGCACCTTCGAATTCGCGTATGACAAATGATTGTGGCAAAACTACAAAGCTCTTCAAACACAATGGTGACACTGATAAAGTTGTTTGATGGAATTTCATTTCAATTCTGTTTTGATCATTTTCCGACGGTAGCTTTATTTATATAGACAATGAATAAAGAAACTACACTTCCTCCACGTAAAGTTCACTTTATCCAAAGTTGTATTAATTGATGACCAAATATTCCATTGTTTTCATTAGATCACAGTACAAGCCACGGAAAGTGGTGTGCCCTCTCCTGGATCAAGTGTCCTACTGGTGTCTATCAACAGAGACCTGTACACTCCCGACATTACCAACTTACCAGCGACCTTAAATGTCAACGAAAGTACTGGACCAGGAACAGTAATTTTTAAAGGGCTGCCTCAAGATAAAGATTCCAACGTACGTTTTGTGACTTCCTTTTCATTTTTGTTACTTCCCTTTTATTGGTACATATGTAAATCAAAACCTATGCAAACTAGAACAAAGTTACATACTTTATGATATTGATGTCGAGGATACGAAAGAAATTGCTGCATAATGTACAGTAAAGCATAGACTGTCGTTCGGTCGTCTCGTTCGTATCCTGCCCGCTGCTATCCCATGTCGTCCTGCGTTGGTTTGGACTAGTATGTAGATCTTCAACTCTGAAGGAACACCCAAAACGTAAAACAAACCAAATGATTGGGATGATTGTAACGATTAATACCAGTATTAAAGACCTCCAAACAAGCTATCACAATATTGACCCGATTTTTTGATTTCTTCGTTCTGTTTCCGGTTTTAACGGTAGTCGACGCGGGCTGCCCTAAATCAAAACTAAAAATAATCTATAAAAATAAAAAGCTGATGTTATCCGATCAATACCCGCTAAATGTATCAATGATGTTGTAATAGTTGGGTGTAGTACTGAAAAGGCGTGTTTGTTTACAGTAAAAAAATGTTTCCCTTTCAGACCTTGCAATGTATAGGTCAGATGATGTTTAGGCCATTTGTTTCTTTGGCCAACGAATAACGAGCAAGGTGTCATGTGGCCAGCACAATGACCCACAACATTTACTTTCCCCAAACTAAAGTCATTTACCCATAAGGTCATATATATTTCACAAACGTGTATCATGGGCTGTCGCTGAGTACATTGGAACTCAGCGTCAGAGGCGTCATTGTGCACTGTGGGTAGGAGGTTTGGAGTGTCAAGGTCAGGACAGTACCACCACTAAAGACGGATGTCGCTCTTAGTTTGGGCCTCACTGATGGAGGAGGTTTGAGAAACATCAACACACATTTTAATTACACGAAACTGTATTGGTGTTCTAATTAGTGCTATAAGTTCAAGCTGTACTTAGGACTGTCGTGAAAGAAATTAATTTTTAACATACGGAAGATTTTCGTTGAGCCCTGAGCCTCTTCTTTTGGGCCATCAGTTATAGAAAAACTAAACAGCATCTTACTTTTTTTTTAAGTTGTATATATTTAATAAGATTTGGTGCTCTGTACATAGCATTGCAATAGGTAGCAAAAATCCATTAAAAATCTACAGTGTGTCTCTAAAACTAAAGTAAAGCAACTGTAAGAAGTATCTTTCAATATCAGTCGTGAAACAATGAACAAAGTGCAGTCTCTCAATGTTATAAATCCTTCATTGTAAATGACAACCAACATTGGTATCAACTCGATGGTGTTCCGACTCATTTCATTATTCAAGCACAACAATGACGTAATCAACATTTTCCACAGCGATGGATTGGTCGTAGAGGGCCAAAGGAATGACCACATCTCCAGACCTCACGATACTGGACTTTTGGCTATGGAGCTATACCAGAGATTTGAGTTCATGCTATCCATAATAATTATACAACACTCTACGAACTTAAAGAAACAATGCCCTATGAATTATTAAACATGAATCAAGAAGTCGTCCGTAAATGTTATTAGAGCTTCAGGAAACGATGCCATCTCTGTTTGAAGCCAGATATTGAACAGTCTAAACTGTTGCTATGAAATGATTTATAAGTTAGCGTTATTTGCTGTTACTGTATCTTGTGTTTAACGAAACTCAATACCTTTAGTCTGTTTTTACTGTTGATTTAATTTAGTTTTAGTGACAGAGACTTATGGATCACAATGTATTTCTTATATTAATGTGAATGTTTATTGATTACAGAGTCAAGTTGTTTGTGACATCACAGCAAGTTTCGTCAGCATATTCTTTCAAATCAATGCGTCCACTTGTGAGATTTCCATTCGAAATTCTCTCCGGTTTGATACTCAAACATCATACCAGGTGAGAAAATTTAGTCACTTGTTTTTTCGTTGAAATTAAGATATCGGTATATCATGGTGTTTATAGATACATCTACATTGAATTTAATAGCTGTGCAAATTCTGTTATCAAGAAAAAAATTCTTAAGAAATAAAGTGTATATATATATACACGGTGTAATTGTATTAATCAAATGAAATCAGTCTTGTAATTCGATTAGTAATAATTCTAGACTAAAAATAATAAATCTGCGTGATTAGAAATATATTTACCATCTTTTTTTGATTAGCGCAATTTCATGTTTTTAGCTTTCTCAATATTTTATTTCCCTAGCACTTGTCTGGACCAGTCACAAAAAAAAAAAGATGGGGGGGGGGGGGGGGAGGAGAGAAAGACGTGGGTATCTCTGAAGGTTGCCGTGATAGTTTTTTAAAATGTATTTTATAAAAAAAATTGTTTTACGACTGAACACTGAGCCAGCGAAATGCTTTTTAAAATAGAAGGATTCATAACTCTCTAATGTTAGTTTCAAACTTTTAAGCGATGTCCTCATTCTCTACACAAAGTATATAGAGGACTTTTTAAAACTTATACCGCCACATCTATCAAGTACAGTTTCTTGCCCTTAATTCTAAACCAAACAAAAAAAATTAATTGCCAATATTTAATTAAAAAATAAGCTATTTTTTAAAACATGTTTCCTTTTTTTTGTTAGGTAAAAGAAATAATTGTGCAAACTTTCAACTTGATTGGAGTGGGTGTGAGAGAGATAACGTGTACATTAATTTACCAGACAGACAGACAGACAGACACACAAAAAAAACCACTCAAAAACACTTTTTTGTTTTTTAATAAAACTTTTCACGTTTTTAGAAAATAATTATCATTAGCGACGTATCATGTGAAGCTTCTCCACGATTTATAGTATAAAAAGCCTTCATTGGACAAATTTATTTTGGGAAGAAGTACTTTTAGTGTGGGGTGACACCATTAGCTAACCACACTGGGTAACACCATTAGCTAACCACACTGGGTGACACCATTAGCTAACCACACTGGGTAACACCATTAGCTAACCACACTGGGTGACACCATTACCTAACCACACTGGGTAACACCATTAGCTAACCACACTGGGTGACACCATTAGCTAACCACACTGGGTAACACCATTAGCTAACCACACTGGGTGACACCATTACCTAACCACACTGGGTAACACCATTAGCTAACCACACTGGGTGACACCATTAGCTAACCACACTGGGTAACACCATTAGCTAACCACACTGGGTGACACCATTACCTAACCACACTGGGTAACACCATTAGCTAACCACACTGGGTGACACCATTAGCTAACCACACTGGGTGACACCATTAGCTAACCACACTGGGTGACACCATTAGCTAACCACACTGGGTAACACCATTAGCTAACCACACTGGGTGACACCATTAGCTAACCACACTGGGTGACACCATTAGCTAACCACACTGGGTGACACCATTACCTAACCACACTGGGTGACACCATTAGCTAACCACACTGGGTGACACCATTACCTAACCACACTGGGTAACACCATTAGCTAACCACACTGGGTAACACCATTAGCTAACCACACTGGGTGACACCATTAGCTAACCACACTGGGTGACACCATTAGCTAACCACACTGGGTGACACCATTACCTAACCACACTGGGTAACACCATTAGCTAACCACACTGGGTGACACCATTAGCTAACCACACTGGGTGACACCATTAGCTAACCACACTGGGTGACACCATTAGCTAACCACACTGGGTGACACCATTACCTAACCACACTGGGTAACACCATTAGCTAACCACATTGGGTGACACCATTACCTAACCACACTGGGTGACACCATTACCTAACCACACTGGGTAACACCATTAGCTAACCACACTGGGTGACACCATTAGCTAACCACACTGGGTAACACCATTAGCTAACCACACTGGGTGACATTATAAGTTCATCTTTACTTTTGTTTCTGTTTAGATTCCTGTTCAAGTGTATGACATCTTCTGGACAAACACTAAAGTCACTAGGACACTAACAGTCATAGTCAATCGTAATGTGAACTCTCCAGTGTTTTCTGGACCGTCCACTGCCAGCATCAACAACAGTTTCTCACCTGGTGACACGGTCCTTGCACTGACCGCCAATGACGCTGACGGGGTAATTGGAATGTTTATCCATTTGAGATTTTCCCGATAAGCTAACGAATGTCAAGGGCGCTCAATCGAACTTCTCCGCTGCCAACTAAATTAAAAGAGCTTTCATTGTAACAATATCTTAATGAGTTGCAGTTCATCTTTTTATCGTAGTTTTCCATCTGTTCTTAAATCAGGCATGAAGTTAAAATCAAGTCACAAGCTTGTCTCAAAGATTAAGCCACTGTGAAACCGCAAGCAGCTAATTAAGTCAGTCGATGAAAACTGTCTTCCTTGGATAACTGTGGCAGTTCTAGATCTTCCTATTTAACTTATTTAGTGCTACAAACGGAGGAACTTAGAACATTTGATTCTGCAGAGCTAAAAAGTCCACAAAAAAAGTATCACATACCTATTTAAAAAGACTTAATTTAGCAGCAATTCCTTTTTTTGTACATCAAATACTCCAAAAAGCTAGCTGTTAATAGGTATTTCACTCTGGATGAAAATGTACAATTAAGATTTAACTCTTTTAATCACGGCAAATTTTTAAAATTTTCTTCAGTAAATTTTTTTGTGTGCATAAGTTGAACAAATGTATTCAATATATCCTTTGGTTTAAACCTTATACATTATAATTATTGACAGGATCATCTGACCTTTACGAAGGTCAATGCAAATGACAATTCCAGTGCTAATTTTATTGTGGACAGTTCTACCGGGAATATAATTCTAGTCAAGCCACTGCCTGGACAAGCTCTTTACTCAGTAAGTAGTAACAGTATCTTTTAAATTGGACAGTGCATTTTGCTTAACTTTTATTGTAATTTTTAAAAATCCAATGAAAGGTAAAATGAACAAAATGTCAAGGTTAATTGAAACCACAACTCATCTCTTGAACACATCAATCATACAGTATTTAGATAGCAGGAAGCTGAGGGGACTATGGGTCACTGGCGGATCCAGGGGGGGGGGCGGTAGGGGCGATCGCCCCCCCTCACTCGGCCGACCCCCCCCCCCCCCCCCGAAGGGGGGGCGGACGAATTTTAGTATAGAATTCACACAATTTGTATACGAATTTATTACTTATTTTAATAATATATACTAATTATTTATATTTCAACCTATTTTTAGATTATTTCGCCCCCCCTCTAGTATGTTGGCCGATTTGGTGGGGTCGGGAGGGGGCGATGGTATCAATCCCGCCCCCCCACCCATACACTTTCGAGTGGGGGGGGCGGTCCAATTTATTTGTAGAAATCACAGCTTGCTAACAGAAACAATTAAATATATATATATGATTAAAACTTGTTATTAATATTTGAACCGACCTTTATATTATGTCGTTCCCTGTTTGCCGATTGGGGGAGGGGGGGCGAATACCTCTACTGCCTAAGCCCTTTGAGTGGGGGGGGGGCGGTCCTACTTTTATAGAGAAATCATAGTTTGTGAACAAAATTCAATTAATATATACATTTTATATTATGTCAATCCCCTTCTGGTATCTTGGCCGATTCGGTGGAGTTGTGGGGAGAGTGATTGCATTTACTGCCCTCCCACTCTAGCCCTCTGAGGGGGGGGGGGGGGGCGGTCCTATTTTTATATCATAGTTTGTGAACAAAATTAGTTGAGTCGCCCCACCCCTATTCTTTAATGTCAAATGCAATCTTTAGCAGAAATTATTAAAAGAGCGAGGATTAATCGTTTTCACTCTAACGCCCCTCTCATTTCCAGACATAATTTATGTAATTTCACATGAATTTATCAAAATTATTTTAAGAAAGTTAGAATTCAAACGAAATTTTTAGTATAAGAGTCATGATTGAGAAGTTCTAAACCCAAACTACTCTAAACATAGTCGCCTTTTCCCAACCTTTACTCAATCTGAAATTGTTCTAGTTAAATAAATTTGGGACTATAACTCACAATTTATACTTTAATTTTATTGAATATTATTTATCGAATAATTCTTTTTTCGGCGGCGATCCTCAAAGCCAAATCTAAATATGTGGAGTATCTTATCTTCTCAAGGAACAAATCGGTTTTATTTGCAATGTAATAAGGGTCAATAAATTCATATTAGAATATTTTTCAAGTACAACATTATTTAAAAGGTCCTTTTTTAATAGTATGAAAAATGAGCTTTAGGTCAGGAGAATGCGTTTCTTCTATGAAGTATGCAAGAAATGGTTTTTGGCGTCGGAACCCCACTGATGAATAATGAGCTGTAGATGTCAGGAGAATGCGTTTCTGCAGTGAAGAATGCAAGAAAACGCTTTTGGCGTCGGGGCTTCGCCCCGAATTCTTTTTATGAATAATGAGCTGTATATGTCAGGCGAATGCGTTTCTGCAGTGAAGAATGCAAGAAAACGCTTTTGGCGTCGGGGCTTCGCCCCGAATTCTTTTTATGAATAATGAGCTCTATATGTCAGGAAAATGCGTTTCTGCATTGAAGAATGCAAAAAAACACAAAAAACGCTTTTGGCGACGGGGCTTCGCCCCGAACTCCATTGATTAATAATGAGCTGTAGATGTCAGGAGAATGGGTTTCTGCATTGAAGAATGAAAGAAAACGCTTTTGGCGTCTGGGCTTCGCCCCGAATTCTTTTTGAATAATGATCTGTATATGTCAGGAGAATGCGTTTCTTCAGTGAAAAAAGCAAGAAAACGCTTTTGGCGTCGGGGCTTTGCCCCGAAACCCACTATGGAACCTTATAGCGCTGCCCCAGTTATTTTGTTTTTCGCCGAAGGTTGAGAAATGCTGCTTTTTTTGTCATATATATATATATATATATATATATATATATATGCTGTACGTACGTTTATGCATAGGGTTAGGGTTTACTGGGCGTTAGGGTTAGGGTTTGGAAAAAAATCGCCCCCCCCCACTCCAAAGTTCTGGATCCGCTAGTGCTATGGGTAGTGTTTGTACAGATTTGGTTGAGTTCATTTTGGAATCTTGAATTATCAGATTGTTTATTTTAGATTTTGTTTCAAGAATGTCTTACAAACACGTTATTGTTTATTTTTAGAAAAGTGAAATTAACATTTTGTATTAGAGTGTAGTTAACATTTAGTATTAAAGTGTTATATTTTTTTTATATACAAGGGCAGTTAAAATTTAAAAAAATAAAAGTGTAGTTAACATTTTTTTTTAAATGAAAGTTTAGTAAACATTTTTAAAAATAAGAGTGTAGCATACATTTAAAAAAAATAGTGTAGTTAACATTTTTTTTTATTAAAGTGTAGTTAATATTTTATTTAGGTAACGAAAGGGAAATTCAATAATTATGACTTTTTGAGTAGGAGAGACATAGAGAGAGAGAGAGAGAGAGAGAATATAGAGGAGGTTGAGAAGATAGAGAGAAAAAACAAACAGAAAAAAGACAGAGACAAAAGCAAGAGAAAACACAGAAAGAGCAAAAAGAGAGAGTAAAAAAGAGAGATTGAAATAGGAGTGAGCAGAAGAGAAAACAGATAGAGAGAAAAGACGTCGAGAAGACAGAAAAAGACATAGAAAGTGAGAGAAAAAAGAGAGAGAAATTAGAGATAGAGAAGACAAAACAGGGAAAGAGAGACAAAAATAAAGAAATAAAGCAGAGGGAGAAATAAATTAGAAAAAGATAGAGAAAGAAATTGACATAGAAGAAAGAAGGAGAGGTAAAGAACAGTGAGAAAGAGACCGAGACAGAAAGAGAAAGAAAAAGATAAAAATAGGGAGAAAATGATAGAGGCAAACAGGAAATAAGACAGAAAGAGAAACCTCTTTTAATTTACAACCACCACTGTTACAAGATTGGTGTTATTCATACCGTCCACAATCCTAATCTTCTCCTTTCCCTCCGAATCTTATTTCCTTCTCTTATTCTTCAATGAACAACAGCATTAGCACACACACACACACACACACACACATACACACTCAACCCTTCTCTTATACCAGCCACCTCATTATATAAAAACATTTATTTCTTCTCTCTGGGTTTCTCTTAGTTTGATGTCCAGGTCTCCGATAACCGCGCCTCGTTGTCCCGGAACAGCACAGTCAAGGTCACGGTTAATGTCACCAATGTCCAGTTCCCACCGTACTGGCTGAACGCTCCATACAACGCAAGCATCAACATCAACGCCTTTGTCTCCAGCGAGGTACCGGTCAGCATTAGGGCAGCTAAAACTAACTTACTGGTGAGTTTGTGGGTGAATGAGTCTCTTGCAAATAGGTCAAGAAAGACCAAGTAGTTTTACACCATACTTGCTTGTCACGTAGACTAGTCAAAATTTAAGATATATTAAATAAAATAATGTTGTTAAAAATGTCAAGGTTTATTAATTAAACTTTTTTTTATTCCCACATTTTTCAAGGGCAATCTCAAATATCGAATCTCCGGCGGTGTTCCAGAGGATGCCAAGAACACTTTCAATATCAACGAAAACTCTGGGAAACTAACTTTGAGTCGGAATCTTGTAAACTTTCGATCCAGTGCTGTGGTATGCTGCATGTGCACATATGTTAAGTTTAATCAGATCAAATATGTATTTTTTTTGGGGTAGTTACTAAATAGGTTTAAAAGTACGCGAATAATGATGAAGATTTTGTTTGACATAAGGGCGTAAGAATACTAGCAACATTTTTTTCATCCTTCAACATTTATAACAAATAACATATTTCTTTTTTTTTTGTCTGGTAAATGAAATCAATGTTGAAAATATAAGCCTCATATATTTTTTTAACTTTTTAAACACTGCTAAGATGAGAATAATACATGTGTAGTGCAATAGCAATGCTATATGAATATATATATACTTGTTGCTCTGTATGAATTTGTTATACATTTGACAAATATAAAATAAAACAAGAGGTATTACTTGACCACAATATGAGCTTTCACAAATGTAGCGTCTTGTTTTCAATCAATACTCTTTTAACCCTTGAAGTGCTGAGCTATTTTACAATGAGTGCATACAAAATGGAATTACAATTCTGATGTTTAGAGGCTAAACTACCACACGCTTTTTAAGGGTTAAAGATCTCGTGGTTACTAGATTTTATACATACAGTGCTTAATGTTTCCATGGCAACATTTTAGCTCGTACCTTTTTTTATTGACAGGTTTTTATCGAGGCTTTTGATGACGCAGTACCAACTGAAGTGATCTATTCTACAGTCACTATATATTTTGTACGTAACCTGAGTCCGCCAGTCTTCACGTTACCCACATATAGTGCCGCTATTAATGACTATGACCCTCCAGGAACCAACGTTATCACAATAGGTGCCATAGACACTGATCTTTTGGTAAGTTGTTTAATAGGTGCCCTAGACATTGATCTTTTGGTAAGATGTTTAATAGGTGCCCTAGACACTGATCTTTTGGTAAGTTGTTTAATAGGTGCCCTAGACATTGATTCTTTGGTAAGTTGTTCACTAGTCCTTTGGTAAGTTGTTCAATAGGAGCCTCAGACACTGGTCCTTTCTTAATAGGACTCTTAGACACTGATTCTTTGAAAAGTTGTTTAATAGTTGCCACAGACACTGGTCCATTCTTAATAGGACTCTTAGACACTGATTCTTTGGTAAGTTGTTTAATAGGAGCCTCAGACACTGGTCTTTTCTTAGTAGAACTCTTAGACACTGATTCTTTGGTAAGTTGTTTAATAGGACCCTCAGACACTGGTTCTTTCGTAAGTTGTTTAATAGGAGCCTCAGACACTGGTTCTTTCGTAATAGGACTCTTAGACACTGATTCTTTGGTAAGTTGTTTAATAGGAGCCTCAGACACTGGTTCTTTCGTAAGTTGTTCAATAGGAGCCTCAGACACTGGTCCTTTCGTAAGTTGTTCATTAGGAGCCTCAGACACTGGTCCTTTCGTAAGTTGTTCAACAGAAGCCCTTTGGTAAGTTGTTCAAATCTAAAAATATTCAACTAATAGTTAACGTTTGAAAGAAGACTTGCGATCATTTACTGGCTGTGTCGTACACTACAATCTTCTCTTACTTTAACATCATGTCACTTCACCAGTAATAGTAACTGAAGTGTGAGTGTTGCTGTTTGCCAAGATATTTACGATGAAGGCGATCGAGCTTGTTCTTTGTGCTGCATACATATAGGAAGCTGTTTAGTGAAGAGATCTTTGGCAAGGTCTATGTCTTGGGATATCAGATGTGTCTTGTGTCAGGGGCAGGCATGGTGATAGTGAATGTGTTATTTCTCTGTTCGTATTTTGATGTGAAAGGGTTATACCCATTTGTTTATATCCCCAAGTGAGAATGTGAACAGTATACACGGGATGGTTTTGAGTTTTCCTTCTATAATGGAGAAAAAGAAGTTGTCAGTTGTTAGCATCAAGTAGAAGAGAACGGATGTTCGATTGCTAGTACGGAGAGTTTCCTATAGAAATACAAAACTTGTAATTTCATGAAGGATAAAGTTGTTCTGGATTCCTTTAGAAATATTTGGGTTATCAATAAAGTGTTGACTATCGATCCACAGTAATCGTTGGTAAGTAATCCTTAATGAGCCAAGAAAGGTGCCTGACAGTTAAAAGCATCGTCCTTCCAATGCTTATATGAAGCGTTGCTGTAGTTTGTGTTCTTGGGGTCTGCCGCACTAGTAAATCGAAAGATCTTTATGTGGGCTTCAAGATAAAGCTTCCTTTGTTTTTAGACTTTTCATACATTTTTCTATTGTATATTTTAATTTCTTCTTTTAATAATTAGAGTTTTCAATACTTTTTGTCATTTCTTGTCTTTGTCTGTCTAGACTGTCAGTGATAATTGTTTCTAAATAATAGAGTCGATGAGCCAAAAAAAAAGTTTTAAAGATATGATACAATTTATTCATTTAACCCCATCCCCCCTATTATAAATAACATAGACGACAAATAAAAATCACAATATTTCCAGACGTTAATCCCTAGTCATCTATTAATATCTTATCATGCAACTTAATTGATACTGAAACTTCTTTTAAAATATTATAATTTACCTACTAATATTTGATATGTAGCATTGATTTTCTATAGCATAATTTAATCTGCATGGTAAGTGTATAAATATGTAGGTCACAGTTGGGTCTGCATGTCAATAAAAGAGTTGTATCTTTCAAATTGTAGTCACCAGAAAATATAATAGTTTATAAGTTGGATACTACTACGAATGGCTCTGACTACTTTGATGTCAACATGTATACTGGACTTATCTCAGTGGCTAAAAGAGTTTCACAGGATGCAGGAAAACCAAATACCTACACAGTAAGATTTTATTGTAAATTATTTGTACTATGTACATTTGGCTTGCATAGAATACTAACTGTAGTGTACTAGTTTTATAATTATTAATATTAGAGAGTCCTCCATCTGATTGCTTGTTACGTTTTTTAAACGGTTTTTCTTCTACTGTTTAATGGGTTGATGGACCGAGCGGTAAAGCGTTTGGCTACCGAACCGAATATCTCGGGTTCGAATCTTGATGAAGATTGTGAGTTTTGAATCCACACAAATATAATGGGTATTTGACATTAGTTGGTGGAAAAGAAAAGGCAGTTGGTCGTTGTGCTGGCCACATGAATCTCTAGTTGATTGTGGACCACAGAACCATTTGACTCTTGCATCCTCTGCTCCGAAGATTGCAAGGTCTGGAAGGTGTAATTACTTTAATATTGTACTCTTTAACTAATGACTAAAACACAAATGTTTTTTTTTAGCTCTATATTACTGCACAAGATCCAAGCCTGGACCCAAGGTCTTCCACCGCTACAGTGTCAATTAATGTTTATCGAAATGTAGCGCCATTACTAGACAGAGATCAATACATTGCTCAAATCTCTGATACACAGGAGGTCATGATGCCTTTCCTAAATGTTTTGGCAACAGATTCGAACTCACTAGTAAGTAAAAGTATTTTTTGAAAGATGTAAAGAGTATATGCATTGAAACATTTAGTCTTTAAATGTGTTAGATTGTTAGGCTTAGATTATCTCAAGTTTATATTATTGTTTTGAGGTGTCTGTGCGTGTTTCTGAAGTAACTCTTAGAAAAAGGGAGCGGATGTTTTGGTTGTATAGGTTTAAAACATTCTGAGGAAATCGAAGAGCCTGTTTGTCGTAATACTGGTGTGAAAATTAAAGAGAAGAGATATGAGACAGAAGAGACATGAGACAGTAGAGACGGAATTTTTAGTTTTAAATTTCATTTCCGTTTCTACACATACCTAGTCTCAATTTGAATCTGTAAAACTGTAAAATTA
Organism: Biomphalaria glabrata; assembly: GCF_947242115.1. Taxonomy (NCBI): domain Eukaryota; kingdom Metazoa; phylum Mollusca; class Gastropoda; family Planorbidae; genus Biomphalaria; species Biomphalaria glabrata. Next base: position 12,346,909 of record NC_074712.1, on the reverse strand, counting down.
AAAGTTATGTTCAGATTTGTTTTAAAAGAAGCATGCTTATGTTTAAGTTTCACATAAGAAATATAATACGCTTCAATCGGATTAGTTGTACTAGCAGTTGTAGATCTACAAACCCACAACCGAACATTAAAAATGATGTTTCTTGAATGATACGTCTTTTATATTAGTGAAAGTACTTAACATCTATCAAACATTTATCTAACTCTTATCTATCAAACAATCATCTATCTAACACGCATCTTAAATTTATCTTACACCTAAATCACACTTATCTGTCTAAAACTTATCCGCCTAATACTTATCTATATAAGAATTATCTAACGTTTATCTAACTCCTATCTGTCTAACACTTATCTATTTAACCCCTATCTACCTAACTCATATGTTTCTAACACTTATTTATATAACACTTATCTGTGTAACACTTATCTGTGTAACACTTTTTTTTATCTAACACTTATCTGTGTAACACTTATCTGTGTAACACTTTTTTTTATCTAACACTTATTTATGTAACACTTATCTGTCTAAACCTAATATATCTTGACAATTATCTAACAATTATGTAACACTTATCTGTCAAACGCCTATGTATCTAAGAATTATGTGCAGCCGTTTTTGTATATGCTACTATTTACTGGATATGTGCTATGTATTATAGTTCCGAAACAGCTTAACTTTATATGTCTAAAATAATTTATTACATTTACTAATTTTTCCTATTTATAAAAATAAAGCTTCTACAATATTTAAATGTATTGAAGTAAATCTCGATTTGTGTTTTGCATTTAGCTTTGCAATGTTAAATTTCACAATTTTTAGTTTAGCGAAAAGTGAATTCACATTTTTTCCCAAGACCACTGTATTTTTACAATACCTCCATTCAAGTCAGCTGCAGTGTAGGAATGCGATGCTGAGACCATTTAAAGTTGCTTCGATTCAATATTGAAGTGTATAAGTTTTGATTATATTTTGAAGTAAATTTAATCTAGATTACATCACGATTCTAGATCTAGGAGTAGACTAGAGCTTAAGTTTAGGTGCAGTTAGGTGCAGTGTTAGATCTAGATGTCCATATAATGAAGATATCAATAAATAATCTAACAACTATGTATTTTCCACTGGCCGTATCAGAAACATCGTATGTTCAAGCAGCTGACAGTGTCACGTGTTTGATACCCGGTTTGAACCCAATATATCTTTAGTTACTTTTTTTTTTGTTATTATTCTATTGTAATGAAAGTTTAATACTAGAGTAATTAGAGGTATTGGAACAAAAAGTGTTTTTGTTTTGTTTTTCTTGATCATCATCTGCACAGAAAACTTAATGAAATGGTCGAATCAAAGAATTAGAGAGTTCACCATCCAGGAGTTTGAGATGGAAGAAATTTGGAAGATTATTGTTTTGAATTGGAAGATACTTTTAAGAATACAAAACGTGTGCTTTTTTTTTTTTAAATGCTTGTCGTAATTCTGATGCTGTTTATGTAACACAGAGACCCGACTCGGACAACGGCAAGATGGACTTCAGTATTACCAACATTAACAATGGGACAGACATCCGGACGCTGTTCGGTATTGATAACATCGGCCAGATCTATCCAGTGAGATCATTGAGATATTTGACAACATCAGTGTACACTGTGAGTATCCTATGATCGGTTCCGTCATTTCATCCCCGGTCATTTCATCCCCAAATCCAATAAAAAAAAACTAGTTATAAAAAATGAAATCAACAATATTTCATATATTTATTTTAATTTACATGACAAAAAGAGAGACACATGAAATAAGAATAGAATATAATGTCATTGAAAATATAAAAATGTAACATTTATAGATATAAGTCTAGAGATAATGTAATAAACTGTTTTTTGCGTAATAATTAAAATCAATAAGATAGGCTATTGATAATAGGTACAGAAGACGATCCATTGATTCGTATTGCTGTACATCATTTGTAATTTCTTAGCCAGTGTTGCTTATTACTTAAAGTCAGCCCTTATTAGAATACATACGACGTTATATCAGGGTTTGAAATGACACGCTCTTAATCAGGAACAAAACGATGGACAAGAAAAAAAAGTGAAAGATGGCTGTCAGGAGTTATCAGCGACATGATCATAAAGTAATCGTTCTCATCTCTAAAACGATTTCCACTACTTCCACTACACCTTGGACTTTGATGAGAAGTTATGATCCCAATTATTCTAATCATACTGCTATCTCTCAAACGATTTGTGCCCACTTCAACCACACACGTATAAATCATTGATTTAAACTATCATTTTGTCAAGTTTTTTTTAATTTTGTTTTCTTGTTTCCATTAACCAATCTGTAAACAGAGTTTCATTGTTATACCCATAACAAGTCCACCTAGAAGCCCAGCTGGTAAATTACATGTACTCTTCATAAAACACAATGTAAAAAAATACTTAATTAAACATTTGTATAACATATAGTTCATACTACTTTATTTATTCTCTCTTGCAACAGTTCCAAGTTGTGGTGTCAGACCGTGGTGTCCCCTCACTGACAGATACTGCCAACGTGACTGTAACCGTGACATCCACTCCGGGCGTTATATTCAGCCCCACCTCCTCAACGTACAATCTGCCAGAGAACAACACGACGCCAGCTTACTTGGAGACTCTAGGTGCAATTAACTCTGCAGGCAATGTAAGACAGCCGAATATTTAAAAAAAAATAATCAACGTATATGTTAAGTTAACCTGTATTCAGTTTTATTGTACCATGGAATAAATCTCTTGTATAACTTGAACTGTTAGTGGCGCATTCGAACTTTTTAAAGCGCCATTCGAGCGTAAATTTTTTATTCAAATCTGAGTTCCCCTTATCTATTATTCGTGGGGCCATGAATATTATAATGTAAATAAGTTTAGTTTAGTGAGAGGGAAGACAATAAGTCAAGTCTCCATCCTACAACCGTGACATCGATACTTACTCAAAAAATTTGAAGAGATTTTCCTTTTAAAATGAAGACGTAGCCAGTGATGGTAGCAAGCATGAAGTCTTGTCCAGTGATGGTAGCAAGCATGAAGAAATGGGGGAGTAGGAAGCCGATGACAACTTTCAACAGATTTCAAAAATAAAAAAGAAAATAATGATACAAATAAAAATAATAATCTGGAAACATAATGATGTGGTGACGCCTCTAACTAATCGCACAGGGTAACACCAAACCCTAACAGTTGTTTTTTTCTGGGAGAATCCATAACATTAGGTAATCCAAATTCCATTTATATATATATATATATCCCTAAAGTAAGCACAAGAGAGGATCAGTAAATTTCTTAGACCTTCAGCCTTTATCTGGTAGCTTAGTTGTAGTCAGATCACAATGCCATATCCCGAGATATATTTATTAAAAAAATATGTCCAAGTGCAGCTTATAATTAGCAATTGATGGCACCACAGACTGCTTCTTTAGTAGATCCAAGCCCAACCCTTTCTGAGAAAAGTCTTAACCCCTATCTTGTGAAAATGTAAACAAAGTCCCAAAATTGTTCTATAATTAGGGTGGTAAGTAAAGTTGTTTTATTTGTTTGTTTGTTCCAGAGTGCTTTACTGTATGAGAATGTGGCCGATGGGTTCGCTAAACTTGCCTTCAGTGTGAACGCTACTTCCGGTGACATCACCCAGATACTGCCCTTCAGTAGTGATCCAGTCAGGTCACTATCATACGTGGTGAGTTCTGAGAACAGGATTTCTTCGCCATATTGTGTGTGTGTGGCTCTATGTTGTGTGTCTATACTTATTGTCTGTCTGTCTCTGTTGTGTTGGTCACTATTTCTATAGAGCTTTTAACTTTCTATAAATGTATCATAAATTCAATTAGAAGGAAAAACAAAATAGTCTTTCTACATCATTTTGAGCTTCTGTTCAACTATCAATAACATTCATAGTTCTTAGCCTTCACAAAACGTTACCTGCTTGATGTGATTTGAACTGAAATCTTTATTTCAATAGATTTGAACCAGGAAGCTTGATTTATATATTGCTTTTATATGACTCCAGGAAATGAGAAGAATGGGTTTTGGATTTAGTATAAGATCATTGATCAGAGAATATAGTAGCAGCCATTGTACTTACAAGTATACATTCTATTCAGTTCTATTATGCATTTGGTTTTAGTTAACAGTGCGTGCCTATAGACAGAATGATCCAACAATACAAGCTTTTAAGACCGTCAGGATTAATGTGAATAGGAACCCCAGCCCTCCAGTGTTTGGACTTCCTAGTTACACATTTACAGTGCCTGAGAACCAGGCACTAGGAAGTGTCATCGGCAAGGTCAATGCCACGGATTCAGACTTTGTAAGTACTGTAAACCCTAGTTTTAAAGTTACAGAACTATTATACTTTATCTCACGGATTGTAGCATATTACAACTATCTACTACTTATTGTTTGTTAGAGACAATCAGTAACTGTATCTATTTTAAATGTATGTAACATTTAGGACATTTCAGCTTCCAAACTCTACATTGGTTAATTCAATCTCTACCTCAACTTTAAAAATGTAAAGTTACCGTCACCTATCAATTAGAATGTTGCACCATTGGAGCATTACATATGATCTGTGGACCATCTTTCACATTCGATTCTACCTTTTGTCTTGACTAAAGTCTTCCTCAATGATAAGCTCGTCCATACTTCGATGTTGACTTCCCATCGCTTTCTGCTTCTTCTTCTTTACCCTGCTACTGTCCCCTGCAGGAAGTACTTTGCAAACCGTGAGGCTAGTAAAATAAGAAAAGTCAAAGTACTAAATTATGGGATACTAATTGTGATAGTTTAAATAAATCTATGCACTAATCGATAAATGTAACCTTATTTCTGTTGAGACCAATAGCACTTTGCTACGTCATAGAGACCTGTGACGTGGCATCGAGCTATTGGTCTAATTTCCCACAGGTTGTGACGTTGCAGACCTGTGTTTGGGCCTTCTATATCGATAGGTCTTGGTTGTAGGCGTATTCTATTCTTGTTATCAAACTTTAAATCTTATATCTTATATCTTAAATCTTAAATCTTATACTTATATCTTATAGCTTATATCTTATATCTTTTATCTTATATCTTATATAATTCAGACGTTACTTTAAAAGAGGATTTAAACATAATTCTTTTGTGAACAAAAACGTCAATGTAACTTTTATTAACAATGAAGACATTCATCTTGACATGAGATGTTCATCTAGTTGTATGTTAAACAAAAAAAAAAATCGAACTCACTACAAATGCACATCTTTAATGTCTCGCTTCTATGATTTGTCTCCCGTTCTACTGGCACCCACGTGACTTTCTCCCATAAATTATGACATACCTCGTTGTGGTCTCATCATTAGTCGAAACTAAAGGTCCCTTTCCTTATTGTAACCTTGGAAATATACACATACTCCATAATGATGGGACTACTTCCATGATTTTCAGCGGCCCCCGAACGGAGAAAAGACGCTATTAGTTTTGTGTAGAATGTCCGTCTGTCCGTCCGTCCCGTTTAGATCTCGTAAACTAGAAAAGATAGTGAAAATATGCCATCATAATATTTTAGACCATTCAAAGTTCTGATGCAACGGCTACGTTTTTCTTTTCTGAAAGCGAAAAATCAAATTTTTAAAATCACTTACGCAAGCAGTTGTTTCATAAAAATACACCACCTTTACAACTATGCACTATTAAAAGTAACAAACACAGGAGGCTCTTTAGAAGGGGAGATGACTACTTACCATATTTTTACCATGTTTATGCAAATGGTTGTAGATTTTTTGTGACAAGTTTTTTTAATTACATTACTATTGCAAAGTTATATAAGTTCTGTCATACTAACTAAAACATTTACACAAAAAAATGTTTTCTTTATTTTTAAAAGAGAACAAATCTATTTAGTAAGCATATAAGTTGGACATATTTTAAAACAACAATTAATAAGTAGTTTTTTATATTAACGCGTGAACTGCCGGGCGCATCAATTGGAATAGTACACTTAACTATTTTTTTTTTTTTTACAGGATTTGAATAAGAGATTGTCCCTTTACAAAAGAAATAAATCAATTAGATAATCATAATAAGACATCAATTATGCCAGGTTTACAATCTAACTTCACATTCACTTTCACCTATCCTTTGGTCTGCTAGACAAGATCTGTCAACCTTCTTTCTCCATTCTTCTCTGTAATTTGTCTTTGATAGAATGTCATTCTGATATTCTTTCTGAAAATATTGAAACCTGCTTTTTTTTTATCTGCCTGGGTGGACCACTTCGGGGGCCGATTTTGAGTTTGTGTTTCCACACAAGCAGTCTGTAACCTCGTTGCTTCTTGATTTGCAATGAATCTACATTTAGAAGTTTGAAATATCTGATCTGATATGTAAAAAATTGAATGGAGCTAGACACATTGTTGAGAATAAACATAACGTTAGATTATTGACATATTCAAACCGGGATCTTATTTCTGTTACCGGTCGTTGACTTATAGTACCAATTTGCTGGTAGACAACTAGACCTTTGCAGGAGCAATATATCTAAACTTAACAAAAACTTCAAATAACAAAATATGCTTTATTTATAATATAGACAAAACCAACCTGTGGTAAATGAAATAAATGTAGTTGAGTTTAGTAATAATATTTTTTAACAACATCTATCTCACTACAATAACACAACCTTTCAGTCTCACGTTATGGAGTCGTCCGAACTAAGACCAAAATGACGACATTGCCACCAATGTTGCATCATTCACAACCAATCGCTAACTTTTCCCATCGTTACCATAGAAACACACACACACACAATAACAATGGCGAAGATATGTCCACAGATTTGACCAAACTTATTTCCCGTACATTTAAGATTCAACACTTATTTCAACTAAAATAAAGAATTTATTAAATAATAATTTAATTTTTGGTGTCAGTTTTAACCATCAGTTCAAGCATTCTTATGTACTTTGTGACCCTAGTGTACGAAATGATCACCTCCCCTTAGAGACTTCGTGGCCTAATATACCTGTTACTTGAATTTTTACAACGCTTATGTAAAATCACTTTGCGGCCATTAGAACTTTCTGGATTCTGGCAATCGATTTTTTCGACCATTTCTACTTATCCAATCGACATTAAATTTGGTATGCAAGCTCATGCATGATGACAACACATTAATGAATAATAAAATAAAACATTTAATTGAGTCGTTATTATTTAAATTACGTTTGTTGTATTCGATATGTAATAAGCTAATGGGAGATAACCCTTGCGTGGAGAATCAGGTGATAAGAATTGAAAGATAACTGGAGACAAATAAAATAATGAAATGTCAATGTAATGATTTTTGTGGAAGAATTTATTTAAATTTATCAGTTATAAACAAAACTTTTTAATTGATTGGGTCATTAACATTGTTTTAATTGATATTTTCATACATTGCTTTTCCTTCTATAAAAATATTATTACATTAAAACACTTAATAGACCTCGCAACATACGTATATACAGGGTCAGTTCTACGCCACTGCAACCTATGCAACCCCAGTGGGCCCCGCACTTTCATAGGCCCCGCGAGAATTCTAGGTGTAAAAATTCTAGATGTAAATTATTAGATTAAACCATTTTAACTTATTATTAAAGGGTTCCTGGAATTCTCCTGAAATTCTAAAATATACGAAAAAGTCATGAAAATCTCCTGAAATTATTAAAATCTTCTGAAAACTGATGCAAATCTTAAAAACAGACAAAATTGTCATTTTGGGGTGTCATTAAATATGAACAACGCCAATCCTACTCGCGATAAAAAATATCGGCATTGTCAGCTTTCATTTAATAAAAATATAATAATAAGGCGAATTTTATCCAAAGCAAGAAGTTCTAATACATAATTTTTTATAGTCCCTGGCATACAAATATAGATCTATATCTATCTCGACCTCTTAAAAATAGATAAAAGCAATATTTTGCTAGTCGATAGTAATAATAAAAGGCAGATCTAAATGTTTATCTGCTTTTTGTTGGAAAACTACTATCTACTGTAGATGGCTCGTAAAGTTAATTTGACTGTGATTTTTTACTTAGTAAAGTATAAATAAAATACAAAGACGAATTTATTTTGTAATATAAAATCTTAATTTTCACTTATTACCCTTAACACAACCCAGAATGGGCCCCGCGCAATCCGTTTCGAATAGGGCCCGCAATCTGTAGGACCGGCCCTGCATATATACACCACAGTTGCAGCTACATTTATTCAAAAAAAAAAAAAAAGTACAAGGCTTCAATGACATAAACAGTTTAAAACTCACTAAAACGTTAAAAAAATATTATTATAAGAATTAACTAGGGAGTTTCATGACACTGATATGCAAAGTCTGTTTAGGATATTTTATTTAATTATTTGTACTCCAATACTTTCTTGCAAGATTGTCTTAGCAAATCAACAAATTCGAAATACATCTTAATACTTTAAATAAATGTAAAAGGAATCAATGTATGTAATGGTAAAATAATGTTGACATATCAATCATTTTATATGTGTGTTTTTTCTCTCTATTTTTAGGGCTTAGCAGGGGACATAACCTACTCTATTTCTAAAACATCCAACTCGCCACTAACGAGTTATGTTTTCTTCCATGTTGATCAGTACAGCGGAGAGGTATCCATCTCTCGCTCACTAGTTGAGGACCATCTGACCTCCACGTACAAGGTAATCCACTTTGAAGTGTCATAGACTTCACATTTGGATGTGTACTTCTGTACATTCTATAATTATGAGATCCACAGGTTGTATCATTAAATGATTGTCTGAAGGAATCTTAGATTCCAGACATTATTTCAGTATTTATATTACAAGACTGGAAAGCAAACAATTTATTTAATAGTGTTTCTAGTTCTTAAAAAAAGCACAATCCTATCTCACACAATGACAAGTCACACAATGACACGCCACACTGACATCTCACTGAATGACATCTCAATCAATGAGATCTCACGCAATATAATCTAACATAATGGCATCTATGATATCTTTCACAATGGCATCTCAAACAATGGCATCTCACACAATGACATCTCACACAATGACATCTCACACTATGACATCTCACACAATGACATCTCACACAATGACATCTCACACAATGACATCTCACACAATGACATCTCACACAATGACATCTCACACTATGACATTTCACACTATGACATCTCACACAATGACTTCTCACACAATGACATCTCACACAATGACATCTCACACAATGACATCTCACACAATGACATCTCCGTTGTTCCAGTTTCCTGTTGTAGTGACAGATAATGGAGTCCCCCAGTTCACCTCTACCTCCACATGTACAGTGAATGTCTTGAGGAACATGAACGGACCAGTCTTCGTACCAAACAACACCTACACAGTCTACATCAAAGAGGACGCCCCTGTGGGACTACAGATTCTAGACCTGAATACTACTGAAGCTGATAACGTTAGTAGTAGCATTTTATTTTATTTTTTTTAATTTTGACTTTTCCAAATCATGTCAACCCATGTTTGTTTTTACAACGTAGCCTTGTGACAGGGTTTACATTTCAGTCTTTTGAATGACTGGGTTTACATTTCACAGTCTTGTGAATGACAGGACTTAAAATTCACAGTTTGTGAGTGACATTGTTTACATTATTCTTTCTCTATTCAACTCCTCCTCTGTTACGGTCTAGATCAGTGTTCCACAAACTTTTGTCTAAAGTGTAGAAGACTGAACATAATAAATGGGTAATTAAAAAAAAAAGGTCAGGGTATTTAATGAGATGTAACGCATACCCCCTCCAAAGTCTTCCCGTACTCCTGGGGGGTAAGCGTACCCCACTTTGAGAAACACTGGTTTACCAGTTGAAGAAAAGATCAATGTGGTAGAGGTCAAGACGGGTTTGGCAGGTTTAGAAATGGGATGCATGTTGATCTCTTTGTTGATAGTAAGATGACCTTTGTTCTACAGTGTCTCTGCTGAGGGTAACACTGGCACAGACCAGGTCTTCATTGTTGGATACAAAGCGGACCTATGGAGTTGTGTGGGTTATAGCGATATGGTATTTTCAAAACCAATATAACATAATTTCAATAGTAGATGTACACACGTAGATATAATTCGCAGTATAAAACCGGTTTGACTGACCTCACTTACTATCCTCCCATTGTATAAATACGCCCTTACTTAACTTCTACAATATCTCAGAGAAAAACTGCCGTATGTTCGGGCATATAGCCCGCGGTTATACAAGTGTCTTTACAAATGAATGGTAGCTATGCGGTGTATACAAAGATGTGGGGTTCCCAAATTATTTGTTTTACTCATAAACATAGCATAACGAGAACAATGGGCATACAAATGGGACTATATACCTCCTATAGTTCTCTATGTGGTTGTGGAATGTACATCGAGAAGCTTTATGCACATCTCATTCTAAAGAAAACAAAAGTACCGATAATAGTACATTATGTACTGGTAGTTTACGGCAAGTCACGTATTATACATGCTGGGTATACGTGAGAGCGGGTTTATACATTTACTGTACCAAATACAATAGTAATTTTTTTTAGTACTATAGAAATACTATGACTTACATTTTTTGTTTAGGTTTCATAGACATTTTTTAAAATAATTAAATGTAAAAATATTTTGTATTTATTTTTCTTGTAGCAATCAGTGAGCTACAGGATAGTACAGAATGATATCAACATCTTGTACTTTCAAATATCCAATGTGACTGGAATCATCTCAATAGCAGGATCTCTACTTCAGTCAACAAGCTCTGTCTTCCCGGTAAGTTAGCCCCCTTTTATTCCTCTTTTACCTAATGATTATTGTAGTATAGTTGTATCTCTTGTGTCTAGCAAATTGTACTTGATGATGGTGGCGTTTGCACTGACAGAGCTGGTCCATTATGTCAACATAATACTTTTACTAGTTCAGACATGAAAATCCATAAAGGGGGGGGGGGCGCCTACATGAGATGTTTATTATAATATAACTCTAACCTAATCAGAAAGAAAAAAAATTACTAAAAACAACAACAACAACAGAGCTTATCTAAATGGAAGAACCGAAAAATCACGGCCATATTTCTCAATAATGCAAGGTTTAGCTCCCCTTTTCTATATCAAACAAAATTAATTGAGTAATTGGTAAAGTCAACATCAATATAGGAATTGTCATGTTGGGCCATGAATAAAGGTTTGGAAAAAAGAGTAAGATGTTGGTGGTCAAGAGCAAGATGCTGGTGGTCAAGAGAAAGATGTTGGTGTCCTTGGGAAAGAGGTAGTGAAAAAAGAGTAGGAAGCTGTGACCATGGGTAGGGCAAACTAATTAGTCAGAGATTAAAAAAAACAAGACAAATATTAAAATATCCTTAACAGAACAAAAAAGCGTATATTAAATGGAACTGTATCAGTAAGTTTGGATCAATGACGTAGTTATAGTTACAATTAATCTAAACATAATAAATCTGTGCGATTAAAAATATTTTTACCAATTCTCTTTGTTTAACTTTTAGCTTTCTCAATGCTCTATAACCCTATCACTTATCTGGACCAGTTTGGAAAGGGGAGGAAAGAATGGTCTATCTTCGTGAAAGTTGACATAATCGTTTTTTAAAGAAATAAAAAAGTGTTCACTAAAGGTTCAAGTCAAGAGTCCTCAAGGGGACTAATTCAATTTATACCAACAAATCTGTCAAGTACGATTTCTTTATCTTGTTCAAGATACCAAACAAAATAATTCATTACCAATTGTTAATTAATAATAGGTAAATAAAAAAAAAATCTTGTGTTGTCAGGTAAAAGAAATAATTGTGCGAAATTTCAGCTTAACCTGACATTGGGTGTGTCAGACAGACAGGCAGACAGAGTGAGTTGATAGAAGCTTTGTAAAGTTTGTGAAAAAAACAACAACACAAAAGTTTCATTGTTTCTGGATATAATTACAGAATACGATTTACTTACTCTGTGTAACTCAATATAATCGTATCATCATACATTTCTTTAAAGCCATTTGTTTTGTAACTATCTGTGTATTTAAAGCCATCACTTCGTTCCTGTCTATATGTTTAAATATACCAAGACAGCTCTATGTACTTAATCATCTTATTTTATCACCGCCTATGTGTTACAATCATAATTTTATCACTGTCTTTAGTGTGAAAAGTAATCCTTTGTTAACCCACCACTCTCTTGCCCGCCCCAGATAACAGTGTTTGCAAGTGATGACCAACCCTCCCCCAGGACAGACGTTGCCTACGTGACCGTCTACGTGATAAGGAACCCTAACCCTCCCGTCTTCTCTCAAGCCCTTTGGTCAGTCAGAATATCTGAGTACCAACAAGTGAACGTCCCACTCCTGACACTGGCAGCCAGCGACAAGGATCCTCCAAATGTGAGTCCATTTATTCCAGACTACTATAAGTAGTACATTAGTCCATTTATTCCAGACTACTATAAGTAGTAAATTAGTCCATTTATTCCAGACTACTATAAGTAGTAAGTTTTGTTTTAAGTACTTTTGTTTAGGACAATTTTTATGTTTATAACTTGCTCACTGTTCAGAGGATGTATACTATTCATCAAGTGGTGTATTATACAGATATTTATGTTTAAACCAATGAGGGGAATGGTCATCTGAGAAGAAGGTTTCCGTGCTGCCCTTATAAGCGTTCAGCGAACACAGCTCAGCATCGAATCGGTTTTGAAGTCGAGCCCCATCGATAGGTAGCCAAAGTGATTGTAACTGTCAATCACACATCCTACTATCGTTATGTAAACATAAGAGATGCAACATATTTTAGAGTGTATCGTTACACTAGACTTGACTTGACCTAGTTAATGGATCGAGGACATCTAGATGGCTGCCTGGTCGTGCGGATTCACGCTGGATTGTCGTTCGAACCTATCGATGGTCCCTGGTTCAAACCCTGCTCACTTCCATCCCCGTCGTCCTGCGGGTGGTTTAGACTAGGAGGTAAATTGTCTTCAATTGTAAAGGAACATCGGAAACACGGCAAACATTTGACTAACTAATCTTTAAAAGTAAATAATTTAAACCACTGGTAAAATACCACATCATACTGGACACAACAACCATCATGCTGGAAACAACAACCATCATGCTGGACACAACAACCATCATGCTAGACACAACAACCATCATGCTGGACACAACAACCATCATGCTAGACACAACAACCATCATGCTGGACACAACAACCATCATGCTAGACACAACAACCATCATACTGGACACAACAACCATCATGCTAGACACAACAACCATCATGCTGGACACAACAACCATCATGCTGGACACAACAACCATCATACTGGACACAACAACCATCATGCTAGACACAACAACCATCATGCTGGACACAACAACCATCATGCTGGACACAACAACCATCATACTGGACACAACAACCATCATGCTGGACACAACAACCATCATGCTGGACACAACAACCATCATGCTGGACACAACAACCATCATGCTGGACACAACAACCATCATGCTGGACACAACAACCATCATGCTGGACACAACAACCATCATGATGGACACAACAACCATCATGCTGGACACAACAACCATCATGATGGACACAACAACCATCATGCTGGACACAACAACCATCATGCTGGACACAACAACCATCATGCTGGACACAACAACCATCATGCTGGACACAACAACCATCATGCTGGACACAACAACCATCATGCTGGACACCACAACCAGAGTCCCTCAGAGTAACCAGACAGACTGACTGCGTAAAAAGCAAAGCTCGCATCTCACAGAAACCTCAGAAACGGTGGGATTTGGATCGTTTGGACAATGTTTCTCATTCAATTAAAACGTGAGATGTATTGTTAAGTGTGCCTGGAGACTCTGCTCAAGCTGAGCTGTGTGTTTAAGCGCCTAAAGGCATCACATAAACCTTCTCCCAAATAACTCCCCCCCCCCGCCCCATGTCATAAAAAGAGATTTGGACCAGAGTGCACTAAGCATGCTTAATTATAGAAGATCTATGTATAGATGCATTATACATACTTAAATTATAAAAAAAATTATGAACTAATCAATTAATTAGTATATTAAAAACAACAACAATGAACAAAGCTTATGTTGAGTATATATATATACACACACAACATTTATATGCGTTCTGTCAGTTCTTAAATGAATGTTGAGTTGAATGTTTCGCGAAGAAATATTAATTTATCATAAAACGCCAACTCTTTTGGGATAAAGGAATTATAAACCAATACGGCATTATGAACCAGTAATTCACTATTGAACAGTTTTCGAAAATATTCTTAAGTTTTGATATATTAGTTTTCTAATGGAACATGCTGATACAATACTTTAATATACTTTTTAAGAGATTGCTACGAAAACATTGTTCAATCATGATTGTAAATAAAAGTAAATTTATTTCTGTCCGGAACAAATAAAAACAAATACGGAACAAAGCAAAACACGTAATCAAAAAAAATTTGTGAAAGGTATTGTTCTTTGATCCATCTTTACAGTTAGTCTAGTTGCTGCATTAAAACAGAAGAGGGAACAACAGAGTTTTTTTACAATCGAGACAGGTGTGAGACAGGGGTGCATCTTATCTCCCTTCCTTTTCCTCCTAGCCATCGACTACATAATGAGGAGAGCAATGAACCAGACTGCCTTTGATATTCCATGGCATGAACAACTCCGATTGACGGACTTGGACTTTGCTGATGATGTTGCACTACTCGGGGCTACAAATAAACGCATTCAAGAAATGACGGAGAGCCTAGACAGAGAGGCACCCAAAATTGGCCTCCGCATAAACTTGGATAAGACTAAAATTATGCGAGTGGGATATAAGGCAAAGGGTGTCCTCGTCAGACTTGGCGAGTCAAAGCTTGAAGAGCTGAACAAGTTCACGTACCTCGGCAGCATCATAACAAATGATGGAGATGCTTACCATGATGTAGCGTGCCGAATAGGAAAGGCAGGGAGCATTTTCCAAAGGCTACAGCCTATTTGGACTAGCCAAGCCATTGGACTCGAGACAAAAATACACCTCAACACAATCGTCATTCCAACTGCTACATATGCATGTGAGACGTGGAAGTCATCTGTCAAAATTGAGAAAAGACTAAATGTGGCTCAACAGAGATGGCTGAGACGGATTTTGGGAGTCAGTTACACAGACCGGATCTCAAACAAGGAAATCCTATGCCAAACTGGGAGTCGAACACTTAGTGAGGTTGTGACTAAGCGTCACATGAGGTTTGCGGGACATGTTCTACGTCAAAATGAATTACGCACACCAAGAGTTGCGATAACATGGAAGCCAAAACGAGGAAAGCGCAAACAGGGACATCCTCGTATTACTTGGCGACACACCTTCATGGAGGACCTCAGAACAGTGGACACCAGGTGGGAGGAGGCTTCAGACATTGCCAGTGACAGATCTTTATGGAGACAGCTTGCCGCCCAATGCGCCGAACGGCGCGGGTGGACCTAAGTCTAAGTCTAAGATCCATCTGATTGTCTTTCTTATTCATAACTTTGAAAATAGAAGAGTAACAGTGGAAGATACACAACTATTTAGAGTAATCTGCGTTTGCTTATAAATTTGAGATTTTATTTGATTCTACAAACGCACATATGGCAGAGAAATTGTTAGGTTTCAAAAAACATATAGTTCATTGATACTTCCGTAATCTGTACATCGGATAATACGCCAAAAGGCTTGCTATGGATTTTTCTCCTTTTTGTGAAAAACTTCAATGGAAATTATTTCACTAGCAGATAATTTTGTATTTTTATTTAGTTTTTAAACATTCGTATATCATAGAGTAAACCATATTATCATCATAATTTGTACTTATACGATTAGTAAATTATAAAAAAAACACTTTTGAACCCGGGCTGAAGAATAGAATGTAGCTCCTTTTCCCTTACTTTGTGTTAAACCAGTGTTTCCCAAACTTTTATCCCATTCTGAGTATTTAGCGGAACACTGCTTATTTTTTAGAGATCAATTCACTTGGTGGCTTACTAGTTAGTAACTTCAGTACAGGCCTGGCAGAACACTAGGGTTTCGCGGAACACAGTTTGGGAAACCAAAATCAAATCATCCTGTGTTTATCCTTACATTTTAAAGAAGACATTGCAATGCTGGTGTCACTGCTTTATCATCATAAGACCCTGTTGGGTGACATTGCGCTCAAGATTACGTTTGTTATATTTTGTAGGCAATTTCTGAAAGAGTAGATCTATAACAATTAAAAAACTGCCGTAACTGACAATGAAACTATTCAGGTGGCGGACCTAACAATAATAGGTTTATTAACATAAATATCTGTACTATTATATATCACTTGATGAACAGTATAAAACCAATATTGCTTATATTCCAAGATTACAATAACAAGCTAAAACACAATATATAGAGAATAACTAATTAACTTCAAATTTTTACAAGGAATGACTTTTATTACTTAAGTATTACTTGTAGATTGAATGGCTAAGTGACTGCTAATTGGCTACTTTAAGGTCTAACTCTGGACTGCAGTACAGTATAAAATTAGTTGAAGGTTAGAGAAATTAACTCATTCATGATTGTTGTGAGTTTGGCTCATTAAATTAGATATAGGCAGTGCCGGTCCTACAGATTGCGGGGCCTTATGCGAAACGGATTGCGCGGGGCCCACTCTGGGTAGGGATAAGGATAATAAGTGAAAATTAAGATTTTGTATTAGAAAATAAATGTGTCTTTGCATTTTATTCCTACTTTACTAAGTACAAAATCACTGTCAAATTAACTCTATGAGCCATCTGCAGTAGATAGTAGTTTTCCAACAAAGACACTCAGATCTGCTTTTTAGATTTACTATCTACAAGCAAAATATCGCTTTTTTTTTTTTAAGAGGTCAAGATAGCTTTAGATCAATATTTGTATACCAGTGTGGTATTCGAACTTCTTATTTTGGTTAAATTCGCCTTATTATTAGGCCTACATTTTTATTACATGATAGCCGACAATTCTGTTTTATTTTATCACGAGTAAGATTGGCGTTGTCCATATTGAATGACACCCCGAAATGACAATTTGTATGTTTTTAAGGAGATTTGCATGAATTTTCAGAAGATTTTAATAATTTCAGGAGATTTTGCAATATCAGGAGAATTCCAGGAACCCTTTAATAATAAGTTAAAATGGTTTAATTTAATAATTTACACCTAGAATTCGCATCGCGCGGGGCCTATGAAAGTGCGCGGCCCACTGCGGCCGCATAAGTTGCAGTGGCCTAAGACCGGCCCTGGATATAGGTCATTCTACCTTATGGCACCAACTTTCAGGTCGTGAAAGAATGCCGTCATGCGGCACAAATATAGCATTCACGCCAAAGTTGCTCCTCAAGTTTATTCAGTAGTGATAAGTTAGAGCTTGCATTGCCTTGCATGTATTTTTTTTTAAGGGAAACTCAGAATTTGCGCTGTTCAATTTTAGCATTGTCATCATAGGAATCCTTGGGTTTTTTTTTAGGTCTCTTTTCTTTGCCTCTTTTTTGGGCCCTCATGCCTCTTTTGTGGGCTTTTTATTTTATTTTTCTTTAATTTTTATTTGTAAGTTTCACAAATATTACAACATAAAGAATTGAAGAGTAAATTTGAAATATGGTAAAAAATTATTATTTTTTTTCTTTTTCTTTTTATTTATTTTTTTTTCTTTTCTTTTTTTTTTTTTTTCTTTTCTTTTTTTTTAAGGAAACCTCAGAATTTGCGCTATTCAGTTTTAGCTTTATCATCATAGGAATCCTTGGGCCTTATGCCTCTTTTTTGGGCTTTATATGCCTCTTTTATGGGCCATCTTGTCTCTTTTGTGGGCTTTTTTTTTTTTTTTTTTCTTTTAATATGTTTTTATTTGTAAGTTACCATAATTCACAAGTATTAAATCATAAACAATTGAAAAGTGATTAACCTAAAAATATGATAACAGTAATAGAAATATTATTTAATATCAAAGACATACTACCTAACCAATGAACCCCCTAAAGACAGAAAAATGATACAAGTATACTCTACTCCAGAACAATCAACGCAATATCAGATATCCCTGACCCCCAACACCCTATTTCTGAAAAACTACATGAGCATTATACAGGTATATGAAAATCAAACTAGATAATTCTCTACCCTAAAGTCCATTATTTTTCTAAATGTTAATTCCAAGTGATTAGGATCAAACACCTTATTATAATGTAGACATTTGAGCCAGCTAGCCCAAACAAGATTCCTGTATTCGGAAACAATAATCAAGTTAAAGTTATGTATCATTTTATTTTTTAGTTTTGGCAGCTTGTTTAAAATAATAGACAAGTTAACATTTACATAATTGCCACAGTTTGCTTCCAATAGGTCCATTACAGTACTTCTAACTTGAAGGAATAATGGACATTCCAAATACATGTGTTTCTTTTTTGGGTCTAAATATGTGCGCTTACAATTAAAAAGTTGTTCAATGTTTTTGCTTTTATTATATTTTTCTTTGTATGTTTATAAGGTATAGATTAATTGAATAACTTTTTTAATTAGCAAAAATTAAAATAGTGCTCAATATGAATACAGCAATAATTTCCCTAAGTGTAAACTATTATTCAGCTTACAACCTAAGCCAACCTTGAGATCTAAGTATCTTTGGCTTATAGACACACCACCTTGTTCAGATACAAAGGGCAAACTTCAGTCTCTCGAAATACATTTGTGAGTTTTAAAAACTCTGTCACTTTAAACCTTTTCTGTTGACCAGAGTGACAGTGGCAAGATTACTTTCTCGATCATCAATCAGACAGCCATCAGTCCCACATCTGCTAATGCTTACAAAACCGATTACTTTACCGTGGGTTCCAACAACGGGCAGATTTATCTAGCCAGAGCTCTGACCACTTTGGAATCTGCAGACGAATATGATGTAAGTATTTTAATGTATTTTTACAGCTATTGTATTAGTATCAGTAAAGGTTTTTCATGTCTTAACCTGTGTGTAGCTATAGAGAATGGGTAAATTGATTTTTAAATATCTTCATCTTAAAGCAAAGTGTCGACATTTGACCCTCGATAATGGTTGCCTGTTCGTGACGTATGCAGTCAAAAATGTCGTCAAGAATGTCGTCTTGATGGTCTCGGATTCCGACCAATTCCCCCCCCCCCCAGCCATACTGCCGGATCTTTTAGATAGGATGTGATTATCTTCTATTCTGTAGGAACATCCAATACTCGTGAAAAAAAACTTAATTATGTCATAGAGAAACAACAAAGACATAATTAGCACTCCAAAACTTCAATTATAATGGTATGAAATACAAGTGTAATGCTTTATTCCACAACTGTAAATTTATCTTTTAAAGTTGCTGTGTTATGCGCCACGGCTATAATGTACGGTGTTGCAATTGTAATGTTTTTGCTTTGAAGTAAGGTGTATTAATAGTAATTTTATATTTAACAATTGTAATATTTGGTTCTGCTATTATTAGAGGTTGAAATTGTAATGTTATTTAGGGCTTGAAATCAAAACTTTTTATTGATTTGAAGAAAGCTTTCCATCGAGTATGGCATGAGGCACTCTGGGTGACAATGGAAAAGTACAAAATAAATAAAAACATAATTAAAGATATCCAGAACCTCTATAAGGATGACACCAGTGTGGTGTACTTCAACAATAATATTGGGGACTGGTTCAAAACCACAGTTAAAGTAAGACAAGGCTGCCTACTTTTTTTCACCAACACTCTTCAATATCTTCCTTCAAAGGATAATGGAAGATGTTCTCGAGGGCTATGAATGTACTGTAAGCATTAGAGGAAAAAGAATTACTAACTTGCGCTTCGCAGATGACATTGATGGCCTAGCAGGGACAGAAGAAGAACTAGCTGACTTGGTGATGAGCATTGACAAGACTTCCGCAGCATATGGTATGCTAAATAAATGCCGAAAAAAAAATCATGACCAATAGCCAACATGGCTTTAAAAGGGACAGTATTGGAGGACTAGTGTTAGAAGCTTCAAATACCTCGGAGCTATTGTCTCAGATGAGGGAACAAAACCTGAACTACAAACCCGGATTGCACAGCCCACAGCAGCCCTTTCAAAACTTAAAATAATATGGAAAGACAAAGTCTTAGCCTTCGGCACCAAAATCAGACTGCTGCGCTCCTTCGTCATGGCCACATTTTTATTTGCTTGTGAGTCTAGGACGCTGACTGCAGGGCTAGAGAGGAGGATCCTATCTTTGGAATTGAGCTGCTACAGAAGGATCCTAGGCATCACATTTAAGGACCGCATCACAAATCAAGAGATTAGAGACAAGGTTACTGCAGCGTTTGGACCCCATGATGACCTGTTAACTATCGTAAAAAAAAACAACGCAAGCTTAAAATCTATGGCTATATTACAAGATCTTCGTGGCTCGCAAAGACCTTCCGTTAGGAACAATACCAGGAAAAAGAAGAAGAGGCAGACAGGAAAAGCGATGGGAGGACGGGCCTGCCATTGAAAGAGATTCTAAGGCAAAAGACAGAGAGGAATGGAGAAAGATGGTCGACGAGTCTTAAATGGTGCCCCAACGGTCCTATAAACTAAGGAATAGGTAAAGGTAAAAGTAAATTTAGCGCTACATCCGTTTTGTGTTGTTTTGTAATGTTATGTTGTAATGCAAAAGGCTACACAATGTAATGTTGGAGTTTATAAGAATAGTTGCTAAAACTTAAAAGTCAGGGATATGAATGTTATGTCAGAGGATAAAGTTGTAATGTTGGTAGGACACACATTTCTAATTGATAGACGTTGTTTTGCTTATTTACAATTAAAGCGAACACATATCAGTTCATCTCGGGACAATCACTTTACGCATGTACTTTATTATAATCCCTGTCAGATCTACATTAAAGCTCAGGACGGTGCGGTGACCCCCAAGTCTGATGTTGCTAGAGTGAACATTAAGATTGTTAGAAACATGTACCGGCCAGTGTTTGAGGGGACGAACTTCACCACCACCATCTCCGAGACGCAAGACATCAACACCTACATCCTCAATGTCACGGCTGTGGATAATGACACCTTGGTGGATCTGAACAAAGGAGTAAGCTCCCTTCCCTCTTTTGCTGTAACATTTCCCACATTTATATGTCTAGGCAATAAATAATTTAAATGACCGCGAAAAGTTCGATGTAACATTTATATCGCGACTCCAATTTCGACCTAATCAGATATTTAAATGAAATTATAACTGGTAGAGTTTGAATTGCATAAGTTTGACTCTGCCTGGGGTCGTCATTTTGTTGATCATTTAGGGTATTTCTAGCATAAAACCTCTCTGTAGATTTCAGGTCACAATGTTTTTTAAAACCCTTTTCAAAAAAATTAAGGAAATTGCAGTGGCGTAGCAAGTGTTTGTGGGGGGGGGGGGGGGCGGGAAGCTTGGCCTCTGTAGGGGCCCCTGCATTTTAACAACATCATGACACGAGATAAATTACCTGATAATTTTATACGTATGATGTGTGGAATACAAGCAACATGGTCACTAATTTGATTAACAATATGAATAGCACGATAGCATGGCATTGGCTTAATATATAACGTAAAAAATAAAATCGGACCCCTCAAGTGGGGAACTGGCCTTATTTTCAAATTTGGTCCCCCCCCCCTTTTCCCAACCCTAGCAACTCCACTGGAAAATTGCCATTAAAGTTTTATGTTAAAATCAAGAAAATATTCCTCCACACATTTATTAATGAGCTTTTGCTTATGCAACATTCCTATGTGTGTATTTATTTAACTCCAGGCTGCGGAGCGTGTTCTTTATTTTTTCTATTGTTATATTTTCGTGTAGTCTCCCTTGTTCCAATGTTCAGTGTGGTCACGTGATTCCGAAGTTTGTTTTTACTGTTTTGTGTTAGTTTTATTTTATCTTCTTTGTGCTAATCCAATGGAGTCACATTTCGAACCTCTGTGTTTTAATTTCAATCATTCGTGATAACATAACAGACTACACATCTGGATGTAAAGAGCAAATACAATTAGATGACAAGGAACCGTAGAGTTCATGTGTCAGATCTGATCAGGCATGCTTTTATATTTCTTTCGATTAATAAAACTTATTTAGCGCTCGAGAAATTAAGTAAAGATACTTGTAATATATGTCTGACATTAATTGTCACGGGTAGTTAAGCATGACCTACTTACTGGACACAAATACTGTCTGTCTGTCTGGTAAAAAAGTGTGTACACCCACACCCATTCTCGGACCAAGTTTAAAATTCGCACAATTATTCATTGACAAGATATGAATCAATAAAAAAAGTAAACAATTAGACAATTAATTGCTGGTAATTAATGATTATGTTTAATAGCAACAAAGAGAACTAATACTTCAGTTACATTTCTAATTAATTCTTCATTTTTCTTTCTACACAAGTTTTCTCTGACTTTCTACACAAGTTTTCTCTGACTTTCTACACAAGTTTTCTCTGACTTTCTACACAAGTTTTCTCTGACTTTCTACACATGTTTTCTCTGACTTTCTACACAAGTTTTCTCTGACTTTCTACACATGTTTTCTCTGACTTTCTACACAAGTTTTCTCTGACTTTCTACACCACAAGTTTTCTCTGACTTTCTACACAAGTTTTCTCTGACTTTCTACACAAGTTTTCTCTATCTTTCTACACCACAAGTTTTCTCTGACTTTCTACACAAGTTTTCTCTGACTTTCTACACATGTTTTCTCTGAGTTTCTACACAAGTTTTCTCTGACTTTCTACACCACAAGTTTTCTCTGACTTTCTACACAAGTTTTCTCTGACTTTCTACACATGTTTTCTCTGACTTTCTACACAAGTTTTCTCTGACTTTCTACACATGTTTTCTCTGACTTTCTACACATGTTTTCTCTGACTTTCTACACAAGTTTTCTCTGACTTTCTACACATGTTTTCTCTGACTTTCTACAAAAGTTTTCTCTGACTTTCTACACAAGTTTTCTCTGACTTTCTACACATGTTTTCTCTGACTTTCTACACATGTTTTCTCTGACTTTCTACACATGTTTTCTCTGACTTTCTACACATGTTTTCTCTGACTTTCTACAAAAGTTTTCTCTGACTTTCTACACAAGTTTTCTCTGACTTTCTACACATGTTTTCTCTGACTTTCTACACAAGTTTTCTGTGACTTTCTACACATGTTTTCTCTGACTTTCTACACAAGTTTTCTCTGACTTTCTACACAAGTTTTCTCTGACTTTCTACACATGTTTTCTCTGACTTTCTACACAAGTTTTCTCTGACTTTCTACACAAGTTTTCTCTGACTTTCTACACATGTTTTCTCTGACTTTCTACACAAGTTTTCTCTGACTTTCTACACATGTTTTCTCTGACTTTCTACACCACAAGTTTTCTCTGACTTTCTACACATGTTTTCTCTGACTTTCTACACAAGTTTTCTCTGACTTTCCAGACGCCCAACGCAGAAGTCGTGTATGAACTCCATGACTTTCTAGTCAGTGATAGACAAAGTAGATACTTTGGGGTCACAGAGACGGGGATGATCTACAAGAAACAAGCCACCACAGGAGACAGTGGCAGCGAGACCTTTTCTGTAAGTAGTAGCTGGGCAAAAGATCATTTTAAAATTCTATAATTCTGATATATTTCAGATTTAAACTGAATTTTCGAGGCATTTTTGTTTCTGAAAGAGAAATATTGAGGATTTTTTTTTTTTGAAAATTAACTATTTAGGATACATTTTTGTTCATGCATTATTATTGTTTCTTCCATTAGTTCCAAGTGCTAGCCAGAGATAACAACTGGAAGAGGGACATGCTCTCTGTATCCAATGTTAGTATTACCGTGAACTACGTTGGTTCTGCCAATGGGCAACTTGGATTTTTACAGCCCATTTTCTTGTAAGTCTAATCTTTCGGTACGCCGCTGTAGTTTCATATTAAGTCATTATCACCTATATAAGTCCTACTCAATTGAGGTAAGCACTTAAGAAAAGAATGACCTTTCTCCCACAGTCATTAATCAAACGTCAATGTTGTTAGTAAACTTTCATTTTCCTCTGACTTTACATTTATTTCTAGGATGATTTTCACATAAAAACTAAAAACTAAACAATGTCAAGGACGCTAAATTGAGCTTGACTGTTTCCAACTAGGTCAAAAAGAACTGAGCCACTGGATACACCGGAATGCTTTCTATTTATAGTTTTCTCGCCAAGTATGAAAATCACCAATAGTTACATGAATTGAGATTTTTGTTGTTGTTGCTTATTGTAACTGAGTTGATTTATCTTTTAGGTTATTAGTTTTTTATAAACGTTGGTTGATTTTTTTTGTACAGACTAGAAATCCAAGAGAATGTTGGTCTCAGTGACGCACATCCCGTTCTTTTCATGGATGTGGAAAACCAAGAAAACAATGAAGTCGTTTGTAGTATTTCAGGAGGCTCAGGTATTTCTTAACATCTTGATAGGTTTAGGTATTTCTTAACATCTTGACAGGTTCAGATATTTCGAAATGTTCTTGTGGGTTCAATTTTTTTTTAATATTCTGGGAGGTTCAGGTATTTCTTATTAGCATTCTTGTTGGTTCCTGCGTTTCTCAACATTCTTGCAGGTTTATGTATTTCTTAAGATTTTGGTAGGTTCGATTTTGTTCTCGACGTTCTGGGAGGTTTAGCTAATTCTTAACATCCTTTGCATGTTCAGCTATTTCGTGACATTATGACAGGTTCGAATGTTTCATGACATTATGGCAGCTGCAGGCATTTCTTACCATTCCGGAAGTTTGATTAACTTCATCTCGCTATTAGATTGACTAGAATTGAATTATAGTGCTTTCTTCTTGTAAGATCACCTGGTTCTTATTGGCATCAAGTAATTCTTTAGCATTAAATATTTTTTTAGCAGCTGTTCAGAGGCGTAGTGAGCAAAACGTGCTCCCGGAGCTAGGTACCTTGTTGGCGCCCCCTCCCCCCATTTTTCATGAACATCATATAGAAATATAGGCTGCGATTGGCGCTCTTCTAAGTGTGGTGCCCCCTTAACCACCACCCCCTTTACTACACATCTGCAGCTGTTAATTCATCAAGAAATTCTAAGCATTAGGTAATTCACTGATGTATTAGGTAGATTCTGGTCAAGCCTATATACCTTTGTTTCTACTACATAAGATAATAACCTCTTGGACTTCCAGGTCTCTAATATAAAGGTAGTTCGATCTGCAGCTTCGACATCCTAATAAAACGTTGTGCATCGTAGATGTCATTATTTCTGGTTTCTAATACACTACAACTGGTATAATACGTTGAATAAACACATTAGATAATTATATATTAATTATAATATTAATAATAATTATTAATAATTATAATCCTAATATGGCCACCTTTAGTCGCGAAATGAAAATGATAGGACTGCCTAGACATTAGTTATGGTCGGAATGATGATGCCCACATCACAGCCTTCCCCCACCCCTCCACTTTCAACGTTGTTGAGCAAGTGCTGATACAGTTTGGGATCAGCTGCATCCTTGGCTCTGCCAGAGTTTAGCACTGAGTGCTGCAAACTGTCTATAGGTCACCAGCTCCTGATGTTTGTCCTCAGGGTTGACTCCCAAAGCCGTTCTCGTGTTCTGGCATAGCTGCAAGTCAGCAGAAGTTTGAATTCAGTATAAAGATATAGATTGTAATATTAAATATTGTAGTTATTGATAAGTTGTTGTCCACTGATTGAAAGCACTACAAATCTTTCAGATACGTTTACGGTAAGAGCTGTGGATGGACAAAAGAACTGTGCTCTCTTCCTGACCTCCCCACTGGACGTTGTGAGGCGAGACAGGTATGACCTGACCGTAGAAGTGGAGAGTAAGGCGCTGACCGAAACTGTCAGGAGAAGGCGCCAAACTTCCTTCAAATATAGTAAGCTCCTTGATCATTGGTTTATCCATTGGCCTATATTTGCAGTCAATATATTCTTATATATAACCTGTAATAGATATAAACCTTAAAAGTAAAGTTTCCCTTTCAGACCTTGCGATCTATAGGGCAGATGTGGTAAAGGTCAACATATGGCCCACAGTTAACGAGGGTGTCACATCGCAACTACCAAACGCCTTTACTTTTCCAACAACTAATGTCAGGTACCCGTTACAGCTGGGTGGACCCAGAAGCGTCTTTAGGGGCACAAAATAAAAAATCCTGGTCTTCACCAAGATTCAAACCCGGGACCCATAGATTCATAACCCAAGTGATTTAACGGCTCAGCCACCGCGCCTCTTAATAGATATAACTAAGGGCGATATCCCTAATACTTTTAAGACAAGAGACCGTGAAATATTTCACAACACAGTAATTATCATTTAATGTTAAAACTAAAAGGGAGGCAACAGTGAAAACCTTGAAAATACAACATCTTGTATGAGTTGTGTTTCTTTGTTTCGGATGTTCCTTCAGAGTTGAAGATAATTACTTCCTAGTCAGAACCTCCCACTGGACGACGGGGGATGGGAGTGGGCAGGGCTTGAACCAGGGACCATCGATAAATCCAAACGACAGTCCAGTCTAATTGCACTACCAGGCAGCCATTCTTTGTTATGTTTATTTAATAGCTACAAATTACTTTGCTAGTCCCATGGATGTAAGCGGACAGGTTTCAAGCAAGAATACAACATATATATTGCGCCACATTTTATCTATAACTTCTATCTTTGGCTGTCTGAATTGTTAATACTATATTTAAATGATGTTAATGTTTCTCTGTGTCAACTGTTTAGACAGCTGGGGCACAGCACGAGTTGTCATAGATGTCAATGACGTCAACAACAATGCACCTCAGTGGGTATATGTTCCATATCCACGAGACACTATGGACGCCCCAGATGGCACTCGTGGAATCTTCATCACTGCCGTTGATTATTCCTCGCCTCCCGATACAGTGGCGATGCAATTTAAGGTCAGTTCCAAGCTAGTTAAAAGGTTTGGTAGTTTCAGGCTAGTTCAAGGTTAGTTAGTTTGGTCAAGGTGACTTTGGTCAAGATTAGTTAGTTTTGCCAGGGTTTGTTAGTGTGGCAAACTTTATTTAGTTTGGCCAAGATTAGTTAGTTTGGATACTAAAATATGTTTTTTTTTGTCTTAAGTAAATATTTTGTGTCTGCTTTTCTTCCAGGCAACTGACCTTGACCTCGGTCTGAATGGTGAAGTCAGGTACAGTCTTGATGTACCTACCACAAGCCCTCCTCCGTTCCAGATCGATGTTTTAAATGGCAATCTGATGACTAAAGATTTTCCATCACTGGACAGGACATCCAGGACACTGCCCTATCAACTGACTGTAAAAGCTTACGATCTTAGCGTCGAGCCCCTAGGGTTTAAATCTACTACAGCGGAATGTTTTGTAAGTAGAGTTTCATAAGTGAAACAAAAGAAGTGTATTAGTGGCATTTAAAGGTTACCTCTTGTATCCTATAATCATACCATTGTTTATACCGCTTGCATAGTCACGTATCTACCGACGGTTGGTATCTGGAGATCTCATCTTTCCCTTGACTTTTGTCTTAGTGGTGCTGTGACAGGTCGGGTAACCAAATCCCTCCACTTTTCCCAGTCAGTAACTGTTCGCAGTAGGATATCGACACTTTACTACTAACTTATGTAAAAGAACATTGGCTATGTATTATAATGAATGTTCGTCCACTAAGAAGTTTAAGAGAATCATTGTAAAAAAAGGATTGACTATTTGTTATGATTTGTTTCAAGAGTTGGCGCGTTTTAATTTCATTTACCATATTTTTAACACTCATTCACTTTCACCTATCCTTTGGTCTGCTGGACCGCTGGGGCCCACACATGATCTGTCAACCTTCTTTCTCCATTCTTTGATAGAATTTCATTCTGATGTCCTCTCTGAAAATATTGAAACCTGCCTTTTTGCCTGCCTGGGTGGACCACTTAGACCACTTGTGAAAACTGGAATTTTAGTTTCGGGATATTCGGGAGCCTCTGAGTCCACCCAGCTCTAGAGGGTATCTGACATTAGTTGGGGAAAAATAAAGGATGTTGGTTGTTGTGATGGCCACAGGACATCCTCATTAGCCGTAGGCTACAGAAACAGATGACCTTTACGCCATCTGCCCTATAGACCAAAAGGTCTGAAAAAGGAACCTTTTTTTGTAAGTCCTCCCTGAAGCCAGTATTTATAGTATTAAGAAGAGTCCAGTACTTCACGTAGCCTTTATTTAAAATAGTAAGGAGGCGGATTGTTCTGTATCAGATTATTATTATTTTTGTAATTGGCATTATTATAAACACTTTTTCTTTTTGTACTACACAGGTTAATCTTATAAGAGATGAAAACAGATTTGTTCTTGTGATTATGAAATCTTATACCGAAGTCGTAACACAGAAAGAGACTTACAGACAGTGGGTTCCGTCCATTTCTTTAATCTCTTAGTTATTTTGAAATTTAGTTTGTTAAATTAAACAAAATCGGTATATTCAGTGGTAGGATAAATTGTGTGTGTGTTTCCCAGAGCCTTACAGAATTCTTCCAATTTGGTGATATTGCTTGAAAGAATTGAACCCAAGAGATATATTTTCAATGGAGCATTACAGATTGATCTCAAAGCGTAAGTTTGTTTTTTTCTCTCTTTCTTTGAACACTTATCAATTGATTCTGAGTTGATATTGTTACGTCTCTCTTCTATCAGACCTTATGCAAAACACTGCTCAACACAACACAACACAATAGCACATCTAACTCAAGAACTTGACAACAAGAGCTTCAATAAACAATGTGGCGGTTGAATTACAAATACATCGACTGCCAATGCAACACAATTGGCTACATCTAATTCAAATGCTTTCTTGACTTAACAGAACTGCCTAACTAAACATTACTAGTGTTGCTAGCTCGTACAGCTACATTGTCGAGGACTCACAAGGTACAATAGTCCTTATGCCTTGCTGTTCTGGACTCAACTGACTCCTTTCTAACACGCTCTGTCTCTGGTCCGTGAAGTATCTCGTCACATGACCACAGCACGGGCCATATTTGCGTGTATTAGGAGAAGGCCTACTGTCCCTTGTACAACAGCTGTTGACCTGTGTGATTTGCTTTAGTCTCGTGTCAGTAGGTCACACACACATTAACCCTTTCTGTCCGCCACTAGGGTTATAACAATATTTTCTGTATGTCTTAACTACAAGATAACTTAGTGTATACAGGTGTAAACATGGTGAAGTAGAGTGACAGAAGAGCAAGCATGATACTAAAGGAAACTTAACTCTTGTTTTCACAGAACGGATGTGACGTTCGTGGCTGCGTTACCCAAAACTACTTACCAACTTCTCACCTACAATGACCCTCAAGCTGACAGGTAAACTGGATTGAATAACATACATTCGTTGTTGTTATTGAATTTTAAAGTAAACTTTTTTAACAAGCATCCTATCACTTCAACCTTCTAGCTTGCTGACCTCTATGGGAGCCGTGTCCAAGATTAGAAGTGCAGTGGGCAGTTCTCTGAGCTCCAATATTGAGGCCATACGTCAAAGTTATGGAAGTAATGTCATCATCAAACCAATGCTGACCAAGTCATACATCTGGTGGATGGACGACCCGTGGGCGGCTCTCATAGCTTTAGCCTCCATCATCATGCTGCTTAGTGTGGTGGGCATCGTTGTAATCAGCTTTTCGTATGCCAGGTAATCTTTTTTTATGCCAAATAGTTTATGTTTTTTATGCCAGGTAGTTTATCTTTTCTATGACTTTTGAAGTCCGGGATTTATGGCTTAAGCATTTTAATAAAGTTTTAAAGTTAGAGTATTCAAATTTTGGCTCCATGATCATATAAGATTTAAACTGCTTTATTGATCCTTATTGGTAATTAGTTGTGATTACAAGTATTCTTTTTCAAATTTAAAACAACTACAAAACCCTGCCCTAGTTAGCAGGAGGCGACGTGAATTTCGTACTCCTAAATGAAACAAAAATAAATAATGAAATTTTGCAATTTATTCAAAACCTACCTGTATCTAAATCTATGCCAATAATTAACTGAAATTCATATTTCGTATAGACCTAGCATATCAGTATTCGTAGTATGTGCTTAGGGTTACCTAAGCTTCTTAAACATACTTAGAAATATGTCATATACCTTTAACAAACCAAACTTGAAATGAAGTGTCGATATTTTCACCAAAAGGAAGCAATAAGGTTCTACTAACATAGCTAGTCTAACAAGTGTATAAACCTTAGGTCAATGTAGACTGAGAGATAGGCTAATTGACACAGAGACATAGAGCCTTCATGAACAGAAGTCGTTCACTTCGGTAAGACTTGACTTGCATTTGATGGAGCCGGCGGCGGTTGTCTTCAAAGATTTCATATACATAATTATAGATGTGTGGATTTAGGTATCTCAGTTTCTGCAGTCTTACGTCAATATTAGTGTAAGACTTTGAACTGATACTTTTCAAAAAGAGCTCAGATTCGAAATTTCTATTGTTTTAATCTATCAAACATCCAGGACATTGCAAACCAATAACTATTTTCTTCATGAAATAATGAAATTAATGTCCAATATTTTCTTCAAACAAGAGTTACGGATTCCATTAAGCTCTAAGTCTTATAGGTATTTTGTATATCCTTTTTTTTTTTACTTTTGTCCTTTTTACTAAGCCGCCAATGAGCTGGCGAGCTATTAATGGGTTCAAATTGAAAACTGGCAACCTGGACACTGTTTTAATTCTAGACATTGGAAGGATATTTCGAAAACGGTTGTAATGTTCTCCTGAAAATGTAATGTTTTCTTGAAAATTTAACAGTTTTTGTAGAAATCTACCAAACTGTCCAGTACATACTATGGGTTGACCATAAACAATTTTCAAAATATAATTATCTTAATAATAAATTTGGATTAAGTGTTTTATTTTTTACACGGATTCTGAGTCATTCAAAAGTAAAATTACTTTGTGTTATAATTGAAAGTACATTGAAATTTGATTGTACAGAACTTAAAACGGCACAAAAATATTCAAATGCCTTTTAAAATACTTAGTTTATTAGTTTATCTGATCTGTATTCTGTACAGCTACATACCCACATCCTAAAAAAAAACAATAAAAAAAAAAAACCAAAAAAAAAAAACCCTGTTAATAGATTTTCTACTATTTTATGACAATCCACCATTCTAAAGGACGAAAGTAGATTTAATATACGTAGATTTAGAACTGTTTTTAATGGAAAATGTTTATGGTAATGTCTGTGTCTCTGACAGATATAGAAACTACGTCCTGAAGTACAGACACCAAATGGAGAAGTCAGTCGTGCTAGATAAACAGCAAGAGGATTATGAAGTGCAGGTAGATTCATTTTTAAAGTTTCGCATTTTCTTTTGTAACAAACAGGTGCCGACTGGTGAGGGGGGGGGGTCAAAATCGGCCCCGAAATTACCTTACGATTCTGCCCACAATTAGATTACATTTGATATGCAGAAAAAAAAAAACATTAACAAAAACTGTATGCAAACGTGGGTTTCTACAACTTGCTGTACATAAAATAGACTTAAATGCTATAGGAAATCTCAATTTGTAAAAAATAAATCTACATTGCTGTCGTAATCTTAACAGTTATTTTAAACTTTATTTTGGTATAACTTAAAGAATAAAGCAAAACACGTGATGGCAGCGTATAGATGTGTTATGCGCTCTGGAGTATCGTCTCAATTGTCTCAAGTTCGAAACTCTGCCTGCCGCCCACTCCTCCCCCCTCCACCCATCCCACTGTCCAGTGGGATGTTGAGGCTATTTTGAAGTAACAAACAACTCATGTAAAAAAAATAAAACACCTCTAAACTTTGAAACCGAAGTCACGTGATACGTTCTTGCAACAGAGAAATGTCTTCAGCATGAAGTCTCGCTTTTTAGCTTTTTCTTAGCATGCAGCAACGGGGAGACAACTTAGTTCACAAGTCACTTGCCATTATTACAAGGTTAGCACTAGTTGATGATTTCAAATTAATTGTATCCTCCATCTATTACTAGTCTGGTCTAGCCATTGGGGCAGTTATTACAGGACAGCTCTCTATCAACTATCATAGAACCATATCCACAACAGACATCGTTATTAAATTCCAAGTGTCCTATTTCTGGTCATCAAATTCGTAACCTCAATTTTTTTATGCTTCTCGGGTAACTGCCTCAACGTGGCGCCCAGGTGGAAACGGTCGTGAGAGGGGGACGGCTAGGCCAAAGGGTAACATAAAAAGACTACCGTGGGAGTGCCTAAGAGGGTGTAACAAAAACCTCATTGCACTGTGCAAGGATCTTTCAACGTCCAGGCGCCGTTCCCTCAAGGGGCCGTTATATAAATGGCGTGTCCCGCAGGGTTAGCCTTTGGCCCCGTCGCTAGTCCGCGAGACCGGAGTGTCCATGTCCACCGGAAGTGAACGCAAAACTAAACTTCGTGTTGAACACCGAGTGTTCAGACAGAAAGGTGTACGCGAGCCTTATTGCGAGGTGTACACCGAGTGTTCAGACAGAAAGGTGTACGCGAGCCTTATTGCGAGGTGTACACCGAGTGTTCAGACAGAAAGGTGTACGCGAGCCTTATTGCGAGGTGTACACCGAGTGTTCAGACAGAAAGGTGTACGCGAGCCTTATTGCGAGGTGTACACCGTTCATTCAGACAGAAAGGTGTACGCGAGCCTTATTGCGAGGTGTACACCGTTCATTCAGACAGAAAGGTGTACGCGAGCCTTATTGCGAGGTGTACACCGAGTGTTCAGACAGAAAGGTGTACGCGAGCCTTATTGCGAGGTGTACACCGTTCATTCAGACAGAAAGGTGTACGCGAGCCTTATTGCGAGGTGTACACCGTTCATTCAGACAGAAAGGTGTACGCGAGCCTTATTGCGAGGTGTACACCGTTCATTCAGACAGAAAGGTGTATGCGAGCCTTATTGCGAGGTGTTCACCGTTCATTCAGACAGAAAGGTGTATGCGAGCCTTATTGCGAGGTGTACACCGTTCATTCAGACAGAAAGGTGTACGCGAGCCTTATTGCGAGGTGTACACCGTTCATTCAGACAGAAAGGTGTACGCGAGCCTTATTGCGAGGTGTACACCGTTCATTCAGACAGAAAGGTGTATGCGAGCCTTATTGCGAGGTGTTCACCGTTCATTCAGACAGAAAGGTGTATGCGAGCCTTATTGCGAGGTGTACACCGTTCATTCAGACAGAAAGGTGTATGCGAGCCTTATTGCGAGGTGTACACCGTTCATTCAGACCGCGTGAAGGGAGCTCTTTTCGCTTTTGCTCAAGTCATTGCAAATATAAATCTATGTTCGTAACCCTGTTGAACCAAATTTTACAAAGCTCAAACATTTTCTTTTTCATTTTGATCTAATAAAAGTCGTAAGGTGTGTAATAAAAGCTTTTTTTTGTGTGGCCCAGGTAACGTTTTTTTTATTAGTTTAAATATATATATATATTTTGGAAAGCATGGGCATTGGTAATCAAAACATTGGCATTGATGTGGATATCAAGTATTTTGATTGTTATTCACTATAAAATTGCTAATTTAATTGCAACGATATTTCCAAAATTATTTCACCATTCTGCAATGTGTTTTGCCTTACTGACCTATACTAACATTTGGCCCTTTGTAGTTCTATATAATTATTTGTTTTTCTAAAGATAAAATATTTCTGTTTCTCCTCAAACATTGAAAATTATCTTATCTTATATAATACTGACGTTAATTCAAAAAAGAAGATGATTACGTCCTACGCGTCATGTATTTAGTCATGCATATTAACCAATGACATAAATTCAGGACAGAACTTAAAAAGCTCAACAACAAAAACAAAAAAAAAACTGTTATTCAATCGATACCAGCACATATAGAACTAAAAGGGAATGTGAAAATTGACTCACTCGTCAAGAGTGGGAAACCAAACACACAATTAAATATTGCACTCTATCCAGAAAAAATTAAGAAACTAATAGTAAATACAATAAATGAGAAATGGACAAGCTCTCATCCGAATCACAAGCAAGATGATGCTTATTATAAGATATCCCGACAAGAGCAACGTCTAAATCTTTGGACTCAGAACCGGACACAAAAGAATGAGACAACATAAGTAAACATTAAAACTAATGAAATATGCCCGTGTGGAGTGTCACCAGAGAATGCTGACCATGTTCTTCAAAACTGAATTATTTAGCAAGAGGCCCGAGCAAGAACACCACTATTGAAAGAAAACTATATGGAGAGCTCCCTGATTTGGAAACCACTGCACAGTTTATCTACAGTATTGGTCTAGTCACCTGAACACCACAACATAATCAATGAATACCAGGAAGAAGAAGAATTGATCATTAGAGATTTAAAAAAAAAAAGAGAGTGATCTCTAAGTGAGGCTGTTTAATGTTGTAGTGAGACTGCCCTGTTTCATTGTCTGAGAGAGACTGCCCTGTTTCATTGTCTGAGAGAGACTGCCCTGTTTCATTGTCTGAGAGAGACTGCCCTGTTTCATTGTCTGAGAGAGACTGCCCTGTTTCATTGTCTGAGAGAGACTGCCCTGTTTCATTGTCTGAGAGAGACTGCCCTGTTTCATTGTCTGAGAGAGACTGCCCTGTTTCATTGTCTGAGAGAGACTGCCCTGTTTCATTGTCTGAGAGAGACTGCCCTGTTTCATTGTCTGAGAGAGACTGCCCTGTTTCATTGTCTGAGAGAGACTGCCCTGTTTCATTGTCTGAGAGAGACTGCCATGTTTCATTGTCTGAGAGAGACTGCCCTGTTTCATTGTCTGAGAGAGACTGCCCTGTTTCATTGTCTGAGAGAGACTGCCCTGTTTCATTGTCTGAGAGAGACTGCCCTGTTTCATTGTCTGAGAGAGACTGCCATGTTTCATTGTCTGAGAGAGACTGCCCTGTTTCATTGTCTGAGAGAGACTGTTGTTCTTTTCAATTGTTACTTATGTTATAGTGAGACTGCTCGACGTCATTTCGAGATGGTTATAATTATCTTAAAAAAAAAAAAAACGTCCACGCATCTTTATGTTTTCAAGATTTACAAACATTTACAATCCAATGTTTCTTACAATAGAATGTTTCTTCACAATAGAATGTTTCTTCTCTTTCTTGCTATGCAGAGCTTACACATGTATGTGCCCCAGGATGACTCAGCTCCGCCGTACGATGACCTGAAAATGAATTTGAACTCCTCTGAAGTTGGCAAAATTTCAAACAATAAATATATTTCTACTATCGATACCCCGGTAAGTTAGAACCTTTGGGTCAAGGTCTTATGTTTTTTTTTTTGGGGGGGGGGGGGGGGGAGGAGGGAGATTGGGGGGGGGGGGAAATTTTGAATGCTCAAGTATGCATACAAACGACCTGGTTGCTTGAATATGGCAGTCATAACTTCATTGAGCTGGTGAATTGTCGATTGGTACTTTTTCCAGAGGGGTAAATGGCTTTGGCGCTGATGTTTGATGGCCAGTTGAGGACGTGATGGTCAGTTGAGGACGTGATGGCCAGTTGAGGACGTTACTGAAGTGTTCAGCCCATCAAACAGTTATTTTCTCTTTATCTACACGAAGTTTGTTTCTATCGGCGCTAAGTATGGGAGGTAAGCCATTGGGTGTGGACCATTCAAAGCTTTGATTGACTTTAAGAAAATTTTAGCTGTTGTTTGTCTCTGCGTAGGTCTGAAATTACTCCCCTTCTTTTGTTAAATCACAACTTATTCATGAGACATTTCGCTTAACTTCCACTTTGGCATGGATGTAGCGCTCTCTGTTTTGGGGGCAAGCTGGATTGCTTCGATAAGGCTTGTAGCAGTGCTGCTTATGACATAGAATCTTTTCAAATATGCACGAACCAGTCTTGGTGCTTACATATAGGTTGACCGAGAGAACGATAAGCCACAGAGCATGCACAGCCCAACACTCCATTCCAGATGTTCTCCACATTTCTTGCTCTGGCTCAGGGCTTTTATTTGGGTATTAACTTTGTTAATAAACCCTTGGTTGATGTCTGGGTTGATGTCTGGGTCATTTAAACTTTACATATTAGGATATTTGCTATTTTGGGGCCACCTAGGTGGTTTGATGCATGCTTCCAACGTAGATAATCTTGGACGATGATGAAACCAATAGTCTGATTCGCATTCAGCTTTTGTGACTTTCATATCCTGTCTATCCGACTGGCGGACAATGATGGCTATCTGACGTTTAAAAAATTAAGGTCGTTATTCTGGTCTAATTACACCCTAGTTTACCACCCTGGATGAGCTTTATATTATTAGTCCAATGGATCGCAAGGGCTAAAAGGGACACATTAATTACGTTTATAAATTGGACAATACACTTTACACAAGTGGCATAGTGACGGAGCAATCAGTATAGCGCTTGACTTTCAAATCCTTGTTAAGACTGGGATTTTTAATTTTGGGATCTTTGGGCGCCTCTGAGTCCACCTAACTCTGACATTAGTTGGGGAAAAGTAAAGTGCTGGCCACATGACATCCTCGTAAACCGTAGGCCACTGAAACATGCCTTTACATCATCTGCCCTATAGACCTCAATGTCTGAAAGGGGAAATTTTTCTTTGCATATGTTGACATATGTGTATAACTGTGAGCTGTAAGATCAAAACTAAAGATAGATCAATATAAATATTGTATTTCTTTTAAGCATTTTATTTTTTCATATTACACAAAGTCTGGCATTAGATATAGTGAAATTAGTTTTGATAATAAAATATATATATATATATATAGGCCTACCCAAACATAGGAAAATGTTTCGTGCGTCAACCCTGAGGAAAAATATGAATAATGTCTGAGCTGCGCCGCCGCTGATCTGATATATATGTCGTTTGCAAAGAATTATATAAATGTGCCCTTGAACTGTATTGTTGCTTAAAACAATTCGTTTAATACTATCAGATGTAGGTTTGTGTAAAACAGTTTTTAAAGCTACTTCAACGGCTGCTATGTTTTATCTAGAGTGTTTTCCGTGTTTGATTTGAAGTAAAGAGACCTTGTAAGACGCTCACTAACCACCATCTTCTCTATATGGTGTTGAAGAGAGATTTTGTGGGTCAATTCAGAACTTTATCTTTGAGAGTTCGAAAGTTTTTCCAACCTTTATCTTTTTAACAGGGTGGCTTTGTATCAAATGACCCTCCAGTGTAATTAGTTCATATCGACATACTAAGGCAACCGTTTGTTTGAGAATGAAGAAATGAATCCTAATTTTAAGTAATCAACGCTGTACAATCTACATTTATTTTTGTTAAACATTACTTTTCATGATCCATGATCATAGACTCCCGTGGATATCTCATATACCCCCCAATTTATTTTTTTTTTCACTTTTGTAGACCCCTTTGAAGTCTTCGTAGACTCTTGGGGTCTATATAGGCCTAGAACACTTTGGGAATCACTGTTATAAATAATGTTAATATATATACATATCTAATGTTTAGCTAATTTTCAAATGTCTTATTCACAGAGTTGGCCTCCTGCGCTGAGAACCAATTTACAGCACGATAAATTAACGATGTTTTAGCACCAGTATACTGATTTAATAAATTGTAAATTTATGTTCCATGAGTAGAAGCAAGAAGACATATCAATGTGTCTAAACATTAGAGGAAACTGAAATAAACTTTCTAGACAAAATAAACAAATGGCTAGCAATGTTTACAATATCAGCCATATCTTTTTAGCTCGATTTTATAAAGCTTTTTAAAAAGTCATTTTAACTGATAGTCATGCATTCAAACTGCAATAAATAATTGTCCTTGAGCGTGTGTGTGCGTTTATGAATGCGCCTGCGGTAAAAGCATCTATGGTTGGCGTTTACAGGATCATTTTCTTATAATTAAAAGACACTATTAATGATTTCCAGAAACTTAACTTTTTATTTACTAGCAATAAAAAAAATGGTGTGCTCCATTGTTAGTTTAAGGGTATAATAACCAGACATCATTGGCGTCCTCGTGTGACAACTGCGACTAAGTATTTAATTTTATATTGGAATATAAGATGGTCATTCATTGAGATGTTTGCTAGTGGACATTGTATGAAATATGTTACTTTGTATAAGGCTCCTAATTTATGGAAGTCTTTTAGTTTTGTAACTTATATACAACACATTAACGCGGCTACAATATGTTGCCATGTCCTGTTTTATCAATATGATGCAATATGTTATATATGTTACTGATCTGTTGTACCAATTTTACATTCATACAAAATATATTTCTATACTGAACTTTGATATCTCCTAACTGTAAGACTTTACTTGAATGAGTGTGGTTCTATGTATTACGTTAATACCTCTTCTGGTATTATTGGAATGTTCACAGTGTGTTAATTAAATGTCCCTCTTCACGCCAATTTTGTTATTGCGTATATCTACTAGATCTGCTGAGCAATATGACCACAACTTGTAGAATGACGAATAAACTCAAACTTAGCAGACATTATATTTATGAAATGAAATAAGTTCACAATAAATTGGCAACTTCAGCCATCAATGAGAAAACTTAAAATAAATCACACAATTATACAATATAATCCAAATAGAATGTCATTAAACACTCACTGATTGATACTCCCACTTAAAGATATATAACACGTCTGTCTTCTTGATACTCATGGCATTCACTTCGCATTGACTATGTGGTCAGTTATCAAACGAGATTTCCTTTTCCCACAATGCAACTGTGGCCCCTTGATTTCCCCGTGCAGCATCCTACTCTCCATAAACAAGTGTTTCTCGTGCTCCACAACCAATAAATGTCACTAACTATCAATCAATGATGTGACACTAACCTCATTTTTTCCCTTTAAAAAAAATATTTTCAATCTTATAAATTACACTTGCCTTCAAAAGAGAAGATAACTACGTCCTACGCGGATTAATGATTTGATCTCATCCCGTCTTTCATTTTAATCAGAGACTTAACCTATGCTAACTCATTGTTTTTGTTCTGTCTGATTCAGACAACCCGTTCGATGCTGTAATGGCAATAGGGAAGAAGAAGAACTTTTACAAATAGTCCTAGCTTATGGAATAAGAAATGTGCTTCTATCTTTCTGTCTTTGATTCTTTTTAGTATTAGGTTGTGTTTATGAAATAAATATATTTATTGGTTTAAAATGTAAAAGGATGCTGAATAGCTATTGACTTAAAATGGACATATCTTTTTGCATAGCACTAAACAATATTAAAGTATTTTTCCCTTTCTGCCATCTATTCCTGGTACTCTGCCAAAGATTTTGCGACATCCCCTGATTTCATGAAAAGGCCTTTCAAGCTTGTTTTTTTTTTTAGGCAGTGGTCAGAAATCAATCACGGTACCCCAGAGGCGGCGCTAGGCGTAGGCGACGCGGGCAACCGCCCAGGGTCTCGTCAGCTATTTGATACATTGTGCCCCTTTTAATCAAAATAATTCAACTTTTCTTTTTCTTTAAAATGATTGCCACTAACCCTGATAGGCAGTGGCGTCACCCCCCCCCCCCATCAATTTTCTCCAAACATTTCCCAATACTATCTGTCACGATCATCAATGGTGTTGATGTCACAATCTAAGATGATGCTACTGTCACGATCAGACTTGAACTATATTGCACCATCAATGATCGTGATTGCCGAGGATCTTGAAATGATCTTTCGATAAGATGATCGTATAGAAGTAAACAGATCTATGTTGAAGATACGATCATACAGAATGTTGCCAATTGATAAGAGGATCATCTAGGTCTAGGAGTTACAACTTGACAAATATGATCTAAGTACGTTCTAAATTCAATGAAGAAACTTCTCTTCGTTCAAAAACAATTACTTTAATTAATAACTTGAAAACACTATACACAAATAGTTACAATAGTTAAAATGTACTTGAATAACTGATCTATTCAATAATATATCTGAGTCTTGATATGAATAAAATATATATTCTTAACTACATACAAGTTAGATCTTATCTCTACAAATATTTACAACCGACTTTAGTACATCTTTACACTAACACCTTCCGTACAAGACTGACTGGGAGCTACACGCTTCATCCGGGCTTTAGAGCTTCATCACGTGATCAACAACCTTTTCTTGCAAAACCAACCAATAAATGCAGCCCAACATAATAATTAACATTTTGAAACCAATGAAATTCATTTCGAAAATGAAACTAATACAAGGCTGTTTTTTCCCGAGGTAGTTGACCTTGCTGACAGACCTTGGCTTATACAGTGTACGTGACACTATCTTTAGTTGTTTTTTTTGATGAATCAATACAGTGAGCTGATGACCTACTTTCATTGATTGTTACACAAATGTAAAATGAGTGTCATTTCTTTTATAAAATTCCATTGTATATGACATCTATCCAGTAGTTATAGCACATTTTACACTCAAATGTCTTCAATTAGGAACTTATCACTGGAACATGTTTCCTATGTTAGACTTTGAGACGGAAACCATATAACATAGTGCTGTGTTATTAAAAATTTGACTACCATCTAAACCAGTAAATGTACATGTGCAGCCCCTTTAGCTAGCAAATGGTCTGGGCCACTCTAGGGAATCGCGTGTAGTTCCCACAGCATAGTCCGGGTCCTGAGCTCCAGACACCAAGCGCTTTTTAGCATTACTGAGCTTCAGAAAGTTATTCTCATTAAGTGTAGCTTGTACTATTTCTTCTAGTGAGAGGATTGCAGGGCACATAAAATTGTTATTTGTCTTTGATAGAATTTAATTCTGATGTTCTTTCTGAAAATACTGATACCTGCACCTCTACCTGCCTGGGTGGAGCACTTCGGGGGTCGATTTTGAGTTTGTGTTTCCATACAAACTGTCTTTGTAACCTTGTTATTTTTTAAATGCTTGCATAAGTGATTAAAAAAAATAGATTTTTCGCTTTCAGAAAAGAAAAAAGTAGCAGTTGCATCAGAACATTGTATGGTCTAAAATAGTATGATGTCGGATGTTCACTATCTTTCCTAGTTTATGAGATCTAAACGAGGCGGACAGACGGACGGAAAAATTAATAGCATCTTTTCCCATTTCGGGGGCTGCTAAAAAAGTCGCTCAAATTAAGTCTACTAAAGAAGGAGGCTGCATTGGTCAATACTATTATGCCAACGCTGTTCTGGGTAGCCTACATATAGGGCACGTATGTCTTAAGACTAGCTCAGATAATGTTCATGTGAAGTAAGAAGCCTTGTCACGAACGTTTTAGGTTTTGAAACACAAAGTTCGTCAAATCAACGATGTTTTAAGCACTTAAACTAATTTTGACCATCTGAAGATTCGAGAAGAATCACTTAGAGCGGACAAGAATTGACAACGTCTTCTTCAAAAACTTTTGAATATCG
Source organism: Biomphalaria glabrata (assembly GCF_947242115.1). NCBI lineage: Eukaryota > Metazoa > Mollusca > Gastropoda > Planorbidae > Biomphalaria > Biomphalaria glabrata. The sequence goes on along the minus strand of NC_074712.1, from coordinate 12,305,407 downwards.
ACATTGTTGCTAACGCCTCTCACGAAAACGGCCCTGATTAGAAAATGATACAAAGTCTTTAACTTACAATATTTTAACTTTCTCAAAATTGAGAAACAAAAAAAAAAGGCATTTCAATGGGGTAACTGTTACAACGTTAGTGGATAACTAGAAAGGAAATGCTATTTCAAGTTTTACCCTTTTCAAATAATTTGAACGGCTTCCCCTCTCCCCATTGCTCAGGACGTCGTGCTCCCTAGAGATCGTGCCCCCCCTCCCCATTGCTCAGGACGTCGTGCTCCCTAGAGATCGTGCCCCTGCTCCCCATTGCTCAGGACGTCGTGCTCCCTAGAGATCGTGCCCCCCCCCCCCTAGCTTAAGAAACGTTGCAGTAGATCATAAAAGTTTGTAAAAGGCCTGTTGACCTAAGATCATCCTTTTGTTTAGCAAGACATTTTATAGCAGGTCTGTTCATGCAAAAAAAAAAGTCACTTGTAAGATGATACGTTTGTCGGGCCCGTTCTGCGTTAAGGAGAGTTAGACTATAGAGTCGCGTTGATAAAGAAGCATTAACATGTTCTCTTAAAAATAACCCTTGGAATCGAGCTTGTTGCTAAGGTAGGACAGATTCTACTTACAAGATGAAACGACGTCCCTTAAATTAATTGTTTTAAAATTTGGTAATAATGCCGTTCTTACCTGATTAATACTAAAATATAAAATAACTACAATGCAATTAAACTTATTTTTTAATCAGAAAGACCACCATTGCATCCCCCCTTCTATAAGAATGTAGCGATGTGGACATTTGTAGCAACATAAAAAAAGTATAATAAGGCCTCAATCAGATATAGAGATCTAGAGTATTACAGTAGATATGCTTAGGCATGTATGGGTATATTTCTAGACATTTTATTTTTGTAGGTGTCTGTTTTTGCCAAGATTGTATTTTTTCCCACTTGGGTGTCACATCTATATGGGTGTCAACCGGTGCGGACCGCTCCCCCAACCCACTTAGTGACGCCACTGCTGGTAGGGGACCCCCTAGCAAGTTGAGGCCCTAAGTTATAGCTTATGTAGCCTATTTTTCAATCCAGCACTGTCTGTAGGCATCAGGTGTGTGTCCTGCAGCCTTCGCCGGAGCTCTCCAATGGTCTCTTTCAGAGGCTATCTGCTGCTTTCTTCTATGCCAGTTGAGGGCAAGATGGAGTTAATTTACGGTGTGCACCTTTGTTACTTGGTCCTTATTTAATCACCCGATTTTGGAATGCTGTCGTCCCCGAATGCGGGATAATGTCAGAGATAAGTATAATAATTGTGAGAAAATTAATATTATCCTTAATTAATAGTTGCTGACTTGTTCTCATTTAAAGTGTGTAGTTATTTAAGTAGACTATTCACTAATTTCATGTGAGAATATTGACACCATAATCGTGTCAGCGGAACTTCTCTCACCGGCATCCCACCGAGAAATTAATTACTAAAGAAAAAAAAACTCAACAAGTCATTGGGAGATGAGTGCTATCGAGTTTACCAAATTAGAACACCGTCAGGCCTTAGAAATAGATGACCTCTATATTATCTGCCCTACGCAAAGTCTGAAAAGGTAACTTTGTAACCTACGCTCTAATAAACTTTTTTTGGAAACTAACAGCCTAACCTGTGTGCAATCAAATGTCAGAGAACAGTTTAAATAAAAGAAAAAAAACAATGACTCTAGAAATAGTTTTTATTTTGTATTGGAATCACAAAACACTAATTAAGATAATTAGTAACAAAAAGTCCGTGAATTGCCTGGTGATGTGACTAAACGTTTGCTATAGTGAGAAAAACATTTCTACCTTTGTCACAGAAATGTTTATATAAAAAAAAAGCAAATATACTAAATCTTTTCTTTTATAAAAATAAACTATTTAGTGGGAAGAACTCTACACTTACAACTATATATCGAAATACTGTAGAAGTTATTTTCCTTAGTCGATAAAAAAAATTGTAGACTATATGATTAATTTTTTAATTAATTTCATGCTTTGTTAGGTACAAAAACTGTTTAAAATTTCATCTTGATCGGAAAATGGGTGTTGGAGAACTAAAGTGAACAATTATAGAAGGGGCCCTACACATTTATCAATAGGTGTGAATAATGAAGGATCAATTTTCTTTGTTGAGTATCAAACGAAATAATTAATTACCAGAAGTTAATTGACTAATTGGTTAATTTTTTTTTCTTTGATTCGTGTAATTTTAACTTGATTCAAGATTGAGTGTGGGAGAAATAACGTGTATATAAAGTTTTTACAAGACAGACTTTGTTGATATAAGCTTTGTATTCATTTAAATCATTCGTTTACTTAATTTATAAAAGTCTTACTTCCATTTGTATTTTCTTAATGTGCACTTGAAAAGAAAATATAATAAAGTGCATACACGAAAGAGGTAGCAAATTAGTTTTTAAATAGTGCAAAAAGAGATTAATTGTTGATTCAGATAATAATATTAATTAAAAAAATCATGAACTAGGAAGAATAAATAGTTTAAAGACTGTAACTGTTTAATTTTTCTAAAATAATTATCTACTGTGTACCTCCACAATGGTTCATATTCTCAGCGTTGTGAAGCAATGACTTTTGCAGCTGTTGGAGGGTAGAAAAGTCTCATAAAAGCGTTCTTATAGTTTGTACTCATCTTAAAGTAGATTGAGGTACTCACTATTGAACTCATGGACAACGATACTATGACCATAGCAAAGAGATACGGGATGACCGTGTCGTACTTACCATTAAAATTGAGGTCAGGGATAAAGAAACAAGCTAAAACTATGGTAACCACAGGGAGGTAACACGAGACGACCAACGCAGCAACGACCGTGACAAGCCTGATGGACTTGATGTCTCGAGATGAAAGCGAGGCTTTTCTAGCTTGAGCCGTGGCTGAATTCTGCAGTCGCCATTTCCTGTTGGCATAGAGATGTGACACAAGAAGGGATGTCAAGATAACCAGCAATCCAAGTGGAAGGACGGTAAGAACAATGTGTAAAACATAGTTGATACGTAGGGGTTCTGTCTTATCTTTGAGAAACCCCAACCCTAGTAAAGTTCTGTTTATTTTTGGATAGACGTTCCATGATAAGTATATGGTAGAATAGATCGGATACAATGTCAATCCATTGACTGCCACAATGCAACCAATCACCACAGTAGTCGTTTTTTTAGTGATTATACTTTTGATCTGCAATGGAAATAAAACACAGAAGCAACGTTCCAGTGTAGTGTACACAGTCACATGAAGAGACGTTCGAATGACACAGTTCATTGGCCAGGTTATAACAACATAATAAAACTCAATCAGTTTGACTGAGAGAGCGGATTCATCAACGTAACTGCTGATGCAAAACAGTTCAAACGGGACGAAAACGACCCTCACCAGGTCCGTAAGTGCGATGGTGAAAAAAGAAATTTCGATTGAACTATTTAAACCTTGATCTACAAAGACCCTGATGTTAACAACGTTAGCGAACAGGTCTAAGAGTGTCAGGAAGGAGCAGGGAATGGTGATGAGAATACAGTTCAGTAATTTTAGGTCTAAGAAGTCCAGTGCATGTGTAGGGCTAGTGTAGTCGCCCTGTTTGGCTTCCAGTGACGTATTCGTTTGCATCTTTCAAGTCTTTCAGTTTGACACAAACACTGTTGAAAGCAGTGTTTAAGGAATTAATAAGTAGAACGTGTAAAATGGAGATGGATAACTTTTCAAATTATCTTTTTTTTATAAATTATTGTTATCTCTTGGAGAATGACTAATTACTTACATGTTTGTAAGATTTTAAATTGAACTGTTTTGTTCCTCCATTCCCCAATGTACAGCTGACAACTCATTATTTGTGTACAATACTAAGTAGTCCAAACATTCTTATCAGAAAAATACATTAACCCTTAAAGTGCTGAGCTGTTTTAAAATAAGTGTATAGGAAATGGAATTACAATTCGGATGTTTAGAGGCTAAAACTACCACAAGCGTTTTAAGGGTTAAACAACCTCTGGAATTTCATTAAAAACTATCTTATACACATTATAGAAAATCAAATAGCAACTAAATACTCATCAAACAAATAAATGCTGGTTTAATAATAGATTAAAGAAACTTTGTAAACGGAAAGCGTATATAGAACATTTAAATAAACTAAGACCGAAAGAGTTTATAAAAAGTATATAAAAATTAAACACCTAACCCAAAAAGTAAGCAGACAGCTGCAGAGTGAATACATAAACAGTGTAATATCTAAAGATAACAACAAAAACCTATGGTCATACATTAAGTCTAAGAAAATGGAAACAACAGGAGCAACATTATTAAAACGAGAAGATAACTTAACACATAATGATAAGGAAACTAAAGCTAACATACTAAATAAATACTTTGCATCACATTTCTCAGCTCAGTACACAAAAAGTGGATACAAAAACTATTAGAGAACATTAAACCGGATAAGGCATCTGGACCTGATGGTATTCCAGCTAGATTACTCGAAGAACTATCCCCAGTGTTCAAAATACTCTTTCAGGCTTCACTTAACCAGGGCAGAGTACCAAAGGACTGGAAAGAAGCTAATGTCACCCCCCTATTTAAAAAAGGAGAAAACTCTCACCCAGGAATCTACAAACCAGTATCACTTACCAGCATCACATGTAAAATCCTAGAACATATAATATGTAGCCACACCATAAACCACTTAGACAAACATAATGTCCTTACTCCATACCAACATGCCTTTGGGAAATATAGATCATGTGAAACACAACTAATAGGAATAATTTATGATTTTTCAAAAGGTTTAGATAATAGTGAACAAATAGATGCTATCTTACTAGATCTAAGGCTTTTGACAAAGTTCACCACCATAGTTTACTAAGAAAAATTAAATACTTTGGCATTGTTGGTCTATTGCATCATTTGATTAAAGATTTTCTGATAGGGAGAGAACAAACTGTAATAATTAATGGCTTTAAATCAACACCGATAACAGTAAACTCAGGTGTACCTCAAGGTACAGTCTTATGTCAACTACTGTTTTAAATTTACATAAATGATTTACCAAATTGCATACTTCACGAACAAAAGTCAGATCATTTGCAGACGATTGCATAATATATAGAACAATAAAAACAAACCAAGATACAGATATTTTACAAAGAGAATTAGATGAATTACAGAAATGGGAATCAAATTGGAGCATGTTTTTCCACCCAGAAAAATGGCAGTTATTAAGAGTAACAAAAAAAAACTAAAACAAATTAATTCCACTTATCTTAATTATGGTAAACCAGTAACACAGACTAAAATCACAAAATACCTAAGTGTTATAATAAATGAAAAACTGTCATGAAATCCCCATATTGATGAATCTGTCAAAAAATCAAACAAAGTATTAGTTTTTTTTAAAAGGAATTTCTAAAAATCAAATACGAACATTAAATTAAAATGTTTTTTTTTAACTTTGATTAGACCAATAATAGAATATGCATCCTCTGTTTTGGACCCCTCAACTCAAGAAAAGCATTAAGAAACCGGAACAGACACAAAATAGAGCAATGAGATTCATAACAAACGAACATTCACATTTAACTAGAGTAACACCTTTAGTAAAGTCATTAATTTCAGAAAGCCTCCAGGAGAGAAGACTTAAAAGTAAACCATAATCTTCAAATACAAAGACAAAATCTAATAAAATACTTAGAAAAAATACAAGGGATATTTCTCGTCCCATATGCTAGGACAAATTTGTACAAATGCTTCTTCCTTAATGCTATTACAGCACGGAATGGGTTGCCTAAGCCAGCCAGGAAAACCAGTGACTTAACACAGTTTAAGTAGTTAGTTAACTTGTATGACTAGATGCATGACGCGTTGGACGTAATCATCTTCTTTTTTGAAGCAATGTCGGTATTATATAAGTTAAGAGATTTAAGTTCTATCACACCAACTAAGAGAACAAAATAAATTTTGTCTCGCTTCTCTGTACCTTTTATTTCAATGTATATTTATACAAAATTTAGTATAGTAATTAAACCAATAAAGTCGGACAATAACTAAATCTACGCCAAAGTAGCTATTTCAATAATAACACTTCAAATCAATAACGTATCTGTAAGTACAAAAATGTCATACCTTTAAAAAAAAAATCAATAAACAAGCGAAGTCCTCTGTTAGTTGTTTCATCAATGATATAATGTGACTTAGCGCTCCTCTGTACTCGGTAATTTGGTTTCTTTTGAAGTTCAACCCTATTCCAATCTCACTATGAAAGATAATGACTATATGTACAATGTATTTATAATCTCAATCACTGACTTACTCAATCAATGGTTGAATGTATGTTTTAAATTATCATATAATACACAGAAAAGAGTATAACTGATTTATATCATTATTCAAATGATAAAGATTAATTGGCTGAAACTTTTTAGAAAGACGAATTCAATTTAATTCTCTAGCAGAAATTAACATTATAGCAGTGTCTCATGAAAAAGACAATGGCTGTCTTTAAAGGCTGCGGCAATTTTGCACAGGAAAGCATCGCAGTTCAAACCTAACATAAACAGCTGGTATCTGAGATGAACTCCAATTGGTAGCAAGGCTGTGAGGGCTAGTCCTTCCCTAGAACTTTGGCGAAAAACTCTGATATTTGGCGTAGTGCCTCAAAGCTCCAATACAAGTCAAGTGACTCTACAGAAACATTCCCCCGCAGCTCCGCTCTGCAAGATGTACTCAACTGTTTTTACTGACTCTCCGCTGTTTCGGTATCGGGCATCAAAATTGGGCCGAAACCGGGCAAAATATGCTCCAACAGGGCAGTGCCACGTCCTACACTACGCAATTTGTGTTTGTTCCAGCCTTTTCAGCCTCCACCATGGATCGCATCGGACTCTAATTTTGCCAGACTCCACGGGCTTTGTTTGGACCATCCCAGGATTTCAATCATCTATCTTGTACCTACTCTCGGATCATTATCGTACCTTGGTTAAACGTACTTGGGGCCTCGAAAGTGGGTTACGGCCAGAGTTCCTTCTCGGGCTAGAGCGTCCGCCGCCTAATAAGATAAGTGTTGTGACCCGGTTACTGTGTGTGGTCAACCGTGACACACGGACAAGTGTTGGGTATCGGAGAGTTAGGGGAAGTGACGAGTGTGTTAAAAATATGCAGAAGGAAATCATCTAGTGGAGTTGGTTATCTGTAGATAATGTTAGCCTTGTAAATATGTTATGCTTGAATGCTTCACAATAAAAGGCAGTTTATACTTAAAAAAACGTGTTTCTTCACAGTAAGACACTTTTTATTGATCCAATCAAATGAAAATTAAGTTTGAGTACAATATAGATGTAAATACGAACAACATTCAGACACGAAACACAAATACACTAACAAACAGCGCTTTATGAATTAGACTTCAATGTACTTCTCATTACCCCCCACGCCGCAATGCGAGGGCACCCACTGCATACAGATAACAGCTTCAATGAATCGGCGGATGTTATCTGCAACGCCGAGTGCCTCTTCAATCAAAGGTGACTCCCCCCCCTCCCCAAGCCAGCCATGGCTTTGAGGCAGGAGCTCGAGTCTGTGACCATTACAACAGTAGTGCCGTAGTTATCGTCGAGATTTCGGCATGGAAGCTGCCATGCGCCTGATAGCCTGGATCGAGGTTCGGGTAAAAAAATAAAGTCCCCATACCCGGCTCTCACGGGGTCCTTAAGTATGGACCCATCTTGTGGCAATAGACGGCATCGGATGGGTATGATTTCTGTGTGTCCAACGCCATCTTTTTGGGAATGTCAGGGGTATGTATTTCTTTGTGCCCCCCTCCAGTACGCTAAAGTAAATTTTTATAGGAGGGTTGGGCAGACTACTCCATGGAGTGCAGATACTTATCCTGCTGGTATATATAACATATATCATTATTTTAATAGTCTGCCGTTATCAGACGATATACATTAAATATATTTTTAAAATATCTATTGAAACTGATTAAGAAATAATAACTTTAAACTTTTAATTTTGAGTTAAGTGATATATCGGTTTGTGCTGTTTTAGAAACAGGCAAAAAACAAAAGGGAAAAACTTTTTGAAGTCGCAGTATGTCATCTCGAAAAATGCTTACTATTGGCCTTATAAAATATTGATGGTAAACATTGTAGTGACAAGAAAAGTTTTATTCAGATATGAAATTGTATCACTTTCTTATATCGTAATAACCTCTTATAATGTAAGCTACATTACTTAACAGTAAACAGTTTTGATTTGAATTATAAAAATAAATGAAACTGTTTCTCAAAATAATTTCATTTGCAATATTAGAATCAGCAATCCTCCAATCTTTAATTGTTATGTCCCTTTAATTTCATGTCCAGTAAGTCGGTACAGACATCCAGTCGTCCGTTTTTATTGATATCAACCATGATAAGTTCCTTGTTGTCTGTGATGTGTACTTCAGTCACATTGAGACTTATTGTTATTCTCACTTCCGGTGGTATAACTGAATCATTAATGGTCATCTGGTAATCTGTTTGGTTAAAACTCACAAACTTACACACAAGTATCTGGCTAACATGTAGACTGTTTCTTTCATATGGTCTGGAGTACCTAGTTTTTAAAAGATACGTCTCAACATGCATATAAACTAAAACATTTTCTTGCTCATTTTGATAGGTCACCACTTCTTTATGGATTTCTTCTTCATTGTTGTAATAGTACGAGTATGCATATGGTATAGGCTCTCGGTTCAAGCCACACAGTACTTGCAAGTACAGCTTACCGAGCACGGACTCTCTTAGAATGACCATTGGCTCAAGTTGAACAAATTCTGTCGTTGACACAGTCATACGAAAAAAATGTCTCATTAGATTTTTCATCAACTTTTGTTCGAACTGTGTTCTTGACATAGACACAGGGGCCACAACAGTTCCTTGAGTGATAAATATAACTTGTGATTTATTTCCCTTTACATTCTCCAACCTGCAAGGATCATTACCTTCTTTGAGCACAATGGCAATGTCATATTTGCTCTCAAGTAGTTGAAGTTTTCCTTCTATCTGTGAGAGAAAATAAAAACGTCAATACTATGCACGTAAAAAGATTGAATAATTTAATAAATTTCTTAAACGCTGGAAACGATTAATTTAACATTTTAAGATAACATTTTTTTCTTTTTTTTTTTAATAACACTCTCTTATACAACTCTCTTTTTATTTTTAAAACTACCGCTAAAAAGTTTTATTTCCATGACTTCTCGGTCACAACGGTTAAGTCCGGCCCTGCTATTTTGTGACGGGTGATTACTACTTCTTCTTCCCCTCTTTCCTTTTTTGTAGGGTATCATGCAGAAATAAGTGAGTGATCTTTCCTTTACTTCTTGTCCAAACTCTTGAGCCATGAAGAGAATTATATATATAGATAGATGTTCGCAAACAAAGCTTACAGGTATCTAGCGAAGTTCGAGAGCAACAGTTTCGTTTCGTCGATGACATTTTTCCAGAAATATGCAACTGATAAAAATAAAGTTCCCTGATACAGGAATTTCGACTATATTGAAAGACCTGTTGACTCCACGAAATATATTTGAAGCGGTGGCTATGGTTAGGAAACAATACGAAGGGGCAAAATCGAAACAAAGCTACAGAAATAAATCAACTATTTTAATGACACCAGATATTGACGTGTGTAATAAAATACACACATAACTATAGTCAAGTGTATAGAGTGTATAAAGAGAAAAATATCTTGTTCTCCCCTCCCCCCATCTTTATTTCCTGAGCCGTGCTCTCTGTCGCATAGATAGTAACATCTACAGAGTAGATTACTTGTTCTCACCCCCCCCCCCCTTTTTTAAGTGAGGTAGAAATAAAAAAAGAGTGATCTATCTTGGTCACAACGGTCCGGCTTTGCTCTTTTGCGAAAACGTGTTCTCCCCCCCCCCCTTGTTTTTTTTTCGTGGTGTGACTATCCGCAGAAATAAGAGAGTGATCTTTCCTTTACTTCTTCTTACTTCTTCTTCTCGTCCTAACTCTTGGGCCAAGAAGAGAATTATATATCTATATCTATTGGACATTAAAACAAAAGAAGTGTATCCGTTTGACACAAAGATCTATTTGTAATCACTTACATGTAATGAAAATAACTGAATCAACTGAACATGAGAGAAATTCTTTTGAAATTTCAACCAAGTCTTGTAGTCGTCTTCATTGTCAAGGACAAACATCATATTTAGATAATATTCGATACCGACAACATCCTTGATGTTTTCCACACAGTCATCATCTCTTAAATGTTTACCTTCAGTACAGTACATTTGTAAACAGCTGCCCTGGGGAAATTTTTTTTTAAATATTACATTTTATAATTGTTAGGACCAAAAGCTGAGAATTTGACAGTTTAGGAATTGGTCGGTCAAATCGATAATTGCCCATTATCACTTCATATTGATCAGACAATATGCAAACTGGCTGGACATTTCCTGATATGACTGACATTTTTATAATATTTTTTTGCAATAAAGACAAAATATTAATTAAAACTTAAAAATGTAATATAGTAGTTGTTGTACATGGTATAAATAATAAGCTGGACAAGTGTGATTGATTGCTATGCAGAATTAGTGAAAGAGTAGTAAAAAAAAGTGAATAAAAATAGTATTTTGAGAAAATCGAAAAAAACGAAGAAAAATTGGAAAAGAGACAGCTGTAGATACCTTACAAAAAATTTATTAAAAAATTTGTAATTATTTGCCAATCATGAAAATGATATTTTTATGTTCAGAAATGGTTGGGCTATTTAAATTAGGTTAAAACTGAAAATCAAAATATTTGACCTTTTTACCTAAATTTAGTGTCCCACAAAGCCTTAAAATGGCATGAAACGAGCGGCGAAATTCTTCAGGAAATGGTTATAATCAGAAAATTGTTTCAATACCTTAATACTAACAAAATCTATGAAATTATATTTTTATTATTTATATCAAGGGCAGACCACTGACTTTGTCTTATTATACTTACATCAGGGGTAGGCCATTCAGTTTCCAAACATTCCGATTGATTGTTTTTATATTCATGCAGTTTTTTGTTTGCGGTAACGTTTGAATCTGGGAAGAGATTCAGCACTATTGACATTTGTAATTCCGGAAACTTGGATGGCATAATGGGATGTTTATGACAGCCGTGTTCAATCAGGAGATTGGGAAAGCGATTCTGTAAAGAAATAGAAGGCTAGGCATGTGTATATAATACGATTATCTGGCCATTTAGTACTTCTCTATGGCAGCATTTGTGAATAACAACAAAGTTTAGTTTTATACACTATTCAGATATAAAGAAAATAATGCGATATGTGAACAAGTTTTTTTTCTACAAAAATAATATCAATTCACTGTGTCTGTCTGTATGGAAAAAGTTTATACACATTATCTTTCCGACAACCAATATCGGATCAAGCTGAAATTTCGCGCATTTTTATTCTTTTACCTGACTACACATTAATCCATTAAAAAAATAACTAATAAATTAACTATTGGTAATTATATTATTTCATCTGATATATCAAACAAAAGAAATAAATATTACTTGACATAAGTGGTAGTTTAAATTGAGTTAGTCCCCTTTATAGGTCAAGGCTTTAAATTGTAAAAATAATATTTACCTCTCTAGCAGGGTGGTTGGCACGTCTGCCTGAGTTCAAATTCAGGTCATTCTTTTTTCTTTTTTCTTTTTATAACGGTAAAATTGACCCAGATATACCATTCTATTTCCCCCCCTTCCCCACATTTCCCCAACTGGTCCATATAAGTGATAGGATCCTAACGTAGTGAGAAAGCTAAAAGCATTAAATAGCGCAAAACAAAAAAAAAACATTATTAATCGCAGATATTTATTGATGTTGGTTTAGATCTGTTTCAAATTTAATTATATGTATGTTCCAAACTAAAGACTATATATAGACTATACACACGGACTGCCAACACTAAAGTAACTAAGCATAACTTTCGTTTATCAAAAATAAGGGCGCAGTACTTCCGGTATAAATTTATTTTACGTCATTAATGCTGATGGCATATTGCCATATGGTGCTGTCATCTTGATTTTTTTTTATTTTTTTTTGCATTTTTTTTTCAAAACATTTGACTTTTTTTTTTCTAAATGTAATTTAAATAAGCGATTTACTGAAAGAGTCAATACATTTTCGAGAGTGTCATTTATTAACTTTGTATATAATGGGTGATGTTAGTTAGGTCTGTGAGTGAGTTAGTCTAAATAAAATAACAATAGTTAGTTACTGTAGCACTATGAAAAAAAGTTTTATACCAGCAAAAAAAAAAAAAGAAAAAAATAGTTTAAAAACAAAACAAAGTGCAGTCACGGGGAAGATGTGTATATCTGTAGCCATATATATTCTGTTTGTAAAATATATTTCTTCAATCAATGTCAAACGAAATAAGATTGATTCACACTTTATTATGAAAAATAAATGATTTTTTTACGTTTCATCTGAATCTGATATTAAAAGTGAGAGAAATAACGTGTACACAAAATGTACCAGACAGACAGCTTTCTACTAAAAAGAAGGTAACAACTTTATACAAATCCTGTATAGGGCTCCTGCTTTAAGTTAAGTAGAATCATTTTTGAAGTCTCTCAACACATTGGACATCAGGAATTTTATTTGACAAAATTCATCTATATCTTGACCTAAATACCTTTTGTGTGTATAGCATAAATACTGATACTCATTGTAATGGAAGAATAATACAAAACACTCACGTGGCGACAGATAGCACAGAAAATGTTATTGAAAAATTTATCCTCTTTACGGTCTCTCACAATAAATCTTTTACTTGACAGCTGAGCACATGCTTTTACGAGGTCTAAATCTCTTCTCTCTTTGTATCTGAGACATACATTGTCCATCACAACTCTAAACGAAAACAGACCAATGAGTACTTTTAATTGTTTATGAACAGATGATTATGTCGCTATAGAAAACGTAACTTTATTTTTTTTATTTACAGAAAGTAAAATTAAAGTATGTTTGCTGATATATTCACATATAAATACATCAAGCGAAAATTTTTGTAAATAGATGTACTCAATGGCACAATTACTTGAAGAACGCATTGATATTAATTTTAAACATCACAAATAAATTCCGTGTTTTAAAAAATAGCGTAGGCCCTATACAAATGTACACATAGTCTCCAGTTTTACTTTTACTCATGAGAATAAATGCTCTCTATAAAATATTTAATATATCATTTAATTTCGGCAAACAACCTTTAATATGAATTTTTACTAAGGAAAATCTAATCATGATTAAGTATTTAATTAAAAAAAACATTTTATTTTATTTAGAAGGTAATAATAGCACTTGCACGTATTTTGTTATTTTGTTTGCTAAAGAAAATATCAATAAACCTTTAGATTTTCAAATCTTAACGTCAGAGACGGACACATGGACGGACATAAGAATCAGAGAAAACTAAAAACTTTTTGGAACTCGTTGAGTATGCAAATGCACGTTGGTCAAAAAGGACGAATAAGATACAACGGCGACCTATAATCTCACTTCTCTATAGATAATGGTGTGTAGCTAGGTTGTGTGCTTGCTCCGACATTCTTTGCAATTTTATTTGGAACAATGTTAAATAAAGTTAGGCGACGCTTGCTCGGAGGCATCTACATCAAGTTCCTTACCAATGGCAGTATATTTAATATTCGGCGCCTGCTCTCCCGTACAAAAATTAAAGAAATGATTGCCGCTGAGCTGCTCTATGCGGACGAGTGTGCTTTTCTGGTACACACATAACAGGTGCTTCAACTTAGTGTTCATGAATTTGCAATTTGCTGAGGCTAATGCCACGTTTGGTCTGTCTGTCTTTGTAATCTATCTATTTAATTTTAATGATTATTTAAACTAACTGGTCACATTTTCAATGATGCGACATTGTCAAGAAAAAAAAAAAAACCAATCTTGCAAAGGCCAACAGTGCTTTTGGTCGCCTCAAACTCAGAGTATGACGGAATATGTCTCTTTAACTGGCAACAAAAAAACCTCAATGTTTATAAATTAGTTGTTCTCACTACACTACTGTATGACTCTGAGACCTAGACAGCTCTATCGAAGGCATTGAAGGTTACTCCTAGTGTTCCGCGAGTCCTGAATAGGTGTTTCATGAACTACTACTTTATATTACTCTAAAAAATAAGCAAAGAGTTTTCCGTTAAATAATCAGACTGTGAAAAGTGTTCCGTTAAATAATCAGACTGTGAGAAGTGTTCCGTTAAACAATCAGACTGTGAGAAGTGTTCCGTTAAACAATCAGACTGTGCGAAGTGTTCCGTTAAACAATCAGACTGTGAGAAGTGTTCCGTTAAACAATCAGACTGTGAGAAGTGTTCCGTTAAACAATCAGACTGTGCGAAATGTTCCGTGAAGGAAAACGTTTGGGAACCACTGAAGCCAAAGTAAGTGTTGCATACAGACAATTTAATATTTTGTATGCGTACTTATACATTAAAAAAGCACACACACAGTAACAGATAAAATACGTAAAATATATCAAAGCCAAGAGAATAAACAACTTAACTGCTGATTAAAACACTCCAAGGGATGTTCGAATGTAGGGACAGCAATGAGGTCCTGAAGAAATGCTTGACTTTCGAGATGTAGTCTTAGAAGTTCATCCAATGTCTTGGCTGAATAGGATAGCCTGTAACCTTCAAACCGTAAAGTTGTCTTTAGTGAGGTAACCTTCAAATTAAAACAAGAATAACATGAAACAGAGTTATAAAGATATGTAGTGTGGAAACACAAACTCAAAATCGGCCCAAGAAGTGGTCCACACAGGCAGGTAAAAAGGCTGATTTTAATATTTTTAGAATGAATATCTAAACATAATTCTATAAAAGGCAAATAACAGTCAAGAATGGAAAAAGGAAGTTAACAAATCGTATGTGGTGCCCGAACGGTAAAGCAGACCAAGGGATAGGTAAAAGTAAGGGTGAAGTTCGACGTGTACCTGCCCTTACTGATGTCATATAATGCTTATCTAATTGATCTCATTGTTTTGTAAAAGGGCAATCTCTTATTTATGACAGAACTTACTTAACTTAGAAATTCAATTGTAAAAAAAAAAAAAACATTTTCTTTAAAAACAAGGTTACAAAGAAAGTGTGTGTGGAAACTTTCATGAGGAAACGAAATGTAATGTCAAATTCAATGGAGCTCAATCAGCACCTTTTGAGGTTAGCCTTGGTGTCAAGCAGGGATGTGTGCTCGCACCTACTCTGTCTGGCGTATTCTTCTCCTGTCTACTGCATTATGTGTAAAACGACATAAACGAAGGTGTGTTTTTCCACACAAGATGGATTTATTTATATTGGATGAAATTTCATGCACAATTCCTCGAATCTGTCAATGAAGCCAGAGTTATCAGTACAGAAGTCTGTGCTCCATTGTGTCATACATGCCTTCAAGTCTTTTATTATTAAATGTACTTATTAAATGATTTCGGATTTTCAATATCTGTTCTAGTTTATGCGATCCAAACTCATCGGATGGAAGAACAGTTGGATTGTATTAATCATTAGACTAATAGAGGCTTTTTAAAAATGAAAATACTTTGACGATGTAACCAATCGATACTTTAGCTTTAAAACTGTTAATTTTTTTTTTTAAAAGCTTATCTCAGCGAAAAAAGCTCCACAATTATATCTCTCAAGAATTAAGAAGCTATTTTCATTTTTATATCAAACAAAAAAATAATTAATTATATGTAATTGATTAAATGGAGGCGCTGTGGCTGCTTGACTCCCTAAACGGGGTCCGGGTTCGAATCCTGGCAAAGACTTATTACTTTCGGGATCTTTGGGTGCCTCTGAATTCTATCAGCTTTTATAGGTACCTGACATTAGTTGGGAATATAAAGGCGGTTGGTCGTTGTGCTAGCCTTATGACACCCTCGTTAACCGTGGACAACTAATGAGCTCTACATCATTTGCCTAATAGATCGCAAGGTCTGAAAGGCTTTACTCACTTTACTATAAATAATTGACTTATTCGTTAATTGTTTTTTTTTTATTATTGATTCATATACTGTATACGCAACTGAATAATTGAGCAAAACTTCAATTCGATCCGATAATGGGTGTAGGAGAAATAATTTTTTCAAACCTTTTACCTGACGGACAGACAGACAGACAGTGAGTTGAAAAAAGCTTTGTAATTTTTTTTTTTACCTCTGAGACTCGGTTACACAAAGCACAGAACTTGTTCTTGTAGACTACATTTGTAGAGTTGTCTAGTACTTTTATATAAGTTTCTAGAGTTTGTTCTTCTGTAGGCAGGTCAGTCTCACACAAGTACTCAACAGTATCATTGTCCTGGTAATCAGGAAGACATGTACGTTCAATGGGAAAATGTTTCTTGTTCATAAAACAGCCCAAATCAAGTCTAATATTTGTTACGATAAATTCCTCTCCATCCAGTTTACCAATGTTGTTACTTCTATCTTTCTTTAAGATAGAACCAGGTCCATCAGCTAAATTAGGATAAGGCTGTGCCGCTGATATATCTGGGCAGCATGTATCAGTCTTATCACAGAAAGGTTTTCTGCAGTGACAGTAGCTACATTCAAATTGTGAGAGGGTTTGATTTCTCTCTTTGCCAACGTCAACTATGTCTGTACCATTGCATCTTAAAGTACACAGACTTAGCTGAAACTCTAAGGGGGACAGTTGGTCTTTATCCCAAGCAAAATGCTTTCTCATATTCACTTTAACGTTACAAAATTCACTAATCACGTTTCTAGAACCATAAAGGAACGCTACGTAAAGTTTCAATACTAGCACAACCCACATTTTTAGAGTGGTCTATTTATGCATAGGTCCTTGAATTATACAAATCAAAACATGTCTTTATAATGAAAGAAAATGACTAAAAATGTCTTCGAATTACTTCATTATTTCTTAAAACTTGTAAAACTTTTGTTAAAAATCTGTTACAATGACATTTGTACCCACTACACATCTTCTAGTTTTGACTTACAAATAAAAACCTTCGAATATATATAGATCAAGTTTTTCATTTAGTTTAACGGAAAATGTCAAACTGATCGTATTTTAAAATGACTCTGAAATTAATTATTGTTTCTATGACTGTAGGGGTGGTGACCGAGTTACTAAAAGGACTCTGGTTTCAAACTAAGTGAACACTGGAATTGTGAATTACAGGATTTGTAAGGGCGCCCTGATTATGCCCTATTCATCACAATACGGGTTCCTGACATTAGTTGGGAAGAGTTAAACGAGCTTAAACCAATAGCTTGTTGACACGTCATAGGTCTCAACGACGTGACAACGACGTGACAACGAGCTATTGGTCCCCACTACACAAAGTTCAGTATTGAGGCCTTCTATAATAAATGTTCTCGATTAGACTCGTGTAAAGGGGGGGGGGAGGGGTTGTAGAGGTAATCAACAGAATTGGGAAACATACCAAAGAGGGCGGGCGACGTAAAATACCAATAAGTTAAATATAAATTATTAGTATTTATTATTAAGAAAAGTAAATACTTGTGTACAGTTTTTTTTTATATAAAAGCAGATACAACAAAAGCTTGCTTTGCCCACCACATCATCCAGTAACAAAAGAACCACTGTAAGCAGTGAGATTTTAATGTTGCTGTTATGCGCAACCCAATGTATCAGGGGCCTGATGCTAGACGCAGCTAGAGTGATAAAGTACTTGGCTTACGAACTGGTTTCAAATCTCGGTGAAGGCTGCGATTTTCAATTTCGGGATTCTTAGGGCGCCCATGAGTCCACCCAACTCTAATGGTAAAGGCGGTAGGTTGTTGTCCTGGCCACACGACAACCTGCTCGTTAAACGTGGGTCAAAGAAACAGATGACCTTAACATCACCTGCCCTATAGACTGCAAGGTCTTAAAAGGGGAGCTTTACTTTACTCTTGAATGTGTGCCAGACGTTCTAGAAACGCTGAAGATAAATTTGAAACAGAGTGAACACGATGAACAATGAATTACGCAAAGTTATAGAATCTAATCTACGTAGGACTATTGTGTTTATTTCAGCAGTGGTTAAGCATACATTGTCAACCAGTCGTTGAAGAGAAAAAATCATGTGAATATTGTGAACCAATCGTAATATTAGTGTCTGTAAACAGAAGCAGTTCTTTTTATAGTCAAGAAACGCGTTTATATTAGGAGGGAAGAATGTTCAAACTTAAATAATTATTTTTCATTGAATGTCTTTTTATAGTCTGACCTTAGAGAAAAAAGGACGAGCTTTTCAATGAGGCTATACACGGCGGGCTCCCTTTAATCATTGTTTATGAAAATCAAGTAAAAACAATGGGTATTTTGGTCATTTTCAGCACTTATTATGAAAAGGTGACCATTATTAAATGCATTTTTACATAATAAATAATATTTTTCAATGTTATCCTTAAGTAAAAATCGGGCAAAACATGTTGAACTATTTGAAACATGTAAAAGTTAAAAATCAATTATTTTCCCAAAACCATCATTTTTTTTAGTGTCTTCCCTACCCTTAACAAAATCCAAAAAAAAAAAAAATGAAAAAATAAATCATTCTGGAGATTTATGTACAATTGACAACTAGAAAGATTGTCTGTGGAACGGCGTGATGATTATTTATGAAAGAAAAAAAAATTACAAAGTCTATTTGAATACTTTGGAAATCGAAATCTACACTTTAATTCTAGAAATTAAAATTCTATATCTTAATCTAGTCTATATCATTCATAACTAGACCTAGAAATTTTAGACATAGAATCCACATTTTTAAAAATTAGATAATAAAGATAGATCTAGGTTAAAAAATGTAGCTATAGGGCCTACTGTAAAATATAGTTTTTTTAAAAATCTAGATAAGATCTAGGCTTAAATCTAGTTGTTATGTCGAGTGTTCATAGACATTGGTGCACAGAGTTTTTTAAGCATTACATTTAAGGTATTCGTTCTTATGTCGTCAAGGGAAAAAATTACGTCACAATGGGCTAGTACCAAAAATGTTTTTATTAACACGAAAAATTTATCAAGGGATCATAGACATTGGTGCACTGAGTTCTAATAGATTTAATTTAAAGAGTATTTTATGTGCGTTTTATCTATCAGTCTGTCTGTCTGTCATGTTAATATCGAAAAAAAAAGAAAGGCTATTGAAAGTTTGATTTAGCTTTAATTTTTCATCCGAAAAATTGCATTAATTTTAAGTATCTATAATAAGTTGTTCCGGATGTTTGTATATATTAAGTAAATATAGAGAAAAAGAAAATTCCAGATAAATCTAATACCGTTAATTAAATTAAAATGCTTTCTGATTTCGTATATCTCTTAGAAAAATACAATCATTTCCATAATAATAATTACTACTATGCTTTATTCATCTTTTGAACACCATAAAGTAAAGTGTTGACATTTTAAAAAAAAGCTTCTGTCTTTCTTAATGATTTGATTTAGTTTTGAGAACATGCCAAATATAATTGGGGTTTAAATTGAACATTTACATTACTTAAGTGTCTAGAAGTAATCTTATGATCATGCCTCTGACAATCTGATTTAGTGTAACTTTTACCACACTGAAACTCAATCATTTTCTTACAAGGAAAGTACAAATTGATCAGAATTTTTTAAAAAATGTTGTCTACTAATAAGTTATTTTTTACAAAACGTTCTTTATCTATTTTGTGGAGTAATAAATCTAAGGAAAAAAGACAATTAAAAATATATGAAAGAGTTGTCGTTATTTTCTTTTACAAGGGACATAAATTATTTAAAAAATCTACAAATGAAAAAAAAACAAGTTTAAAATTAAGAGCTAAATGAGTTATAGTTTAAATTTGCATCCATAATACATCCCCCCCCACACACACAAAGATCTTTGATTTTTTGTGTGTACATCGTCTGCTATATAATGTAATGCCTGTAGTAACTAGTTCATACATAATTATCAGACCTTTGACCTTCGTTTTAGGAATGCTCTTACAGTTCGCGTAACCAAAACTTTTCCCGGTCAGCAGCCATTCTTAACAGGATATCAAGAGAGAGGCTTCTTTTATGTAATGATATCAAGAGAGAGGCTTCTTTTATGTAATTATATCAATAGAGATGCTTCTTTTATGTAATGATATCAAGAGAGAGGCTTCTTTTATGTAATGATATCAATAGAGATGCTTCTTTTATGTAATGATATCAAGAGAGAGGCTTCTTTTATGTAATGATATCAATAGAGATGCTTCTTTTATGTAATGATATCAATGGAGTGGCTTCTTTTATGTAATGATATCAAGAGAGAGGCTTCTTTTAGGTAATGATATCAATAGAGCGTCTTCTTTTATGTAATGATATCAATAGAGAGGCTTCTTTTAGGTAATGATATCAATAGAGAGGCTTCTTTTATGTAATGATATCAAGAGAGCGTCTTCTTTTATGTAATGATATCAATAGAGAGGCTTCTTTTATGTAATGATATCAAGAGAGAGGCTTCTTTTATGTAATGATATCAAGAGAGAGGCTTCTTTTATGTAATGATATCAATAGAGAGGCTTCTTTTATGTAATGATATCAAGAGAGAGGCTTCTTTTATGTAATGATATCAAGAGAGAGGCTTCTTTTATGTAATGATATCAATAGAGATGCTTCTTTTATGTAATGATATCAAGAGAGCGTCTTCTTTTATGTAATGATATCAATAGAGAGGCTTCTTTTATGTAATGATATCAAGAGAGAGGCTTCTTTTATGTAATGATATCAAGAGAGCGTCTTCTTTTATGTAATGATATCAAGAGAGAGGCTTCTTTTATGTAATGATATCAAGAGAGCGTCTTCTTTTATGTAATGATATCAAGAGAGCGTCTTCTTTTATGTAATGATATCAAGAGAGAGGCTTCTTTTATGTAATGATATCAAGAGAGAGGCTTCTTTTATGTAATGATATCAAGATAGCGTCTTCTTTTATGTAATGATATCAAGAGAGCGTCTTCTTTTATGTAATGATATCAAGAGAGAGGCTTCTTTTATGTAATGATATCAAGAGAGAGGCTTCTTTTATGTAATGATATCAAGAGAGAGGCTTCTTTTATGTAATGATATCAAGAGAGAGGCTTCTTTTATGTAATGATATCAAGAGAGCGTCTTCTTTTATGTAATGATATCAAGATAGCGTCTTCTTTTATGTAATGATATCAAGAGAGCGTCTTCTTTTATGTAATGATATCAAGAGAGAGGCTTCTTTTATGTAATGATATCAAGAGAGAGGCTTCTTTTATGTAATGATATCAAGAGAGAGGCTTCTTTTATGTAATGATATCAAGAGAGCGTCTTCTTTTATGTAATGATATCAAGATAGCGTCTTCTTTTATGTAATGATATCAAGAGAGCGTCTTCTTTTATGTAATGATATCAAGAGAGAGGCTTCTTTTATGTAATGATATCAAGAGAGAGGCTTCTTTTATGTAATGATATCAAGAGAGAGGCTTCTTTTATGTAATGATATCAAGAGAGAAGATAAAAGAAAAGCTGGCTGAAGAACATAAAAGAACACGTTCTTTCTCTGACGCCCAATCTCGGATCAAGCTGAAATTTTGAACAATTATTTATTTTACCTGACAACACAAGAATCAATTTAAAAAAAAAATAGCTAATTAGTTAATTAACTATTGGTAATTAATTTTGTTCAATAAGTCCCCTCTCTACTTCGCCGCTCTTAATTAATCTACCAATATTTAAGTATACAATTTTCTCTAGTCATAAGTACATCACTAGAAGATTGGTTAGCACGTCGGCCGAGGAGGTGTTGGTCGAGAGTTCGAATTTAGGTCGTTCCCGTTTTTTATTTATAAATATATATATATATATATATATTTGTAAATGTTTTATAGATCCAAAAAAAAAAAGATAACACTTGATTTCGCCCTCCATGCACACCATTTTCCTAACTTGCACAGAAAAGTAATGTATCATAGAGTATTTAGAATTCTAAAAGCATGAAATAACTTTTACCAAAAAAAAGTAGCTAAAACATTTATAATGGCACGGATTTATTGTTGTAGGTCTAGATATATAATAAATTTAATTTCGTAACTGATTTAAACTAAATGATACAAATACACTTAGTATTTTATGTTTCAGGGTGTTAGGTTTGGGGCTGTATTGAGCCAGACTTTGTGTCGTGTTGAGCCAGTTCTTTGGCAAGTTTGGCTTGGGCAAAGCAAATTCTCTGATCCTGTTGTTGCTGGAGTTTCGGGGTCGTCTGGCCGAGAAAAAGTGAGTGTTATTTATTCGTATGTTCCTTTATACATTTTATGAGTTTTTATTACCGATGTATAGTATAATAATTTTTAAAATATTTATCAGCCGTTCAAAGTTACTTGTTTAAGGTTCTTTCGTTACTCTACGTCAGGGGTGGGCCAATTACGGCCCGCGGGCCACATGCGGCCCGCCAGAGGGTTTTATGCGGCCCGCCGACACCTCCAGAAATCAGGTGTGCCCACAGTATATACATATAAAATGCAAATTTTAAAAATAATATCTATATAAGTTATTGAAACTGTCTCATTATAAAAATTTTCAAATAAACGAAGATCATACTTATTGGCTATACAACAATACACTCAATTGAAGACAATCTCTTGAGTGTTGGGTAGGCTTGGAACAAGATTACAAGTGTTGTTTTTTTTAAATGAAAAAATATCCCAACCATAAACTCTAGACAAGAAAGTTTGCATAAAGCTGAAATTAATCTAATTCTCTTTATAAGTATTCTTTATATTGTGTTGTTTTTTTTTGTTCTATATATTATGCAATCGTCTGCAAATAATCTGAGTTATGTTCCTAAAAAATGCAATTTAGTAAATCATGAGTGTAAATTACATATACTAGTGTACTGTTCCTTGAGGTACACCTAAGTTTACCTTTTTTGGTGTTGATTTAGAGTCATCTATTATTACATTTTTCTTTCCCTGTCAGAAAATTACTAATCCTCTGATGCAATGGACCAGAAATGCCAAAATAAAGACAACCTACACCCTTTAAACCACTGTTACATATAATCTGAACAAAGTGGTCGTCTCCTTTCCATTTGGAGTAAAAAAAGAAAGATTTAAAAACTCCTTTATCCCACTTTCGGTCAAATCTAGACTTTATTTTATCTAAATTATTCCAAAGTTTATAATTTAGATCTAGATTTTAAGAGTGCTTAATCAGAAATTTAGTTATGGTAGATCTACAATCTCATTTTAGTTTCATTTTAATAAAAATGTCAATAGCTCTGCTGTTTACTGTGCTTATATACACATCGAAGTACAAAAATCTGATTTTTTTTTCAATTATAAATCAATGCTAAATATTAAAATTATCTAAAATGGCTTCTCTGATATATTGCACATATTTGGTGGGTGTCATGCAGTAATGTGTAATATATCTCTTTATCAATAATAGGCTATTACTTTGTTATTACGTTAACAGCAATGCATGGCCATGCGGTTAGCGTGCTGGACTGATTTTCTCGACGGTCCCGGGTTCATTCCCTGCTCGCTGCCGTCCCCCGTCATCAAGCGGGAAGTTTGGACAAGGAAGTTAATTATTTTTAAATTTAAAAGAACATCCAAAACATGTAAACAAAAAAAAAAACAAAAAAAAAAAAAACAACATTTTTTTACAACGGCAAATGAATCTTTGAAACTTTATTAAATTTAACATTCAAAATAAAATCACGTCTTGAATATTCCTTGTGTAAAAACACAAACTCCTTTTGTAATCTTGTTAAGTTAAGTGTCAACTGGAGTAGATCTTAGTAAATAAAATAAATAGCCAGAGCAATTTTATGATGGCTGTTGTTCGGTTTTAGTTTTTAAAGGTCTATCTCTAGTTTTAAGTAATGCCTAAAACTAAAGGAAAAACTAGTTTACAATGATTTATTGGTTAGTATTTATTAGTGGTATACCACATTACATATCTGGGTAGTATAGTATCAAAGGGCGCCTTACTTTCTAAGGGATTTGAGAACCGTCTATCAAGGCTAGTAGCACTTTTGACGCCTTCAGGCGAGAGTTTTGTGGAAAAAACGCACCACTGCCTACAAAAAATCAATGTCTACCAGGTGGTGGTTCTCTAAACCCTTCTTAATGAATCTGAGACATGGACACTATACAGAAAGAAACTAAGACTACTTGAGCCCCTTTACAAAAGATGCTTGCGCTCCATACGTTAGCAAGACCGCACTACAAACAGAGATGTCCTCTCCTTTATGGACAGTATAGGGGGACTTCTTACGGTTCAACAATTACACTGGGTAGGGCACGTATCCCGTAAAGAGAGACGAATGTATGCCAAAGGCAGTCTTTTTTTTTTGGTGAGCTAAAAGGTGGTCGACGTTAATAAGGAGCCCCACGGAAACGCTTCAAAGATCAGATTAGCTGACATAGAAGAGAGATGTGTGCGTCCCCAGAACGATACAACTGGAGTTCACTCACAAGGGCCGCGGGATACACATTTGAGACCAAAAACAAAATCCGCTGCCGAAGATAGACGCAGACGATGAAAAGAAAATCTAAATAGACAACCTGTGAGCAATGGTTATGCTTGTCCTGGATGTGGCAAAATACGTAGGTCACAGTTGGGGCTGCGCAGCCAAGGAAAATACTGCATTCCTTACTTATCTTTGGACTCGAGGACACGCCTTATGTTTTATTAGCTATATCTAACCTTCTAAGTCTAGCTAGATCAAGATGTAGATTGATAATTAAATCTATTGTAAATCTCTTGAAATTTTAGATCTAGAATAAAACTTTTTTTCTACTTATCTGACTATTTTAGTAGATATTAATATGCTTAAAATAGAATTATATTTATTTATCTAAATATAAAACTATATTAGATCAATCATGGGCGTAGCCAGCATTTTTTTCGGGGGGGGGGAATTTTTTCTCCCCCCCCCCTCACTGCGAAAAAAAAAATTTAAATGTGTGTGTGTACATAATTAATCTTTATTATATTATGACCCTTCATTCTTTCGGGGTCTGGGGAGCCCCGCCGCCAAGCACTATTTCCGGTATTAAGGAAAAGGGGGGGGGGCTGATTGGTAAAGCACTTGGCTTCCAACACGCGGAGTCTTCGGTTTAAATCTCGTTTTTTAGAGACACACTTCAAATGCACTCAAACTTTTTTTTTCTTAATTTACTTAAAATAACTTATGAAATAAGTACTCCCCACAAACAGTATTATAAAGTCTCTATTTCGGTTTAAAATACACATACACACACTTCTAAAAGGCTCTTATATTTACTGCAACAGTTTATATTATTCAAATAAGAATTACGTGGATATAGCTATCATGTCTGAAACAAGATGTTGTTATACAATTGTGCATCATTAGCTACGCACTTAACCTTTTATAGTGTACTATTTTTGACACATTCACACACACACACACTTACACACCTTCATGCAGAAATACTAAAAGAAAAAAAAAGGAATGGGAATTATCAATTTTTACTTATATCTATTTACTTTTTGTGTATTTCAACCCTGTCTAAGTCATTAAAAAAGAACATAAATAAACGAGTTTGAGAAAAGATATTATTTTCTGTAACAAACATTGAAAATACATGATGCTGTAATATAGGTACATGTCAATAAGATAAAGAATATAAATAGCCTTGTGGCAGGTGATGTTAAGATCATCTGTTTTTTGGCCAACGATTTACGAGCAGGGTGTTATGTTACTTTCCCCAACTAGAGTCAGTTACCTATTAGAGTCGGCTGGACTCAGGGGCGTCCTAAAAAATCCCGAAATTTAAAAAAAATGTTATTCTTCACCGAGATTCAAACACAAGATCCCAGGTTTAGTAGCAAAATGCTTAACTACTTAGCCACCGCGCATCCTAAAACCTCTTAGGAGCTAGATTTTATTTTATAGTAGTGTAAATAAGTCTGACAAGTTGAGACTAATAGAAAAATGGTACAATCATACAAAAAGGGTGTCATGTGGCAAGCACAACCACCAACCGCCTTTGCTTTTACCCAACTAATGACATGTACCCATTAGAGCTGGGTTGACCCAGAGACGCCCTAAAGATCCTGAAATACAAAAATCCCACGATTCGAACCTGGGACCCTACAGTTCGAAAGTCAAACGCTTTACCACCGCCGATTTATATAAATCTTAAGCTCACTATTGCGGATGTTTTTATATCTATGTATTATACAGGGAAGGATTTTTCTAATATACGTGTGTTTATATTTCTAGAATTGTGGAGATACCTCAAACAGAATATACTTGTAATATATCTAGATTAACTCTTTGTTTGTACTGTGGAGTGTTAGGGTTAATTCAATTTAATTCAATTTAACGATGTTCATAAAATGTCTTCCACAGCATCAAGACTCTTTTGTTGCAAATAAAGGAATAAAAGATGGCCACTCCTTGAAGTCCGTTCAGGACGACAGACATCAATCTGAAAAAAAAGTTGTATCATTGAAATTGAATGAGATAAGTCTGTACTATTAATAGAAATACAAAGTTAATTTATTATTAACTATGTCAAAGGAAAGTGGCTGAAAGAAGAAAGAAAAACTTGTCTGTCTGACAAGAGTTACGTCTTAGTAAATGATTGTGGCATGTGTGGTTGACTGACAAAAACCGCTTGATTACTTATAAATAGGTTCGAATCCCGACTTGAGCCGAGTTGTGTTTAGTTAACGTCTAATACAAACACGGTAGCCATTTTCCCCAGACATTTTCCTTCCCCCCCCCCCCACACACAATAAGTACAAAAGAGATTTGACAAGATACAAGCATTAAAGTTGTGATATACAAAAAGTAATTTGACACAAGCAAAATCTAAAAAAAAATATTTTTCTTTTAAACTAATCTTAACTTAGGTGAAAAAAACTCCACACTTACATTCACGAATGTATAACTTATTTCTCTTGATTTATATCAAACAAAATAAATTAATTACCAATTATTAGATGACCAAATTATTTTTTATTGATTCATGTTTTGTTAGGTACAAATAGTAATTGTTTAAAGTTTCAGCCTGATCCGGGAATGGGTGTGGGAGAAATAATGTCTACATTTATCTAAGGAAGCGGTTAGCAACCTTTTTGATATGTGATCCCATTTTACAATTCCTCACTAAGCAGGAACATCCCCCCCCCACACAACATTAAATTATTTTCTTTCATGAGAATAATTAATTCTAGATGTAGAAAGCTCGACGACTGATAACCGAAAACTCAGGTACCCTAAAACAAAATTTAAAAAAAGGACC
The DNA here is from genome assembly GCF_947242115.1 of Biomphalaria glabrata. Lineage (NCBI taxonomy): Eukaryota > Metazoa > Mollusca > Gastropoda > Planorbidae > Biomphalaria > Biomphalaria glabrata. Next base: position 12,278,076 of record NC_074712.1, on the reverse strand, counting down.
TTAATGTTAAGACTGACTCTTGACGTTACAGACGACAGTCCCGAGTTTGAAAAAAACACGAACAGAAGTAACGATACGTTTTGAGATGATGCGCATTAACTTAAGAAGTTAAAAATATTTCAGCTGCGACAAAATTTTTTATATCAATCCTGATTGAATTGTCTGCAATATCTAACAATAAAATAAATTCCAATGAAAAAGAATTATGCGTCAAGTTTTTCATGTTGCATTGACCCGAAAAATCCACATTTGCAATGATCTTAAGCGACCCCTGACAAATTTTAATCGACCCCCAGATAGCGAGCTACAGGTTGAGAACCCCTGATCTAAAGGGACAATGAGGTTGTGTGTCAATGTGATATGTGCCAGGAATCCCACTGACTCCAACTTCAGCCTGCTTTTATTTATAGATGTGCTCCCATAGCCTTTGATCATCCAAGCATATCTGCAAGGCAGCAGGTGTTTAGTTTTAGATGAACTGCTAACGAGCTTCATCTACCCTGATTTTAGAGTTAGAACGAGAAAGAATAAAGAAAAGAAATCTTAGGGGACAAAACACTAAATATTTAGCCATATCTATGAAAACTGAAGAATTAATTTCCATTATTGGTATAGAACAAAATAATAATTAGATGCTAAATGTTTTTTTTTATTCATGTTTTGAGGGAGACATAACCTGTACTAACGTTTTACCAGAAAGACAAATAGACAGAGTGAGTTGATGTAAGCTCTGCAAAATTCTCATATATCAGTGATAAATCATTATAAAAAATTAGCTCTGCGCTCACCCGTTTAAATGATTAAAACTTCTCTATTATAATTATATGTTGTATCTAAGTGTGTTGCTACCTTCACAAATGTATATATGTATACATATATATAAGTAAATAATAAATAAATAAATAAATATATATATATGTATATGTATAAGCGTATATATATATCTTATTGGATTCTATTGACACAACACAGAGATTGAAAGAATATTCTTTTGTGTTAAAACATTGCATTACTTCAAAACATCACTAGCCATTGTTTCAGACAGGAAGGCCACAATCCAAAACATGCCAGTAAAAGTCGACAGCTTGGCGTAGATTGTAATTTCAAAGTCAGTTCCCACAGCTTCCCATGACTGTAGTGTCCGGACTTGGTGGATGGTGTATACAACTTTCAGGAAGAAAGTCATGTTGACCAATGTGATAGCCCAATACAGGAACTGCCACGGCAATACCTGAGGAAGCGTGGAGTCAGACAGTATTAAAAATAAACCTAATCCATTAGATATAGATCATTAATATTCAATATTAACAATAAACCTAACTTATCTTTCCACCTTATTTTAAAGATACGCCTTAGGCATCGGGGGTGGAAGATATTTAGAATTTTTTTCCAGCCATGAATAGGCTGACCAAGAACATGGCAGAATAAGTTACATAATTATTTTTCTTTTCTTTCACTTTCTTTGCCTTTTATTAGACAATTGGAGACCCTAGGAGAAGTGACTTTGGTGGCCCCAATTAAAATAAAGACCAAAAAAGTTAGCAACGAAATAGTAAAAGTACGCACTAAAAGCTGGTGTACTCTAACAATAACTTTTGGTACAATGTTCGCTATTTCTTCCTGCCTAAATCCCCCACCAAATGAAGGCCCTATGCCGCTGCCTAGTTTACCTATGCCTAAGGCCTGCCCTGCTTCTATCTTAGCATTGTATATCTCTCTGTAAGAAGTATACATGACGCTTGTTTATATGTATTCAAAATCTTAAAAATTTCTGGTCTGACATGCACTTTGTTGCCCGTCTACCTGATCAGGCTACACTCGTCTTGCTTTTGGACTGATGCTTAACATAATATCTGACAGTTTGTCAACAGACAATAGTAAAGCTTTATATATTAGCATAAAAGCGGCTCTGGCTAACCATGAGCTTAAAATTTTGGGTGGACGGGGGGGGGGGGGGGGGGGGGGCAGCGCCTTAGAGTTAGTGTAATAACTAAAATTCCATTTTTAATCTTATTTATTAACAATTTTACTAAGACCCTATCCAACTTCTATATTGAGAGCTCTGTTCTAAGGTTTTAAAACACGACCATCTCATTTTTGCATTAAAAAAATGGTTTTAGAATTTCAAAAAGTAAATTACACTATCACAGAACAAGTCTAGTTGATGTTTACTCACCCACCGACAAGGTCGAGTCTAAATAACATCTCACTTTGCCGTATCCAATGTCTTTCCCTTCTGTCATGAAGAAATGGTACCCTATACATGTCAACACAGCAGACACTGGCAACGTGAAAGACCCACACACAAACTTCCACAACTCATGTTTAGTAGTGATTAAACCACATGACCTGGTTTGGTCAGTAAACACACGCAACATTCGGTAGCTACAGATGAAGCTCCAGGAGAAGTTCCACAGCCACAGGAAATGTGTGACCACACCAAGAACTTGACAATGAACGCCTTGTTGAAATCTATCAGTTTATAACATACAAACATAAGTTTATAATATGGGAAACAAATGTAACAATCATTTCGATAAAGCAGTGTTTCCCAAACTTTTTCTTTAACGGAACACTTTGCACATTTAGGTTATTTAGCGGAAAACTTTTGCACATTTAGAGTGTTTAACGGAACACTTTGCACATTTAGGCTATTTAGCGGAAAACTTTTGCACATTTAGGCTATTTAGCGGAAAACTTTTGCACATTTAGGCTATTTAGCGGAAAACTTTTGCACATTTAGAGTGTTTAACGGAATACTTTGCACATTTAGGCTATTTAGTGGAAAACTTTTGCACATTCAGAGTGTTTAACGGAAAACTTTTGCACATCTAGGCTATTTAGTGGAAAACTTTTGCACATTTAGAGTGTTTAACACTTTGCACATTTAGGCTATTTAGCGGAAAACTTTTGCACATTTAGAGTGTTTAACGGAAAACTTTTGCACATTTAGGCTATTTAGCGGAAAACTTTTGCACATTTAGAGTGTTTAACGGAACACTTTGCACATTTAGGCTATTTAGCGGAAAACATTTGCACATTTAGAGTGTTTAACGGAACACTTTGCACATTTAGGCTATTTAGCGGAAAACTTTTGCACATTTAGGCTATTTAGCGGAAAACTTTTGCACATTTAGGCTATTTAGCGGAAAACTTTTGCACATTTAGAGTGTTTAACGGAATACTTTGCACAGTTAGGCTATTTAGTGGAAAACTTTTGCACATTCAGAGTGTTTAACGGAAAACTTTTGCACATCTAGGCTATTTAATGGAAAACTTTTGCACATTTAGAGTGTTTAACGGAACACTTTGCACATTTAGGCTATTTAGCGGAAAACTTTTGCACATTTAGAGTGTTTAACGGAAAACTTTTGCACATTTAGGCTATTTAGCGGAAAACTTTTGCACATTTAGAGTGTTTAACGGAACACTTTGCACATTTAGGCTATTTAGCGGAAAACATTTGCACATTTAGAGTGTTTAACGGAACACTTTGCACATTTAGGCTATTTAGCGGAAAACTTTTGCACATTTAGAGTGTTTAATGGAACACTTTGCACAATTATGCTATTTAGCGGAAAACTTTTGCACATTTAGAGTGTTTAACGGTACACGTTTCACATTTAGGCTATTTAGCGGACATTTTTTGCACATTTAGAGTGTTTAACGGAACAATTTGCACATTTAGGCTATTTAGCGGAAAACTTTTGCACATTTAGAGTGTTTAACGGAATACTTTGCACATTTAGGCTATTTAGTGGAAAACTTTTGCACATTCAGAGTGTTTAACGGAAAACTTTTGCACATCTAGGCTATTTAGTGGAAAACTTTTGCACATTTAGAGTGTTTAACGGAACACTTTGCACATTTAGGCTATTTAGCGGAAAACTTTTGCACATTTAGGCTATTTAGCGGAAAACTTTTGCACATTTAGGCTATTTAGCGGAAAACATTTGCACATTTAGAGTGTTTAACGGAACACTTTGCACATTTAGGCTATTTAGCGGAAAACTTTTGCACATTTAGGCTATTTAGCGGAAAACTTTTGCACATTTAGGCTATTTAGCGGAAAACTTTTGCACATTTAGAGTGTTTAACGGAATACTTTGCACAGTTAGGCTATTTAGTGGAAAACTTTTGCACATTCAGAGTGTTTAACGGAAAACTTTTGCACATCTAGGCTATTTAATGGAAAACTTTTGCACATTTAGAGTGTTTAACGGAACACTTTGCACATTTAGGCTATTTAGCGGAAAACTTTTGCACATTTAGAGTGTTTAACGGAAAACTTTTGCACATTTAGGCTATTTAGCGGAAAACTTTTGCACATTTAGAGTGTTTAACGGAACACTTTGCACATTTAGGCTATTTAGCGGAAAACATTTGCACATTTAGAGTGTTTAACGGAACACTTTGCACATTTAGGCTATTTAGCGGAAAACTTTTGCACATTTAGAGTGTTTAATGGAACACTTTGCACAATTATGCTATTTAGCGGAAAACTTTTGCACATTTAGAGTGTTTAACGGTACACGTTTCACATTTAGGCTATTTAGCGGACATTTTTTGCACATTTAGAGTGTTTAACGGAACAATTTGCACATTTAGGCTATTTAGCGGAAAACTTTTGCACATTTAGAGTGTTTAACGGAATACTTTGCACATTTAGGCTATTTAGTGGAAAACTTTTGCACATTCAGAGTGTTTAACGGAAAACTTTTGCACATCTAGGCTATTTAGTGGAAAACTTTTGCACATTTAGAGTGTTTAACGGAAAACTTTGCACATTTAGGCTATTTAGCGGAAAACGTTTGCACATTTAGAGTGTTTAACGGAAAACTTTTGCACATTTAGGCTATTTAGCGGAAAACTTTTGCACATTTAGAGTTTTTAACGGAACACTTTGCACATTTAGGCTATTTAGCGGAAAACTTTTGCACATTTAGAGTGTTTAACGGAACACTTTGCACATTTAGGCTATTTAGCGGAAAACTTTTGCACATTTAGGCTATTTAGCGGAAAACATTTGCACATTTAGGCTATTTAGCGGAAAACTTTTGCACATTTAGGCTATTTAGCGGAAAACTTTTGCACATTTAGAGTGTTTAACGGAAAACTTTTGCACATTTAGGCTATTTAGCGGAAAACTTTTGCACATTTAGAGTGTTTAACGGAACACTTTGCACATTTAGGCTATTTAGCGGAAAACTTTTGCACATTTAGGCTATTTAGCGGAAAACTTTTGCACATTAAGAGTGTTTAACGGAACACTTTGCACATGTAGGCTATTTAGCGGAACACTTTTGCACATTTAGAGTGTTTAACGGAACGCTTTAGGATTGTTTTATTTTTTTTCTATTGTTATAAGTAACAAAAATAATAATTTTTTTTTGTTCAATGTATAAAACCTAAAAAACAAATAAATAAAAATGATACAATTGTCAACCTAGGCGTAACCACTAGTCACTAGACAATAGCAATAGAGATGAAAAATACGAACGAAATTCACACACCAAAACCCATACACACTCTTAACCATAAATAAGACTTCTATCTACTTCTCGATGACGACAGATTATCTTGTAACACTTTGACCGAAAGTGGGATAAAGGAGTTTTTAAATCTTTCTGTTTTAGTCCTAATGGAAAGGAGACAATCACTTCATTCAGATCTTACGTAACAGTGGTTTAATTGGTGCAGGTTGTCTTTAAGAATAATGATTGTTTTGGAAAGGCATCTTTCATAAAAAGCTCTCTTTCAAGAGTTGGTAGCTGTATTCGAGTGATATACGATGCTTTTTTAATTAGTCCAAGTTTTTGTGCCAGTGAAGTATTACCATATCAACAGGTGATGACAAAGTTAAGTAGACTTGATTTTTGCTGTATAAAAAAAAGTTTAATTATTGTTTTGTCGATGCTAAATTTTCTTATCTATCTATCTATCTATCTATCTATCTATCTATCTATCTATCTATCTATCTATCTATATCTATCTATCTGTCATATATGATGTAGCATCAAAGGTTGTAGGAAACTGAAGCAATATTATGGTAGTGTTACTCTTCAAAAACTTCAGACCAGAAATCATATAACGGTTGATTTTTACTGTACCTTGGATTAAAATTTTAGTTAAAATCTTGATGGCTGCGTTTGTAGAGATATTACATAATTTACTTTATTACCAAAAAAACAGAAGTAATAAAAACTTTTTTTTCTTCATTTACTTAGATATTAATTCACGTGTAGGTCTTACTTAGTTCAATTTTCCAGTAGATCTTGTAACACACTAGGGTTCCGCATAAAAAAAAAAGTTAGGAAAACTCTGCTTTATAATGTCACTCAAAATCTATATATATGATCAAATAATTTTTCTTCAATATACTATTTTCTTTACAATTACTTCATGCTTACATGCGAATACTGGCCAGTAAAGACATTTGGGCCATTAGAAGACTGCAGCTTAGAAAGAAGTTATTCAAACCGACCATTGTTCTTAGTTCCGGAAACATCAGGTATGTCAACATGGTCAGAAGAAGACATACAGCAGAGAGACTGAAACAGGTCAAGGTCAGAATGTATTCTATCAAGCACATTGTTTCTGTACATCCTTCGCCATGTCTTTTTGAATTTCTTTCGCTTTCTTGCAATATTCTGTCTAACAAATCAACGCACACATCCAGTCTTCCTTCTTCATTGACTTTTACCATGATAAGATCTTTGTTGTCTTTGATAATTATCTTAGTCACATTGAAATCAATTGATATTGACACGTCTGGTGGTGTTAATGTATCATTGACAGTTATCTGGTAATCTGTTTCGTTGAAGCTTACATACTTACATAGCATTAACGAAGAAAGACCTAACAGTTTAAAGTCTACATTTTTATCTCCAGAATGCTTATTCCACAAACCTCTTTTTTTAAACGAATCAGTTTGGTTAAATTGTATACTTGGCTGTAAAAGTACCTCCGCTGTGTCGGATAAAGTCAACAAAAAATCTTTTTGAAGCAAATGTGCGAGTAAACGAGTCTCAAGCTGTGTCCTAGATTCTCTGATAAGGGAGTAGAAGTTCACTTCGACAGAAAATACGACTGAAGCTCCTGCTTTGCGTTGACACGATGTACACAGAAATGGGTTTTTCGCAATGTTTATATCCAGACGATAAGAATGAGAAGCAATGAACAAATACATTTCAAGCTGAAAAAAATTATTTGAAAAAAATTATAATCTAGAGAATCGATAACTAATCAATTTTCACCCGCAATATTAATAAAAAAATGTTTGATAAGTATAAGGGGAATAACCGCTATTTATTTTGTAAGGAATGTCTGTCCGTCTGTCCTTCCGTCCGTCCTTCAGTCACATTTAGAACTCTTATAATTAGAAAAGATATAAAAAATCCGACATCTTGATATTTCAGACCTTTTAAAGTTATGATGCAAAGGCTTTTTTTTTCTTTTCTGAAAGCAAATAAAAAGAAATATTTTTATTTATTAAAATCAACTATGCAAGCAGATTTTGTATTCGAATACACCATATTTACAACTATTTACTGTTAATAGTAAAAAACAAACAAACCAGGAGACACTGTTTGGTGAGAAAGGTGACTATTTACCATATTTTTAAACCATTTATGTAAACTGATTTAGATACTTTTCAAACATATTTTGTTATTGTATTACTAAATTATATAATTTCTTTCATACTAAATACCACATTTACAAAAAAAAAATCTATTTTTCTTGTATTTCAGTTTAATATAGTTTAAAACAACAATTAAGAAATAGTATGTTTATATTATACACGCAAAATGCATGTGGATTCCTCCAGGGTAATACACGAGGGTGTTATGTGGTTAGCAAAAACGAAATTCGTCATTACTTTTCACCAACTATCAGTTACCCATAAGGGCCGAGAAGACACATAGGCGCGTTAAATTAAAAAATACCAGTCTTCATCAGTATTTGAACCCGGTCCACTTGGTTAGGAAGCAAAGCGATTTTTTCATTCATCTATTTCTATGGCCAACAGTTAATAAGATCGCCATGAGGTGAGATTCCATCCTTTCTTACCCAACCTATAACAGGTACCCACTTGATTTTGATGGCTGCCTGGTTGTGCGGTTTGCGCGCTGGACTATCGTTCAGATTTATCGATGGTCCCGGGTTCAAACTCCGCCGCCCGCTCCCATCCCCCGTCGTCCTGCGGGAGGTTTGGACTAGGAAGTAATTATCTTCAACTCTAAAGGAACATCCGAAACATGTAAAACATTTTACAAACATTTGTATTCTTTAAATAACAATGTTTAAAATTCCAGTCTTTATCTGGACTGGAACTCGAGTCGTCCTTGGTTAAGGGACGGGGACTCTTTCTTTCGGCAACACGTGACCAATAACATTATCTTGACGAAAAATATGTCTACTGTGTAAGATGCATTGACAACACATTTAACACATATTTTTTTCTAGCTGCTTCCAAAAGGGGAATAGTTTTGTGTGGTCTTTCTGTCCATTTGTCCGTCCGTGTCTTTTTTTTTTAATCTAAAAGACTAAATAAGATATTGAAAATCAAATGTCATGATATTTAAGATCTTTCAAAATTCTGATGCAAGGGCTAATTATTTTTTTTGGAAGGGAAAGTTTAATTTTTAAAAGCAACTATCCAAGCGTTTTTTTAATTAACAATAAATACATTATTTACAACTATTCACTATTGGTAGTAAAAGAACGGGATAATATTTAGTAACGGTGTTGAGAATTTAGCATATTTTCGATACATTTATGAAAATAATTTTGCAATTTTTTAAAAATTGTTTATTAAAAGAAAATATGTATTACTAAATTCAAATATGTTCATATTAGCTATTACTATGTAAATAAAATGTTTATTTCTTTAAAAAAAAGAAAATGTATTTTAATATGCATATAAGTTGAATATAAATTTTAACAATAATTAATTAGCAGTGACTGTATGATACATAATGTCCAATTATTAAATAGCACAGGTGAATGCGTAGCGAAAGGCTTTGACTTGGAACTTTACAAAGTAATCAAATCCACCAGAGAATCATTTAAATCTATCAGGTATATTAACCTATATAGAACTATATCTTCATAACTATCAGTTTATTTAATACATATAAATAAAAGCTATACAATAATAATATTAAAATTAATAAATGTTAGCATCCTATGATATCATGTAGCATTGTAGTTAGTCGAAGTAACAATACAACAGTATGGGCAGCACTTCTCACAAGCGCATATCTCTTAGTTTTGTTTCGATAGAGATAGGGTTATTGTTTTTAATAGTTTGTTGTTCATATCTTTTTTGCCTGAGCTTAATTACTTCGAGGGTCGATTTTGGGTTTGTGTTTTGACACAAACTGTTTTTGTAACCTTGTTTTTTTATTGCACATACTTGTACTATTTGCTTAATACAAACACATTTCTAAAATTTAAGTATATATACTAGAGATTAACTCAAAATAGGATCTAAGCTCAGCCTTTTGTAAGTTGACCTACTTCCCAATGAAAATACACGATCTTTCAAGCTCTCTCGTTAATTGTCGGTGGCCGAATGTGAAGAGACTTAGATTACGTTTTCTTATGGAAGCAACGAATGAGTCAAGCTCTCGTTAAAGCATTACTTAATACAGATATTTTGAATTTTACAGAAAACAAGGGAAGAAACCTGTATTAACAAAAGATGCGTTGATTGTTTAATAGATTGCTTGTTCCTGAAATGATGGGATAATTCTTCTGGAGATCCATCTTTAGTAACCAAAAAGAAAGTAAGGCTGTATCTAAGACCTCGACCATCAATCTCGTCTATTATTTCCACACATGTATCGTCTTTCAGATGTTTCCCAGGAGTGCAGTTGATTTCTAGACACCGACCCTACAAAAAATACAAACCATATGATAACTTACTCATTTTTACTGCATAAATACATTATTATAAAGAATCATCTTGCAGGTTATTATTTTGATATCATTATCTGAGAAGTCATTTTCATAAGCATTTTATAGTAAGTTTAAGTGTTTTCGATCTAAGGTTATTAAATAACTTGTTCTGTTTCCGGCATTTTACATTGTTGAATGTGAGCTGGGTAACCATGCCGTACAGCATAGTGAGAGCGAGACACTACAATTCCCCATGACAGCATTTTTACATTTCAGAGTATGGATCTGTTTGTACTGCAAAGTCAATGAGTGTAAGGAATTTGTACTATTTCTAAATTAAAAGACGTTACTGGCCAAATGAAATTTGTTGTTCACCTTAAGATACCGCCAACCTTTCCCATCGTACCTATGTTCAAAATAATAGTAGTATTGTAGCATTGTAGATAGAAAGAATCTGATATAAACTTTTCTCGTGTAAATTATGAGTGAGTCTGGTGTGAATTTTTTTTTTTAAATAGTTATAATATTTTGTTTAGTGTAATGCAGAAATTGTACGACCAATTTCCTTACGAACAATAAAGATTATTATTATGTTAGAAACGAACGAGTAGTCATTCTCTGGCTCTGTCAGGGTCGAGTTTCGCTAAAGAGAAACAAAATTCATCGTAGTCCCTTTATCAGTTTCCACTGAGTAATTTTCTGGTGATGTGTACTTACGGCCTACGAGCGCTACAAAAGGGGCGACTCTATCTAGGCTACCCACCTCAATACTAGTGCGACAGTGGAGAGAGAGGAACTGCATTAAAATGCGATTGTTCCTTCATATTGCGGCCAATTTGTCTAAATCAGCTGGGCTCTCCACTGATAGAATTCCCATTAGAAGGATTAGTACATGCCCTCCGTGGAGGAGAAAGCAGGCCCCACAAATAAACCTGTCCCTAATAGGGCAAGAGGGAGCCACCAAGAGGCGACTAACACCTGCCATTCTCCAAAACTTGGCATCAATAACCATAAAATCCTACCCATCAGATGCCATTTTCTGCTATACCGATGGGTCGGTATTGAGGGACCCCGATAGATCAGGGTATGGGGCCCTTATAGTCTACCCTGACCGGACAGAACCAGACCGGCTACGTCGCATGCTCCATGGACGCCGAGTTAACAGGGATAACTCGTAACTCGGGCGTTTGAGGCCATTAGGGCCCGAATGACCCAACACGAAACTGGTGCCACTACTGTGGTACTAGTCACCGACTCCCGCTCCAGTCTCCAAGCTATGGGTGGCGGCGGGGGAGGGTCACCCGTAATAGAAGAGGCATCCGCCAGGCTATTGGAGCTGTCGTTTTTATGCAGTGGGCGCCTTCACATTGCGGCGTGAGGGGCAATGAAACGGCAGACGCCCTCGCAAGGGAGTGTGCTTTGGCAGCCACACACCTCGAAGCACCAAGCACGTACTTACAAGCAACGGCACAAATCCGAGCACTCATTCATGAGAAGTGGTTAAAGTCCTGGGAGGAATCCGACAGAGCACGTGGTGTCTGGCAGCGCATGCGTCACCCAGATCGCGACGATCCATGGTGGCGACTGAGGAGGTCAGAGCAGACAATTATTGCGCAGTGCAGAACGGAACACTGTCCTATTGGGGCATACTTTGCCCGATTCCGCACGAACTTTGACTCCCGATGCCGTCACTGTGGAGAGAGCGTCGAAAAAGTGTCGCACGTCTTGTACGAGTATCCCCAGCTCCGCGAGCTAAGGGGGGACTTGCCTGTGCAGTCACTCGACTCGCATGGTAGCTATGAGGCACTACGCCGGACGGCTAAGTTTCTTGCCAGAGCACAACGGGAGGATTAGTCCTTCCTGCTCTGATTTTTCAATAGGAGTTCATCTCAGGTGATGTGGCAGGTCTGCAGCAGTACCGCCCTCTGACAGACAACGAGAATGTTCCTAGGAATGTTAATGGCCTTGAAGGTATCTGTGAGGTCAGTTGTTATTATCCCTTCGGTTGATATAACAATGGGGTATATTGTTGTTTTAGATAACTTCCATAAACGCTTAATCGCCTAGTCTAGGTTTCCATTTTTTTATGATTATTATCATTATTGTTATTATTATTATTATTATTATTATTATTATTATTAACCCTTTCCGAATTGCATATTTTACTACTTTTATTTCTGACAAAGTCGTGGTCCGAATGTCCACCACTTTTTCCTCTCCTCTGCGACTGTCTTCGACAAATGCTTTTCTTTACATTTAAAAAAAATTGAGATCTATTACAGTTTTCTGTTTCTTACAGAGGCCATACAAGCTTCTTTCCTTTATGCCATTTGGTGCCTGAGTAAAGCGTTATAGTTCTGCCACGAGTACCTGTGTTACGTAGTCCAGCTTTAAGTTCGCCCAAAATATCGCCTTTCCAATACAGTTATCAGCCATGCATGCTAGATCTACAACCTTGTGCAGACGTAGAATGGTGAGAGGTGTTTGCACATAGGTCTCTAGCACAAGACGGTTATTTGTTTAGATATTTTTGTCAGCTTTCTCTCCAACAGAAATTTGTTTTAATTCCTCCTGACACTAGTAAATTACTTTGACCAGAATGAGAAATGTCTTTTTTCTACCTTAGAGGTTTCTATCCAGTTATCGAAATGGCTGCTCATTCTGTCTAGGAAAGTCTGCGGGTCATCCTCTGGTTCTATCTTACAATTTAAAAACTGTTGGCGATAGAAAGCCTCTGTTTTCCAGAAAGTTCGAAGTAGTTGCTCTTTCAAAACATTGTAGTTGCTCAGGTTCATACATATTTTTGAAGGGAACACGGCTGTAAATGATCTAGACAGCAAAAATGTCAATTTGTCTTTAGGTTATTCCAGTTCTCTCATTTTGACTTTAAACTTTTTCAGGAAAATGTTATTGTCCATTTTGTCTACGTTAAATATCACACCTTTATATTTTGAGAATTTATTCCCTGTAGTGTCACTCTTTCTTTTATCACTTTCTTTTCCTTGGTCTGTTTTCAACTTTTTCTCCGCCGTCTCTTTTTCAAGCGCCAATCTTTCTCTTTCAATGGCAAATAATTCGTTTTTCTTTTCCTTTTCAATGGCAATCTTTTCGTTTTCTCTTTTTTCCTCCATGGCTAATCTTTTCTTGTCTTTTTTTTTCTTTCCATGGCAAATCTTTCCATCTCCATCAACCTTTCTTCAACGTATTTCCTTAGTTCCGATCCTTCAAGATCCAACGAAATCCCCCCTTCCTTCAACGCTGCTAACCTCAGCATTGTCAGCCATTATCTATAATCAATAGTCGAATAGTGTCTCTTAGCTATATATATATATATATTAATATATCTACTGTCTGTTGACATAAGAATCAAATGTGTACAGAGGAATACGTAGGCTTTACTTTTATGTTGGACTCCACTTGTTACTAGCAGATGAGACTTATAAACCAACAGACTCATTTATTGTAGATAATAATGACTTTAATTTTGAATCTTAATTTATAATAAATCATTTAAAACTTTTGCCCCAAGCTGGGCATATCTTTCTGTTGAATTTATTTCGGCCTACTTTGTGGAGCTTTGTGGCTTTCTGCTTCTTCAAGCTTCAGAACATAATCAGTTTGAATAGACTCTTTATTCATTTCTTTGAGACTATTGGACGTTTTTTCATAGACTTGGCAGATTTCTATTGCCTTTTCTAGTGTCTAATCTGAATACATTAGTAGTTTCTCTTGTAGACGTTGGTTAGCAGAAAAAAAATAGTTTATCTCTTATCATTCGGTCTTTGTCTTTAAAATTGCACTTCTCAGCCAGTCTCCTCAAACTAGTAATAAACAAGTCATATGAAGAGATACGAGTCATAGTCCAGAACCTATAAGCTTTAAGCATTTCGTTTTTCCTTGGATGACAGTATTCGTGTAGCTTTTGTAACAATATGTCTGGATCATTGCTATCTTCATTGTCTTCATAAATAAAATGATCACAAACTTCTTGAACCTGGGCTCCTCCACAATGAAGGATTATGGTCTTTAGTTGATATTTTTGTTTCTTGTCAGCGCCTGACACTAGGAGGTAAAATCTCCATCTGTCTTCGCCATATCCGTTAATTTTCGGCGATATTACCATCTACCACATTCAACTCTGGTGGTAAATTTAGCACAATTTCTGGCATTTTTTCAATAAAACTAGACTAGTTCTATGCAACTTTCTTAAATAATAATTACTACAGTTCTTATTTAATGTGTTACCGCTGCCACCATGCTAATATACTCTTAAATACAAGTAGAAATAGAAAAACGACGAGGCCGATTTACAAAACATACACACAGGCTTTATTCAACCATATTAGATAACGAACAGCAACACACACTTCCTAATCCGCTAAGGGAACTAACTCTCATGCAACATTACATCATGTATCAACACTCCATTTCAACACACATTCACACCATTGCACATTTACTTTAAGCTGTGCACGTACAAGTTAAGCAAATGTTTTCATGAGAACCATTGTTGTATAGACATTGAAAATGTTTCCATGAGAACCATTGTTGTATAGACATTGAAAATGTTTCCATGAGAACCATTGTTGTATAGACATTGAAAATGTTTCCATGAGAACCATTGTTGTATAGACATTGAAAATGTTTCCATGAGAACCATTGTTGTATAGACATTGAAAATGTTTCCATGAGAACCATTGTTGTATAGACATTGAAAATGTTTCCATGAGAACCATTGTTGTATAGACATTGAAAATGTTTCCATGAGAACCATTGTTTTATAGACATTGAAAATGTTTCCATGAGAACCATTGTTTTATAGACATTGAAAATGTTTCCATGAGAACCATTGTTGTATAGACATTGAAAATGTTTCCATGAGAACCATTGTTTTATAGACATTGAAAATGTTTCCATGAGAACCATTGTTGTATAGACATTGAAAATGTTTCCATGAGAACCATTGTTGTATAGACATTGAAAATGTTTCCATGAGAACCATTGTTTTATAGACATTGAAAATGTTTCCATGAGAACCATTGTTGTATAGACATTGAAAATGTTTCCATGAGAACCATTGTTGTATAGACATTGAAAATGTTTCCATGAGAACCATTGTTGTATAGACATTGATTTTTGTTTGTAAGAGAAGATTCAATTTGCAGGTACTTTAATTGGAGGTGCTTAAAAACAACAACAAAAAAAAAACAACAACTGTTCAATGTTATTCAATGCTAGATCTTTATAGTTCCCCACTTTCAAAAATATACAATGTCCCATTTAATAAGAATGATACATATCAGGATAGTAATCGACAGTAAAGGAAATGATTATTTTTCTGTGACATTTAGAAACACACTTTAGTTGCCTTTTGTTTCTTTAATAATTTTTTTAAAATGATATATTTTATGAATAATGAATAACTGGTTATGTAATATACAAAAATATTTATTTAGATTCATTTATTGTTTAAAAAATGAACCTTGTATCTAAATTTTTATTTAAAAAAATTAAAAATAAGATTTGAATAGGTTGTTTTTGTCTTTTAAATAAACCACTTTTTTTGTTTTTTTACTATCCTAAACACTAGTGTCTCGCGTGGGCTAAATAGGTGTTCCACAAACTATTGAAATACCGTATTTAACTACTAGGTCACCAGGGGAGTTAATCTCTTCAAAATATGAGCAAAGTGTTCCTCTAAATATTCAGATTGTGCTAAGTGTTCCGTAAACCAAAAAGCTTAGGAAACGCTGCTCCATACAATTAATAGTACACCTATAATACTTAAACACTTTTCTTAAGCTACAGTTCGGGTATATCGTATTACAACTTACTATATAACAAGCGACGTTCTCTACACTTGCACTAGATCCTTGATGGGGTTACGCTGGAAAATGTATCTATCTTTGTAATGTTGTTAATTATAGGCTTACAATTTCATTAGTTATACTTACATTAGGTGCAGGCCATTGTTTGTCTAGACATTTTGGCTTTACTAACACTGGCTTCGTGTCTGTTTCCCTCCCTTGTCTAAAGTTTAACAGCATGGAGAAAGAAAACCTTGGTAAAAGTGCTCCTTTTAAACATTTCGAGAAATTGTAATTTGGAGGAAATGAAAACGGGTATGTACCCTAAAAGAAAAAGAAAACAGGATTTCAAAAACAATTAAACAAAGACAGAGCGGCAACAGAGGAATTCAACTGTGGGTATTTTGTTTTCTAGCAATATTCTTGTTTTGAATAAAAAAGATGAGCAATATTGTATCGAAATAACCAAATACATAGTCCTAATAATTAATCAATTTAGATTAATAATAATTTACATTTTTGAAAAATCTGTAACAATCAATGAAGAAAAATGTAAAAGAATATAGGCCTAACCCTAACCCTAGGCTTTTTTAAATATTAATTTTGCGTTAACTATTTTTTTTATCAATTCTAAAAACGTATTATAAATGAGTAGATCTCTTGATATTTTAGCGAAAAATTAAATGAAATATAAAAAATACAACCACTTTCAAATGATAATTTTTGTTAGTTTAAAAAAAAAAAATTCCAGAAGAACCTTTTATCGATAAGAATTCTTGATTACCACTGGAATAATGGGTGTCAAACCTCGAGCCCCCCTCTAGACACTGATTTTGTAAGTTGTATTTATTGTGAAGTTTGTTTACCACGTGTGTCCTTTCACGATGATCTTTTGGGCGGAGTTGATTTTATTGGCTGAATTCCAGAATATAACTTCCGTTTTTTAAAGGTTATGGTTCTACCAAAGGAGACAGCAACGTTTTGCTTATTGGTTGATCGCGAGCTGGAGATCATGTCAGTGTGAGCAAGTAAGGCGTAGAGAAGCTGTTCCATCACCATTAGTATTATAGCTTTTATATAGCGCTACTCTCATGCTTATAGCACGCTTTTGGTCCAATCTCATTTGTGGACCAGTGGGGGTATCTAGGAGTTGGTTTTCCGTGCTGCACAACTCTGCCCGAGTCGGGTGTCGAACCTCGAGCCCCCTTCTAGGTAGCCAAGCGCATTTGGCCTCTCGACCACGCTTCCCACCATTTCTTTGGTTTGGGTATGGGACAGTAGACTTCGATCTAAAAATTTACCAGCGACCTAGTCTAGATTTTAGGTCGAGATCTATATCCAGATCTAAACTAGATTCTATTTCTACCTCTAGTCTAGATTGTAGTTCTAGATGTTTGTTCTAGAATTGAGTTCTAGTTCTATCAAGACTATATCATATCTAGAACTAATCAAGAATTCTAGATCTTGTCTAGATCTAGATTCTAAATGTCAATCTATATTTGAACGAGCCTGAAGTAAAGGAAAGATCACTCTCTAATTTTTGCGTAATAAAAAAAAAGGGGGGGGGGGAGAACAAATAGTATTCTCAAGTCACAATAAAGCAGGGCTGGACTTAACCGCTGTGACCGAGAAGTCATTGAAAGAGCCTTGCGTGTAGCGAAGTCATATAGTATATCATCAGAATTCTATGTCCTACATAGATCACGCTCAATAGCAATAATTACCTAATGTTTCAATCTATCTACGAGAATTATTGACCTAGAGTAATTCTTCATTAGTTTAAGGCGCGAGAAGCTTCTTTCACTAGAATCCACAATTTCGGGTATTGCATAATGCCGTTTTTTATCGCACGTAGAATTGGCGTTTTCCATATTGAATGACACCCCAAAATGACAATTTTTGTCTATATATTTCATGAGATTTAAACAGTTTTTCTAAGATTTTTAATAATATCCAAAGATTTCCAGAACTTTTTCTTATATTTTGCAACTTCGGAAAATTTCCAGGAGCTCCTTGTAAATCAGGCGGCTGCGAGAAATCTGTTATAATTTATAAAAGGGTTTTATTTAAATTAATAATTTACACCTAGAATTTGCGCGGGTCCTACGAAAGTGCGGGGCCCGCTTCGTTCGCATAGGTTACAGTGGCCGAAGGCCGTCCCTGCAAAATAACGGCTTATGGTACGCCGTGGGTCGACACCTAGAAGTCACCTAGAATTAGCGTGGGTCCTATGAAAGTGTGGGTCCCACTGCGGTACCATAGGTTGCAGTGACCGAAGGCCGGCCCTGCAAAATAGCGGCGTATCTTACGCCGTGGGTTGACTATACATCTATATATATATATATATATATATAGTTCTCTTCATGGCTCAAGAGTTTGGACGAGAAGTAAAGGAAAGATCTATCTTTAATTACTGTGTCAAAGAAAAGTTTTTGTAGGGATACAGATAATAAGTGAAATTTAAGAGTTTGTATTAGAAAATAAATTCGTCTTTGCATTTTGTTTCATTCTTTACTACGTACAGAATTACTTTACTAGCCTTGCGTGTAGCGAAGTCTTACAGTATATCATAAGAATTCTATTTCCTACATAGATCACGCTCAATAGCAAGAATTACCAAATGTTTAAATCTATCAACAAGAATTGTTGACCTCAATTAATTCTTCATTAATAAAAAGGCGAGAAGCTTCTTTTACTAGATTTTACAATTAAGGGTATGGAATAATGTCTTTGGAATAATGCGCGTTGGATTGGCGTTTTTCATGTTGAATGACACCCTAAAATGTGTAATTTTTTTTCCATATACTTCAGGAGATTTGTATGAGTTTTAAAAAGTTTCTAAAAATTCACAGAGTATTTGAAGACTGTTTCGTAGCCTATATTTTGCAATTTTAGGATATTAACAGGAGCTCCTTTTAAATCAGGAGGCCGTGGTAAATCTGTTATAAATTATAAAATGGTTTAATTTAATAATTTACACCTAGAATTTGCGCGGGTCCTACGAAAGTGTGGGGCCCGATTCGTTCGCATAGGTTACATCGGCCGTCCCTGCAAAATAACGGCCTATGGTACGCCGTGGGTCGACTAGACAAAATAATATTTCAATTAGTAGCAAGCAACGCAACGACAAGTAGAAAACAATGACATTTCCTTATTGAGTTTAGCCACACTGACAACATCGACCATGCACCATTAGTCTTTCTCTAGAGTTATAGCCTTGTCGTGTGCGTTGCCATTCACGCCGTTGCAGTACATGTTATTTAAATTTGTTTTGACGTTCCTGTCCAGGATTTTATGACGTTATAAACTGAATGATTTCTAATGAATGTGTTACAAATTTAGTTTTTTTTTTCAAACGTTTGAACATAAAGGAGATTAAAGACATGTAATGATGGTTGAACTTACCTTAACAGTAATATCGCAGAAAATATTAGAGGAAAAAATTTTCTTGACATACTCTCTAATGACAAAGCCTCTTCTGGCACCCATCTGATAGCAGGCTGTTACAACATCTTTGTCCAATGAGAATCTGTCTTCAATAGCTGGTAATCTTCAAGGAAGATATTTTAGGGAAGAAAAAGAATTGACACATTTCAGAACAGAAACACTGCAATAGTAACACTTGTAATATATCTAACGTGAAATAAATATTTTTTTTATTTTTTAAAATTTACGTATACGTTAATTGTGAAAGTAAATTGTAACAAGCAAAATACAAAATAAGACCTTTTAAAAAAACTTGTATTGGATATATTAACTAGTTTCGATCAGTCATGCAATTAAATTTGTAATAAATCTAGATAATAAAAAATAAATCTTTGTAATTAGGTATATTTTTTACCAATTTAGTTTTTTGGTTTAGCACAATTTTATGCTTTTAGCGTTCTCAATACGCTATGGTCCTATCACGTGTCTAGACCAGGTAAAAGGAGTAGGGGGAGAAAGAAGGATGTATCTGGGTCATCGTATTTTAAATGTATTCAAGAAAAGGGAACAACCTTTATTTAAACTTATGGGCTAAAGCCTTCTTAAGGCAACGCAGTAACAACTCTACTTGTCTAGAGTCTATCAACATTAAGTATTGTATAGTTATCCAATATTTCTATTTCATGATTGTCTTTAATAAGCCTCTGACGAAAATATATCTGGGACTAAATCAGCCGTATATAACCACTTCAGTCAAATACAATTTGTTTCATTTGTTTAAGATACAAAACAAAATAAAAATAATATTAAATTAATAATTTGGTTAATTTTTAAAATTTAATCTTGTGTTGTCAGTTAAAAGAAATAAATATGCAACATTTCAGCTTGATCTAAGATTAGTTGTCGGAGAATTAATGTGAACAAACGTTTGGTTAGAAAGGCAGACAGACAGATTGAGTTAATATAAGCTTTGTAAAAAAGTAATTCTCGAAAAGTACATTGGCTTCGTTTAAATTCATCATCACCGAAAATCTAAAACATTTATTCCACATGACGTCAAAAGAAAAAAATCCATTACGTCACAGGGCCTAGTTATACTAAAAAATGTCATTAATACGAGCATCTTGTTGAGAGTTCATAGACATTGGTGCACCGAGTGATTTCTTTTACCATTTCATTTAAAGAATTAGCTCCATATGACGTCAAAGGAAAAAAATCCACTACGTCACACGGCCAAGTTAGACTTCATCAATACGAGCCAGTTATCGAGTGTTCATAGACATTAGTGCACCGAGTGAGATCTTTTACCATTTCATTTTAAGAATTAATTCCATATGACGTCAAATGAAATAAAAACACTACGTCACACGCGTAGTTGGAATTTTAAAAAAGTCTTCATCAATACGATCAATTTGTCGAGGGCTCATAGACATTGGAGACATTTTCATATCATACTTTGGTATATGGAAGTTCTTTTCCTTAAAAATCGAAAAAACATATTAACGATAATTAGATTTTGTAACTTTTTAGCTAGAAAATTAAATGTACTGTAAGAGAGGAGTGAGATTTTACATAAAAATAGAGTTAAAATATTTTTCATAAAAATCCAAAACAATATTTCTTTCGTAAATGAAAAGATTATTTGTTTTATTAATTAGAAGTGGGATCTCAAACAGTTATTTTGCATTAGTAGATTTTTAAATAAAATTCGTAAATTTTTGGAAACGATTGGTAAGAAAATGTAAGTAATGTAGGTCGATTTTTTTTTCAAAACAAAATCAGGAACATTCTTTATCGATTAAAAAGCTTTTTTATGTTTCAGCAAGAAAATTAATTGTAAAATAAGTCTAAATATTGATTTTCAATAATCGTTTCTAGTAAATAACTTTTTTTAAAGCCCTGAACAACCTATTGTCGATATTTTTAAAATTTGTTGAAAGATGAAAATACGAAAAAATTTGATATCGATAATCGTCTGTCCCGTTTAGATCTAAGACTAAAACTAAGACTAAGACTGCTTTATTGATCCTTACGGAAATTTGTTGTGATTACAAGGACTCGTTTCTCATATAAAGACAACACAACAGAAAAATACACATAAATACAACAGACAACATAAAGAGTTCATTCAGCGACTACAAACAGGTATCTTGGTGCATTTCATGTTCCCTGATCAATGAGTGGCGGTGATAGAGTCTGACCGAGTGAGGTACGAACGAGTTTTTGTACCGCTCCGTTCTTGTTTTGATTGACAGCAGTCGCCCACATCGCGACGACCTGGCGTAGTTTTGATGGAGCGGGTGGCCGTTGTCTTCCAAGATTTTTTTTCGATTTTTCTTAGGCACGTTTGTTCAAAAAGTTCCTTTAAATGTGGTAATGTTGTGAGTGTAATTTTTGATGCTTTTTTTCTCAGACTAGAAGAGAAAATTAAAATCGGACATCATGATATTTTACATCCTTTAATGTTCTGATGCAACGGCTACTTTTTTCTTTTCCAAAAATAAACCATCTAATTTTTAAAATTATATATGCTAGCAGATTTTTTTCAAAAAACTACACCACTTTTTCATGATAAACTTTAGGGGAAGTAAGTCTTTTAAAAAAGTTCACAAATTTCTTCATTAATAAATCAAGTTTCATTCAAAGATTCGCGCATTGGTAAAAAAAATGCATCGAAGGTCACGATTGAAAAAGTATCAATGAATCTTTATAAAATAGATTTTCCATTTATTAACCAACTCATTGAATAGAATACTGATTCATATGTTGTTTTTAAAAAGAATTTTAATATGAACTTTGTTTCAATTTTAAGTTTAAAAAAAATCTACTTTATACCTCGTAGTCTGCACAAATCCTCATTAGGCTATACCATGAGCGTAGCCAGGGGGTAGTGTTTTGGGGTTCAACCTTTACCCCTCCCACCCCCGAATTTAATTCCCCCCCCCCCCCGGAGGAGGGAGATCGGAATTAATTGACGGATTTTTGGCTTTGGTTTTGTTTATTTTATGTGAGATTTTAATACTAAACCATTACTTGACCCAGAGCAGCCAAAAGGGTTTTGAGTTTAAAACCCCCTACCAAGGAGTTTTGCAGTTTTGTGAGCGTCCCCCAAACCCCTTTGCTGTCTACAGTTTTTTTCAACTAACTCTAGGAAGAATATATTCTTGGATTTAATAGACGTTTTCTGTAGGAATGAGGGGTCAGAATGTAATAAAGAATAATTATGTACACACATACATACATAATTTTTTTTTCTCGGAAAGTGGAACTGGTAGAAGGGAAAAAAAATTCCCCCCCCCTGAAAAAAAAACCTGGCTACGCCCATGATATATATATATCAATATAGGGTCTCCTTATGGTACTCCAACAAAATAACGCCAACAAAATAGCGCGAACAATATAGCATCGACAAAATAGTGCGGACACAATATCGCCGCCAAAATAGCGCGGAAAAAATATTTTCAAGTATTTAAGTTTTTATGCATGAAATGCTTAAGATAAGGTAAAATATGAATAGAGAAAAAAAAATTGTAATGTTATCATTTTTTGTCAGTCATTTTGCAAGAAATACTTTGAATATCTTAAAGTATAAATATCTAAAAAATTATGCCGGAATTATAATTAGCTAAAATGAAAAATTTCAAAATATATCCTTTTTTTAAATTCCAAAAGTGCACTTCAAAAACAAGCAACATATGCGTCATACTTGTCAGATTTACACTGCTTTAAGAAAAAACAAATGCTAATATTGTCATGAAAAGAATTTATCCTTACGAGAGAAAGGCGAGGTTAATATTCTTGTCTTGAATGTGCTTAAGAGAGAAGGGAAAATGCTTTTGGCCTACAATCCAAATAGAAAATCCTGAACTTTGATATGTATGTGATGATGTTAGACGGATAGAAAAGAGCAAAATGAATGATTAAATTGGTCAATCACTGCCTGAGATGAAACAAACATTTGGCGGTATAAGAAATGTGATCGCCACCATAACTAATCCTGACATACCTAAGTTTACCAACGTTGGGTTAAGAGGCGCCATAGTTTGATCAAAGAGATATGTCGCAGATTTCTGATTATACGATAACAAACATGTGTAACACACATCATCATATACCTAACACTTGAAAGGAGTCATCACTTTTCAAAATCATATTTTATTTAGCAAGTTACGCATTTGAAATATTTTTTAAAAAATTGAATGGTATACAATTTTAAAGTACAATCTTTCTCTGGGAATATGGCATACTTTTAGATCTATTAATATTAAATAAGATAGAGACCTCAACAAAAATGCTGCTCAGAACCTTCACTTATTAAATGGGTTCCTTTCTAAACATCATATAAAAATATGCGCTATTTTGTTTTGCGCTATTATGTCTGGAAATATCGCGCTATTTTGTCTGGAAATATCGCGCTATTTTGTCGGCGCTATTATGTCTGGAAATATCGCGCTATTTTGTCTGGAAATATCGCGCTATTTTGTCGGCGCTATTATGTCTGGAAATATCGCGCTATTTTGTCGGCGCTATTATGTCTGGAAATATCGCGCTATTTTGTCGGCGCTATTATGTCTGGAAATATCGCGCTATTTTGTCGGCGCTATTATGTCTGGAAATATCGCGCTATTTTGTCGGCGCTATTATGTCTGGAAATATCGCGCTATTTTGTCGGCGCTATTTTGTCTGGAAATATCGCGCTATTTTGTCGGCGCTATTATGTCTGGAAATATCGCGCTATTTTGTCTGGAAATATCGCGCTATTTTGTCGGCGTTATTATGTCTGGAAATATCGCGCTATTTTGTCGGCGCATTTTTGTCTGGAAATATCGCGCTATTTTGTCGGCGCTGTTATGTAGGGTCACCATTCTTATCATTTATGCCTAACGTAATTTCCACTTCCTCTAAAAAATATACTCTAAAAAATTGGGGTTCCTGAGAGCAAAAAATAGAGAGATGCAGCGGGCCGTCAAATTGTAATGACATACACTGAAATGTAGGACTAATATAAGATCGTGCTTTTGACATGCTCCTCCACCACTCGCCGAGACCTAATACATTATGACAGGTGTGAAAAACATACATAATAACATTAATCTGTTTTCTCTTTTTTTTTTTCTTTTAGTGGAGACACCAGAGACTAAATGAATAAATCATTTTCATGTGACGGACAATTTCATTTCGGGTCTATGGTAACTATTGTGTGTGTCTGATAATTCACGATTCTTTTTTTTTATACTTACTCATCTGAACATTTCATCAAATGCAGAGGATTTTCATATGTGTAGTCTTCACGATATTCTGACCTTGTAAGAGTTCTGATTTGAATTTCCATCATCTCTTGAAAAGACTTAGCTGCGTAGGCGTACATGTAGTGGGGAAACTGTAAGCTGACTTTCAATGGAACTATCTATTAAGAAAACAAATGGAAACTAATCAAATTATTATGTATATCGGGAAAAAAACTATAAAAAGCTAACTATTTGGTGTTTTAGGTGTACAAAATAGAGGGAGTGTTGATAAACAATATGTTATTTATAAAGGTGTATGATGCTTTGTGTGCATTTTTAGCCCTACAGAATCAAATGTTCTGTTTGTAGCACAAAATAATTGAAATGCGAAGCATTAAACCTACTCTTTAGGACTTGGATTTAAAATATTGGTGATAAAAGAGATTCAATAAGAAGATCTATTGCTGCGTATTAAGATATAACATTATGATTAGTTGACAACAGGGACATTCAAATTAGTGGCGTTGACATTGTTTAATTTTCCTAAAAATCTCCAATAATATCAGATCTTTTGAAATTAATTCTTTATAAAGCGTTTCAGTGTATCTTGTTTACACACAAAAGAAATAATGTCGATTATCTTTTTATATGAGATTTACAATATTTTGTATGTAGCTGTGCTCAAGTAACGATGGTAGGATATATAATTGTTCTCATGTGACGATTGTATGATATATAAATGTACTCATGTAATGATAGTATGATATATACCTGCACTCATGTAATAATTGTATCACATATACATGTACTCATGACTATATGATATGTACCTGTATTCATGTAAATATTGTATAATATATACTTGACTCATGTAATTAATGTATTATAAATAGCAGTGCTTAATAATACTTTTCCGCAACGTAAACATCACACTTCACTTTGTTTAGCGGTATTTCATTCTTTAAGCTTTCTCAGAACGCTATGATAACTTATCTGGAACAGTTGTAGAGTATGAAAGTAAAAAAAAAAGGATATCTGGGTATATTTTTACCTTTATTGGTTTTTGTAAATTTAGAAAATAAAAATAAAAAAATAAGGAGCGACTTGAATTATAACTTGTGGATCACGCCTCCTCGAATTGACTTGCTAACCACTCTGCTAGTGAGGTACTTATGACTAGAAAAGATTGTGTAAACATAAATAGTATATACCAATTTAGAGTAGTCACCTATAAAGCACTAGCGAATCCAGAACTTTGGAGTTGGAGGGGGGAGGAAGATTTTTTTCCAAACCTTAACCTTAACGCCCAGTAAACACTAACTCTATACATAAACGCGAGTATAGTCTCTCTCTCTCTATATATATATATATTGTCAGGGGGAGGTATGGCGAGAATGAATATGTTACTTTGTGATTTTGGTATGATAGTGATATCCCCTTTGTTTATATACTTCTAGGCCCAGGTTATGAGTGCAAAGTCTTGTACGTGTTGTGAACTGAATGATTTAGTCTTCGTTGAATGTGCGAGAGAGTGTGTTAAGTTAGTAAGGTCTTGCTCCCGGTCCAGGAAGGTTGGACTGTCGCTTCCTGGACTGGTGTTTATGTATGTATATATTTCATAAAGTTGATGGACTAGTGATTGTGAATCAATCATATTTGAACGTTGATTTCATCATGTGCCTATTGAATATTAAAGTATTATTCGTATTTCAATGGATATCTATAGTTGGAGATTCAGTGTATCTAGTGGTAACTGTTCTTATTTGAGCAACATAAGCTAAAAAGTGAATCATGTCAGCGATAATTACGTGATAAATCATACAGATTGCCTTTGTTGCTTGTCTTGCTTCTTTATTCTTTTGTTATAGACTTCTTCAATACATGTTTCAGTCAACACGTTAGTTTTGAAGTAATTTAGTCTACTATAGCTCTACGAAAGGTCATTTAAACTAATCACTAGCCTGAGTCTGCAATTTTTTTTATTGGTTGACCTAAGGTCACCCTGACCTTACACAAGTGATCAGCACACGAACGTTTGTTTTGATAGTAAACTCAAGATAGAAACTGAATGAAATGTTTTGTACTCCAGTATTGTTTACGTAAACGTAGACTACGCCCAGAGATGTGTAATATATATGTTTCATGAGCTACATAACATTTTATCAAAAGAAACATTTCTATTTGAACCGTATTTGTTAAAGAACTCAAGATAGAAACTGAAGGAAATGTTTTGTACTCCAGTATTGTTCACGTAAACGTAGACTACGCCCAGAGATGTGTAATATATATGTTTCATGAGCTACATAACATTTTATCAAAAGAAACATTTCTATTTGAACCGTATTTGTTAAAGAACGAAGTTTATCATTGACTACTTTGAACTTATTAACTACTTCTTGTATACCGAGGTCATTTCGTCACCACCCATTTTTTTAATGACGTTCTGAGATTCAGCACGGCGTGACATCACCATTTGAAGAGACACCTTACATCGATGTGCGTGAAACTGAAGACTACAGACGACCCTGATACGATATGTCGACTTGTACTTATAATTGTAGATTATATGAGCTGAGGTCATCTCCATCTACATTTTACAAAGTACTCGTGGACTATCTACCTTTGCTACATCCACGTTGAATAGCACTCAACGTGTACGCATTGTCGCCGTCTTGGTCACAGCGTTATACGCCAAGGAAATAGCAAGCACCATTCTCTAAGCCTACTGTGGACTACTTAACCGATTGGACTATTAGATCTATATATTGTCAAGTATCAAACTAATTGGATTAGTTGAGTATTTTCTCGTTGCTTGTGTATTTTGACATTTCAAGGACATACCGTATATTGTGGAGTACTGAACTGATTGAGTTACTATAGTGTCAAGTTTTAAACTCATCAGATGATTGGAGTGCCTAGTGTCACTTTGTATCATTATAACAAGTAGTTACGTCATTATCTATATCATTATTATGCAATTGTCCCACCCAACCAACCAAAGTGTCCAATATAGTAGAGGTAGAGGGCGATGTAATTCAAAAATAATTTAAAATATAAATAATTTATGTATTTATATAATATAGGCCTATATATATATATATATATATATATATATTAACATTAGTATAGAATCTGTATATAATTTCTCTACTTCGGGGGGGGGGGGCGAGTGGGGGGTGATCACCCCTACCACCCCTCCCCTGGATCCGCCAAGGCTATAGAGTGAACTAATTTAGCTTATACTACCACTTCAGTCAACTAAAATTTCTTTCCTTTTTTTTCGTGATACCAAACTAAAATAATTAACTACGAATAGTTAATAAAAATAATGAGTTCCAGTTTTTTTTTTTTATCAATTCATATGTTTGAGTGTAAAAGAAATAATTGTGAAAATTTCAGCTTGATCAGAGAAATAACGTAAAGAAGCTTTAGACCAGGCAAACAAACAGAACGAAAGCCAGATTTTGATTTTGTTTTATAAAGCATAAAGGGGCTAAACCCTGCCATCTTGAGATAAAGAAAAGATACTATCGGTTCTTTCCCTTTGATAAGCTTGATTTATTTTGAAGTATTCGTTTTTTATTTTGGTAGCTGGACAATATTCTCTCCCTTCCCACTCGTCTACAAGTCAAATTAGATCGCAAGGCCCTGTGCAGGCCAACTCATGAACTATGTGCTATATACAAAGTATGGAGAAACTGTTTTACCTGAGAGACTCCGTGACATATCGCACAGAATTTATTTTTATACACTACACCTGTAGAGTTATCTTTCACTTTGACAAATGTATCTAGAGTTAGTTCCGATTGGTCAAAGTTTCTCTCACAGAGTTCAACAATAGTTTCGTTTTGTTTGTAGTTAGTTGGACACAAAGATACAAACAAAAAATTGTTGGCATCATTAGTACAGGCAATGCCGGACCTAGGTGCTAACTGAGGAAGAAGATCAATCTTAGCAGTAAAACTGTTTTGACTTTCAATTTGCTTACTCTGACTAGCCACCCTACCGTCACCACTGATCGCTTCAATTTGATAGATGGGCACTGAGATATCAGGGCAACAGTTGTCGTAGATTTCACAGGTAGGTCTCAGACAGGAGCAGAAATCACATTGATAATTTGAGAACTGTTGAGTTGTGACTTCCACAGAACCGTTGCACCGCTTGGTACACATTCCCAGATAGTACTCGCGAGAAGTGTGTGTGGTTTTATTCCAAATAAAATACTTGTTTCTTTGATAATCACAATCATTTAAATTTATTGATTTACAGTTTAAAAAGAAACTTAAAATTAAATACAACTGTATCACACATTTAAGTAAATCCATTTTGAATACTTTTTTTTTGAGTATATCATAACTATTAAATTCTACAAACAATAAAATCTAAACAACTGACCGTAGCCTTTACGTAACCATATATATGTGATTATTATTTTGTTTTATCATGTGACGTTAAACAAATGTAATGTCAAGTATCTCCACGTTTTACTTGTTTTCTTTCAATTAGGCTAAAATTAAATTCTTGACATCTACTGACACTTGTAATATATTGTCCAGCATCAGTATTTAGTTACTGTCACCAATTCTAATACGTCTTGTCAAAACAATGTTTGATGTATGTGTTTTCATTGGGGGGGGGTAGAGATGGTAAATCAGAAAATATTTTTAAAAATCATTTTTAAAAATTGGTTTTGTTACTCTAGACTAAAGTCTAGACTAATCAAATAATCAATCAAGTCTGAGGAGACGATTCAAAGCATCTTTTAGAAGTTTGTTCCAGTTCTGTCGCAATTCATTCGGTGTTACCAATAGAGTGTGTTCATTAAATGATAATAATTAAAACCTAAACGTTGTAAGATAACTCTGCATATGAAGACAACGTAATGATATGGGCTAATATTCAAAGTTTGCATGGTGAGAATCTGAAAAGATTTCTACACACTGCAAGAACGTTTGGGATCACGATTAACACAAACAAAAGTATGACTATTAGCTTCTTACATTTCTAAAGGTAATCTTTAACCAGACCTTGACATACTCCAGGCTTTTGAAATTATTCTCAACTTTTTTTCCGATAAAATTAATATTTTGGCGAACAAAAACTCATTCTTAAAGCTTTATTTTAGGTATGATTTTAATATTAAACTATCACTTGCCCAAGCACAGCCAAGGGGGGGGGGGTTGAGCTTAAAACACCCAATCAGGGTGTTTTGCGATAAAATCCCCTTCTATAAAAAAAAATCAAATCCCCAAATTCCAATAGCATTCCTAAGGAAGATTTTGATTTTAAAACACCCTCCAAAATTTTTTACTATAAAACCCACTCTTTAATATAACACTATAGTTATAATGTTTTTTGTTTGGTGTAATGCACAAATTGTAAGACAAATTTCCTTACGGATAATTACCTTATTACTAGAGCACACATCATTTACAAAATTTTATGAGAGTAGCCAAGAGGTGTTTATCTGTTTCAAAAACGTCAAAGACAGGCATTGTCGCCCGCAGGATCTTTTACAGGGGGCTGCAAGCTACCACCAGTGGCTCAAAGTCGAATCCTCAACTTTCTTGTTATACTACTGCTGTCACTTAGCCAAATAACCTCAACGAAAGAATAACAAAACAGAACGTTTAATCATCACTAAGAAACTAGATCTAGAGCCAAAACTAATCACATCTCAAGTGTTCTTTTTTTCATCTCCTCTCTGTTTCTCCATCAAGCGCTATGGTGCACAATATATAACACAGCCCACTCTGTAGTTATGTTCGTCCCGAAAATGACAAGATTTACGACAGGGCGACGTTGTTGTTAGTGTTGATGAAGTTCTGGCAAGAAAGTTATAATCCCACTGGAGGCCAGGCCATAAAACACACTGTCATTTTCAGACATCTCAAGAAGGTATTCCCCTCTACACATGTTCACTAACCACATTATCAGTGTCCAGGTTCAGCTGAAATTGATTCATCTTTTACTCTGCTTAGTGAAACCAGACTACATACGTTTGTCAAGTCCAGACCTGTTGATGGTATTTCTGGCATTTGCATTGTCGGTTCGAGGTGCCGCCAGTAAAGTTGTCTGCAGTAAGTACTAGTAGATGAGCAGAAATATTGAACACAGACCCAACGTTGTCTGATTTGGTCAGGTACTTATGAACGAAATACTTTTTGTTTTTAGCGGCCCCCAAAAGGGGAAAAGACGCTATTAGTTTTGCGTGAAATGTCTGTCTGTCCGTCCGTCCCGTTTAGCACTCGTAAATTAGAAAAGGTAGTGAAAATCCGACATCACAATATTTTAGACCATTCAAAGTTCTGATGCAACGGCTACTTTTTTCTTTTCTGAAAGTGACAAATCTAATCACTCATGCAAGCAGTTATTTCATAAAAATACACCACTTTTACAACTATTAACTATCAAACACTCAAACACTTCAGGCTCTTTATTAGGGCAGACGTCCCTTTTCCATATATTCAACACATTTATGCAAACGGTTGTAGATTTTTTGTCAAATTTTTTTTTGTTTTTATATTTGTATTGTTAAGTTATGTTAGTTCTGTTATACTAAGTACTATATTTACACATAAACAAATGTTTACTATTTTTTTTAAAGAGAAAAAATATGTTTAGTATGCATTATAACTTAGACATAATTTAAAACGTATAGTAATCTTGTAAACTGCATTTTTTGTGCACTCTTCAGCTATTTATAAGCATTACAGGAATGTTATTATGTTGTTGAGGATTCGACTAAGTTTATAATTTTATGACCTTAACCTTGTTCTTTCTTAAGAACATTTGCTGCAGTTGTAATCCACAAACATACCAAAAGTATTGAAATATATGTCAGTGATATATCATTTGTTATTCAATTTTTTTCTAGATACATTCATCTATATTTTCATTAGTAAAAAAAAAAGGTAGTCTTGCCGAGAATATTTGCGGGAGGTTTGGACTAGGAAGTAATTATCTTCAACTCTGAAGGAACATCCGAAACATGTAAAACAATTTACAAACATTTTACAATATTTGACTTAAGTAAAAAAATTTTTAACATGTATGTAAATTGACTTTAGCATCAATTTCTGGCTCTTGCTGTCATCATTTTCTAGACCTTTGCTGCAGTCTACTCGACGTCCATGATGGAAATCATGAATTGTGCTTTTGAAACTATTCCTTCACAAAATTTTGTTTTTTTATTAAATATTCTTTGTATTATTATTGATTTATTTATTATTATTTTGAATAAAATTTTATATAAAAAAAAGGAGGCCCAAAAAAGAGTCTAAAGCCCAAAAAAGAGGTGAATGAAATACCAACAAAAAAAGCAAGAAAAGAGGCCTAGGGCCCAAGGATTCCTATGATAAAAAAGCTAAAAATTAATAGCAAAAATGCTGAGGTTTTCTAAAAAACAAAATTTAAAAATTTAGCTTTTTTTATTTTTTTTTTTACATTTGTATTGCTAAATTATGTAAGTTCTGTCATATTAATTACTACACAGACAAAAAAATAGTTACTATTTTTTTTTAAAGAAAAAATCTATTTAATATGCATATAAGTGGAACATAATTTATAACAGGAATTAATAAGTAGTTTTTCATATTTATCGCGTAAACGGCAAAGCTGCACCGTACATAATGAAACAATTAACTAAGGATTTTTTTAATAACCTGCTTATATCTAGTCCACTAAATTCCTTATGAGCTCACTTCGATGCAATTTGGCTTCAATCTTGGTTTGATGAAAGGTGAACATCTGGAAGCCGGTGCAGTTCTGTCAACTTGTGGAGGTTTCTCCGATGGTGATGTGGAAAAACGGTCAGATTAATAAGGTTTCTTTGGACAATGTATATACAATGTAGCCCAACACACGCCTCATCCGCAACGTAATGACTGACTGATGTCCAGGAACATTGTTTGCATTGATAAGCCCAGTTTTAAGCAAAAAGTGTTGGACTTAGCAACATTAGAACAATGAAGATTCTCGCTGATCTGTCAACTAGTTTTATCGTTTGGCAAGTGAGGACATGTATAATTCATGTATTCGTACATGTGTCTACCACAGAGAACAATAGTCATGATTTCTACAGCCAGAAAATAGGACAACCTAATGAACTACGAACATTTCCTGAGGTAGCATGTTACTTGTCGTGAGAGACCATAACATTTGCTTTCTTTCTTTTTTTGACGATGTAAAACCATTTTGAACTACTGAATAAAAAAAAAAAAAAAACTAAAAAAAAAAGGATTTGACTAAGAGATCGAGCCTTTTCATAACAATTAGATCAGTTATAAGACATCAGTTACGCCAGTGGAGGCGCGGGGTCCCGGGTTCCAATCCTGGTGAAGACTGGGATTTTCAATTTTGGAATCTGTAGGCGCCTCTGAGTCTACCCAGGTAAAGGCGGTTGGTCGTTGTGCTGGCTAAATGACACCTTCGTTAACCGAAGACCACAAAAACAGATGAACTTTACATCATCTGCCCTATAGAACACAAGGTCTGAAAGGGAAACTAGTTAGGCCAGGTTCACATCTAACTTTACAGTCACTTACACCTATCCTTTGATCTGCGGGACCGTTGGGGCACTACACAAGATCTGTTAACCTTCTTTCTCCATTCTTATCTCTCATTTGTCTTTGATTTCATTTGGATGTTCTTTCTGAAAATATTGAAGCCTGCCTGGGTGGACCTCTTCGGGGGCCGATTTTGAGTTTGTGTTTCCACACAAACTGACTTTGTAACGTTGTGTTTTATTCATTAGATTGGCAAAGACTTGTTAATTTCCCCATATATCATTCAGCATTTTATAATAATAATATATAATAATTATAATTATAGCTTTAATATAGCGCTAAAAAAATAATAATAAGGCTTGTTTTTCGAGTCCGATGATTAGTGAGGAATGCAGTATTTCCAATGAATGCGCAGCCCCAGATGTGACCTACATATTTTGCCACAGCCAGGGCAAGCAAAACCATTATAGTTCGATTTAGATTTTCTTTTTCACCTTCTGCGTTTGTCCTCGGCAGCAAATTTTTTTTTGTCTCAAATATGTATGCTGCGGCCTTGGTGAGTGATCTCCAAATGTCTCGTTCTGAGGCAGCTTGCAACCCGGTGCTCTCTTCTATGTCAGCCAATGAAATTTGACGTCTAAGATGGTCTTTAAAGCGTTTCCGTGGGGCGCCTCTGTTACGTCGACCACCTTTAAGCTCACCAAAAAAGACGTTCGTCTTCCATACGGGATACGTGCGCTACTTTCATGCATTATATGTATTTTTTACCATTTTATCCTTTTACAATACGAAGTTTGTTATTTTAACAGACCAGTGTCAACATACAATAGTAAACTCGTATATTCCCTGATGTGTGACTACATATCCCAATCCATAATGATTTATATTCAAGCCATATTTATGTCAGTACTTTCGAAATAATAATTAAAGCAATAAATAAATAGATCACAAACACGACATGATATAAATCTTAAGCTACTGGGATTCTTGTGAAGTTTATTATACAAAAATTCATTATTTCTAAAGTCAGACATAAACTTTAAATGTCTACATTTGGAAACAATTAACAGAGTTTAGTCTAGCAAGTTTCAACTCTAATCTGTCTAATAATTGAAATATGTCACAACCAAGGATCTTTGTTTTGTAATGTGATGCCTAATTATACAAATATAAACAAGAATACAAAGAGAAAGTAGGTTTAATAAAAAAATCAGATCCGGCCCCTGAAAGATCCAGCCAATGGTCCTGCCAATGATCCAGCCAACGGTCAAGCCAATAATCAAACCCATGGGTGCCCCAACCTTTTGGTTCCATGCGCCAATTATTTAGACTTTTGATTAAGGTGCGCCACTTAGATTTTTACAAGTTTTAGTCCTTTAAAGTATAGTCATGTGTACATATTTGGTTAGTAAAAGGCTTTTGTGTAGACTAGAGGAAGGAATTTAAAATAAAAACCAAGATAAACAAGAAAAGGACCAATATGCCTGTGGTTAGTAGCTGGTTAAACTATTTATGTAGTGTATGTTCTATTTATTTGTCTTTACATAAAAAAGGTCCTTGAAATAACAACAAATTTCCATAAGGATCAATAAAGCAGTTTCTTAGTCTTAGTAAGTCTTTCTTCATTAACATTTCTAGTTAGCATTTTATAATTGTAATGTATTAATTATTTATGATATATAGACATATATAGACAAATTATACTTTATGCACACTGTAAGAGTTCTATAATAAAAAAAAAGATGCTAATACAGGCACACACACACACACACACAATTATCTATCTATCTATCTATCTATCTATCTATCTATCTATCTATCTATCTATCTATCTATCTATCTATCTATCTATCTATCTATCTATCTATCTATCTATCTATCTATCTATCTATCTATCTATCTATCTATCTCTCTATCTATCTATCTCTCTCTCTCTCTCTCTCTCTATATATATATATATATATATATATATATATATATATATATATATGTATGTATATATTATATACAGTGCTTTATTTTGTAACAAAAAATACTCGGTACTCAGTGTCAAGATGCTGGTACTTAGTAGTTTATTGCCTAAATTTTAACAAGTAAAAATTAAAAATATACGTTAAAATACAAGAAAAATATAAAAAAAAACATAAAAATACCGCTACGCTGTACCACAAAAAAGCCTATATATATATATATATATATATATATATATATATATATATATATATATATATAGATAAATAGATAGATAGATAGATATATGCTGTTTTGGAAAAACTTTTTAGAAGCGGGCCCAAAACAACAGAAGAAAATCTATACACTCATTAGTTATTGTTGTGAACTAGAAAAATGAATAAAATGTCCAGTTATACTATTAATGGTACACATTGTAGAGATGAGAAAATGATTTTTTATCTCTTATAGTGTAACTACTTTTCTTTGTTTTTACTTATTATAATGTAAGTTAAATTACGTTACAGTGAACATTTCATGAATTATAAAAAGTAATTTAACTTCTCCAAAGAACTTTTACAGTATTAAAATTAGCTTTTTAAAATTCTTTTCACTCTTCCGCTCTTCAATTGTTATGTCCCTTTAATTTCATATCCAGTAAGTCGGTACAGACATCCAGTCGTCCGTTTTTATTGATATCAACCATGATAAGGTCCTTGCTGTCTGTGATGTGTACGTCATTCACATTGAGATTTATTGTTATTCTTACTTCCGGTGGTACAACTGAATCATTAATGGTCATCTTGTAATCTGTTTGGTTAAAACTTACAAACATACACGCAAGTATCTGGCTAATATGTAGACTGTTTCTTTCATATGATACGTACACACTTCCATATGGAAAAAAAAATCGTCTTGATCATTCTGATAAAACGAAGGTATTTTCAGGATTTCTTTTTGATTGTTGTGATAGTAATTGTAAACAGAATTAAAGTCTCTTTTCCAGTCACACACTACTTTCATGTATAACTTCCGAACACGGACTCTCTTAGAATGACGATCGGCTCTAGTTGAAGTCAACCAAGTGAAGTCAACCAAGTGAAGTAGACCAAGTAAAGTCAACAAAATTAAAGTCAACCAAGTGAAGTCAACAAAATTAAAGTCAACCAAGTGAAGTAGACCAAGTAAAGTCAACCAAGTGAAGTAAACCAAGTAAAGTCAACCAAGTGAAGTAAACCAAGTAAAGTCAACCAAGTGAAGTAAACCAAGTAAAGTCAACCAAGTGAAGTAAACCAAGTAAAGTCAACCAAGTGAAGTAAACCAAGTAAAGTCAACCAAGTGAAGTAAACCAAGTAAAGTCAACCAAGTGAAGTCAACAAAATTAAAGTCAACCAAGTGAAGTAAACCAAGTAAAGTCAACCAAGTGAAGTAAACCAAGTAAAGTCAACCAAGTGAAGTAAACCAAGTAAAGTCAACCAAGTGAAGTAAACCAAGTAAAGTCAACCAAGTGAAGTAGACCAAGTAAAGTCAACCAAGTGAAGTAAACCAAGTAAAGTCAACAAAATTAAAGTCAACCAAGTGAAGTAAACCAAGTAAAGTCAACCAAGTGAAGTCAACAAAATTAAAGTCAACCAAGTGAAGTAAACCAAGTAAAGTCAACCAAGTGAAGTAAACCAAGTAAAGTCAACCAAGTGAAGTAAACCAAGTAAAGTCAACCAAGTGAAGTAAACCAAGTAAAGTCAACCAAGTGAAGTAGACCAAGTAAAGTCAACAAAATTAAAGTCAACCAAGTGAAGTCAACAAAATTAAAGTCAACCAAGTGAAGTAGACCAAGTAAAGTCAACCAAGTGAAGTAAACCAAGTAAAGTCAACCAAGTGAAGTAAACCAAGTAAAGTCAACCAAGTGAAGTAAACCAAGTAAAGTCAACCAAGTGAAGTCAACCAAGTGAAGTAGACCAAGTAAAGTCAACCAAGTGAAGTAGACCAAATGAAGTCAACCAAATGAAGTCAACCAAATGAAGTCAACCAAATAAAGTCAACCAAATGAAGTCAACCAAATGAAGTCAATCAATTGAGGTCAACCAAATGAAATCAACCAAGTGAAGTCAACAAAGTAAGGTCAACTAAGTTAAGTCAACCAAGTGAAGTCAACCAAGTGAAGTAGACCAAGTAAAGTCAACCAAGTGAAGTAAACCAAGTAAAGTCAACCAAGTGAAGTAAACCAAGTAAAGTCAACCAAGTGAAGTAAACCAAGTAAAGTCAACCAAGTAAAGTAAACCAAGTAAAGTCAACCAAGTGAAGTCAACCAAGTGAAGTAGACCAAGTAAAGTCAACCAAGTGAAGTAGACCAAGTAAAGTCAACCAAGTGAAGTCAACCAAGTGAAGTCAACCAAATGAAGTCAACCAAATGAAGTCAACCAAATAAAGTCAACCAAATGAAGTCAACCAAATGAAGTCAATCAATTGAGGTCAACCAAATGAAATCAACCAAGTGAAGTCAACAAAGTAAGGTCAACTAAGTTAAGTCAACCAAGTGAAGTAAAAAAAGTAAAGTCAGCTAAATTAAAGTCAACCAAGTGAAGTAGACCAAGTGAAGTAGACCAAGTGAAGTCAACCAAGTGAAGTCAACCAAATGAAGTCAACCAAGTGAAGTCAACCATATGAAGTCAACCAAGTGAAGTCAACCAAATGAAGTCAACCATATGAAGTCAACCAAGTGAAGTCAACCAAATGAAGTCAACCAAGTGAAGTCAACCAAGTGAAGTCAACCAAATGAAGTCAACCAAATGAAGTCAACCAAATGAAATCAACTAAGTGAAGTCAACCAAGTGAAGTCAACCAAATGAAGTCAACTAAGTGAAGTCAACAAAGAGAAGTCAACCAAATGAAGTCAACAAAATGAAGTCAACCAAATGAAATCAACTAAGTGAAGTTAACCAAGTGAAGTCAACCAAATGAAGTCAACCAAATGAAGTCAACCAAATGAAGTCAACTAAGTGAAGTCAACCAAGTGAAGTCAACCAAATGAAGTCAACCAAATGAAGTCAACCAAATGAAGTCAACTATGTGAAGTCAACCAAGTGAAGTCAACCAAGTGAAGTCAACCAAATGAAGTCAACCAAATGAAGTCAACCAAATGAAATCAACTAAGTGAAGTCAACCAAGTGAAGTCAACCAAATGAAGTCAACCATATGAAGTTTAACCAAATGAAGTCAACTAAGTGAAGTCAACCAAGTGAAGTCAACCAAATGAAGTCAACCAAATGAAGTCAACCAAATGAAGTCAACCAAATGAAATCAACTAAGTGAAGTCAACCAAGTGAAGTCAACCAAATGAAGTCAACCAAATGAAGTCAACCAAATGAAGTCAACTAAGTAAAGTCAACCAAGTGAGGTCAACCAAATGAAGTCAACCAAATAAGTTACATAGAACATTTGATGAATTA
Source organism: Biomphalaria glabrata (assembly GCF_947242115.1). Taxonomy (NCBI): domain Eukaryota; kingdom Metazoa; phylum Mollusca; class Gastropoda; family Planorbidae; genus Biomphalaria; species Biomphalaria glabrata. The sequence goes on along the minus strand of NC_074712.1, from coordinate 12,239,809 downwards.
TATTGTTTTTACCTATTATAATAGAGGTTACATTAAGTTACATAGAACATTTGATTAATTATAAAAAGTAATTTAACTTCTCCACAGAGCTACATTCGCAAAATTAGAATTAGCTTTTTAAAATTATTTTCACTCTTCCAACCTTTAATTGTTATGTCCCTTTAATTTCATATCCAGTAAGTCGGTACAGACATCCAGTCGTCCCTTTTTATTGATATCGACCATGATAAGTTCCTTGTTGTCTGTGATGTGTACTTCAGTCACATTGAGACTTATTGTTATTCTCACTTCCGGTGGTATAACTGAATCATTAATGGTCATCTGGTAATCTGTTTGGTTGAAACTTACAAACTTACACACAAGTATCTGGCTAACATGGAGACTGTTTCTTTCATACGGTCTGGAGTATGTAGTTTTTAAATCATACGTCCGAGCGTCCATATGAAGTAAATCATCTTTTAGATTATTTTGGTAATTCGACACTTCTTTCAGGATTTCTTGTTGATCGTTGTGATAGTAATAGTAGACAGCATTAGATTCTTGGTTCAACTCACACAGTACTCGCAAGTACAGCTTACCGAACATTGACTCTCTAAGAATGACGATTGGCTCAAGTTGAACAAATTCTGTGGGTGACACTTTCATACGTAAAATAGGTCTCATTAAGTTTTTTATCATTTTTTGTTCAAATTGTGTTCTTGACATTGATACAGGGGCCACAACAGTTCCTTGAGTGGTGAATATGACTTGTAATTTATTTCCCTTAACATTCTCCAACCTGCAAGGATCATTACCTTCTTTGAGCACAGTGGCAATGTTATATTCGCTATCAAGTAGTTGAAGTTGAACTTCTATCTGTGATAGAATTTTTTTTTTTTTAAAGTGATTAATATGCATGTCAAAAAGATTGAATTATTTCATGACTTTCTTGACCGTTTTTACACTAGAAACGATTATATTAAGAAGAAAAACATTTTGAGAAAATATATATTCTCCATTCACATTGACTGCAAAAAGATAGCACCTCTGTATACAACTCTGTTCTTCTTTTTGTAACTAATGATTGTTAGATAAAAAAAAAAACAAGTGACAGTTTTTATCTCGCTTTATTTCCCTCCCGTTATCACAGAGAATGATGGATTCTTGTGAAGTGAAAGTTTAGCTAATATAGAGATCCACTAGAATTTATAATATTCCAATGAAATATTCCAGTGGAAATGTGAAAGACCTTTAGATCTAGACTTAGAATTTGCCTGAACATTTGTTTTAAACGTTTGAAGAAATACGGAAATATCAGAAGATGTATCTATATTATAAAGTAGAAAGTAAGGCGTATGTCTGTCTGTCTGTCTGTCTGTCTGTCTGTCTATGTATGTATGTATGTATGTATGTATGTATGTATGTATGTATGTATGTATGTATGTATGTATGTATGTATGTATGTCTATATGTCTGTCTATATGTCTGTCTGCCTGTCTGTCTGTATGTATGTATGTATGTATGTATGTATGTATGTATGTATGTATGTATGTATGTATGTATATATGTAAGTATGTATGTATGTATGTATATATGTATGTATATATGTATGTATGTATGTATGTATGTCCCGCATAGAAATCAAAACCGTTTGACCAATCGTGTTAAAACTTTGCATAAATCTTTCTTGGGTACTAACTGGGACCGTAGTATATGTATTGTAGCCTTAAAACAAACTTAAGACCCTCAAGAAAAAGTTGACCAACTCTATAAAAGTATTATAATTTCATCGATTTAGGCCATGTATAAATCGAAAGGATCTAGGTCTAATTTTTAAAACTACACTTTGCTCAGATAGTTTTTTACTTTGACATATGAAAATACAAAATATAGTCTATGGATTTCATTATTTAATAAAATTAATATTCACATTTGTGTTTCAAAAGCATTTTTACATAAATCCGTTCCTGATATCTTAGAATTTAGAATTCCTGACGTACATTCTTTCATTGGACACATCTCTCTATTCCTAGGTCTAAAACTCTAATTCAACTTTAAGAGTATAGAACTTGTCTTCGTAAAGATAGTTTTATACTTTGACACATAAACATACTAATTATAGTCCATTCATCTTATATTTTAATTTGTTATTCTAAAGCATTTTTCATACATTCGTTCGCTATACCTGCTAAGCTGTGTTAACATAAATTTAAATAGTTCCATTCATGAGTCGCGTACATCTGACATAAAAGGTCATGCATGCGATGATCAAAGCCTCTACGCACGCGCAGAACGAACTCTATCCAACACAATATTTAATTCCAGATTAGTCTAGATTTAGATCTATCTCTTACTCGAGATCTACTATATATTTTAACACATGGACATACAAAATTAAGTCTATTCATTTCAAATTTTAACCAAATATATGTAGATCTACAATTAAATGTTTTTATTTGAAAAAAATGGATTTAAGTCGATCAGCTATTTTGATAGCTCCATTCATACTATTTTTACATTCTTGCATTTCGCATTCGCTTGACTTATAACATTATTATTTCGTTTAGCTGTTTACAAAACACTCTCAGTGACTATATTGACAGTAATACGCAAATTAAGATTCGCGGGCCACGGGTAATATATGTCTAGTGTTCAACATAAATATTTTCAAGTTTCCCAGCTAAAATTTATTTTTAGCGCCCCGAAAGAAGAAGAATAGTCGCTGTTAAATTTGTGTGGTCAGTCGTCTGTCCTTCGGTAAAGTAGAAAAGATATTGAAAGACCCACATAATGATATTTCAAACAATTCAAAATTCTGATGCAAAGGCTACTTTTTTCTTTTCTGAAAACAAACTAAAGGATTTTTTTTTAAGGCAATGAATCAGAGATTGACCCTTTACAAAATAATTAGATCAATTAGATAATCATAATATGACATCAGGCCAGGATCACATCCAACTTCATCTACACTTTCACCTTTCCCTTAGTCTGCTAGACCGTTGGGGTATCACACAAGATCTGTCAACCTTTTGCCTCAATTCTTTTCTGTCATTTGCCTTAGATAGAATTTTATTTTGATATTCTTACGAAAATATTGTAACCTGCATTTTACCTGCCTGGGTTGACCACTTCCGGGGCCGATTTTGAGTTTGCGTTTCCACACAAACTCTCTTTGTAACCTTTTTTTTTTAATTTGAAAAACTTTAACGATCAAACTAGAGTTTCGCCCATGTGAAAGCTAGTAATTCCTTTCTCAACGATACTGAGTAGGTTAGTTTTGTTAGACAAATATATTGTGTATTGTTTTAGCTACTGTAAAGGTAGTGACGTAGTAAGACAGACTATTGACGTAGTAGACTTAGGCGAACAAGAGTCCAACATGGCGTTCATCTAGAAGTAGACTGTTTTGAATAGTAGTTGAATAGCAGTTAGAAATAGCGACGTTTTAGGAAGACTGGACGGATTTCCCAGTGATAAATAAAGTGCCATTTTCTACAAGTGAAACTAGTTATTAAGTATATTTCTGTTTTGTAATGTTCTGTGGGAATTAATAATTAGTAAGAAGTGAAGTCAGATGATATTAGCTCATAACGATATACAGTAACTGTCAATCGTTGGATATGATAGGGGCAAGATAGTAAAAAATATTCAACAATTTCTAGTGGTTGGCCATTTATGGTTACGTGAGTTCCATGTGGCCTGTCTGCAAGAAAGCAGACTGACAGAGAGTGGATCTCTTACAGAAAGCAAATATACATTCTGCTGGCAAGGAAAACCGGAATACGGCGCCAGAATACATGGCGTCGGCTTCGCTATTAGAAGCAGTCTCGTCCCCTGCATTGCGATATTCCCCATAAGCAATGAAAGAGTGGCACACATGAAATTTGCATCCCTGCAAGGCAAAGTAAATATTATTTGTGCCTACTCGCCAACCCTTGCCTCACCGAACGAGGACAAAGACAGATTCTTCCAAGCTTTGGAGGACGTAATCACAAGCATCCCTAAGTCCGAGCACCTCTATATTACTGGAAACTTTAATGCCCTAGTTCAGGGGTTCTCAACCTGTGGGTCGCGACCCCCTGGGGTGTCGATTGACGATTTGCCAAGGGTCGCCTAAGACCATACAAAATAAGGATTGTTATTGTCTATTCTTCTATTGCTGTGTGTGTCTATGGGGGGGGGGGGGTCGCAACAGAGTGGGAGATTGTAAAAAGGGGTAGCCGAGCTTAAAAGGTTGAGAAACGCTGCCATAGTTGGTGCTGAAAACGATGCATCACACGATATCGTTGACATAGCTTTAGAATGTTTCAAAGGGGGGACTGAAATCTGACATTGTTCTCTATGAAACACTCATTCATCACAGGCAGCGCTGTAATTCCAAGCCAGTATTCTTACCTAATCTCTAACCAGCCTCTAACTTCTGCATGATCTTGTCTTGTTTTGGATGGTGACACTGCACGTCTTGCGATAGAGTACGAAGATTCTAGATATTCAGGGGCGGACTGGTTATATGCGTGAATGGCATATGGGCCGGCACCCGATTGGCCATGTAAACGCCGAATGGGCCACATGTGAGGCATCATATCTGTCATTTCATTTTAAGATTTATTGATTATGTAATAAGAGGGGTCTGGGTAACGCCACGATAGGTCCTAGCCTTAACTTTCATGGAAGATTAAAAAAAAAACAACTCTCAACAATGTAAAAGCTAACGCATTTTCGATTTTATTTCACATTCCCTTTACCATGCTTCTTTTAGGCCTCAATACCTAAAACCCTATTTCCATATAGATATAAACTTCGCATTTGTGTGAATATATTCTAGGGATTTAAAAAGAACAATTAACGTTTTCGGTCTACTATGAAAGATAAGTCCCGTTGGGCGCAAATTAAACTGTGGTCTGCCTGTTCTCTCTTATTAACCATTTTTTTCCACGTTCCAATGGATGTGTTGTTGTTTTTCATGGAGAGCTTCAATGATCTCAGTAAGTGTGTTACGGGACCTTGAATTTCTCAAATGAGAGATTGAGGGTTGTTTCCTTTTTTAGTGGCCCCCGAAAGGGGAAAAGACGCTATTAGTTTTGTGCGGTTTGTCTGTCCGTACGTCCGTCCCTCCGACATCATATTATTTTTAGACCATTCTAAGATCTGATGCGACTGCATGACACTTAACTAAAGAATTTTTATTTTATTTAAACGGACGTGTCTTTTTTTCTTAAGGCCTTGAATAGGGATTGACACTTTTACAATACAATTAGATAATCAACTGTCTTTGTAATCATGTTTGTTTGTGAATCAGCGGTTGTGACCTCAATTTGAAGGATTGTAAAGTATATCTTTTACCGAGATTATTGACTCGTTACAACCGGGCGAGAAGTCTGCTGAGAGAAAGCGGCAACTTCACGTCATAACACTATGTTGAATATTTGCGGGCTGGATTGTACGGTAATGCCAGGGCCGATTTCTCACACCCGGTACGCCCCTTTTATAATGTTACCTTACTTGTAAGAGGGGGGGGGGAAGTGAGGCGCCTGAGTGGTAAAGCGCTTGGATTCCAAAACGGGATACCGGATTCGAATCCTGGTGAAAACTGGGATCTTTAGGGTGCCCCTAAGTCCACCCAGCTCTAATGGGTACCTAACATTATTTGAGGAAAAGTTAAGGCGGTTGGTCGTTGTGCTGGCCACATGACACCCTGGTTAACCGAGGGCCACAGAAACAGATGATCTTTTACATCGTCTGCCCCATAGATCGCAAGTCTGAAAAAGAAATCTGCTTTTATTTCACTTGTACGGGAGCGCAGCAGAATTTTTTTACAAGATAATTAGGGGAGGTATAAACTTTTCAGTATTGTTATCAATAGAAATCTAACCCAGGTAGTATCACACTACCTCTAGTAGACCTCCAGCTTCTATCACTACTACATCTGCATTGACTACGTTTGTGAGATCTCAAGCACCAACTACAGCTACATTTGTAGCATGACCCGAGGCAATGTTAAAGACCAGATCAGGACGACAAAAGCCCCACATTGAAATTAGAAGACCACATCTGCCAACAATCAGACAAGCTTAAAAAATACATCGATTCCACGTTGGCCAACAATTAGATAACCTTAAAGAATAAATCGATTCCATATTTGCCAACAATCAGACAAACTTAAGGAATACATCGATTCCACGTCGGCTAACAATCAGATAACCTTAAAGAATAAATCGACTCCATATTTGCCAACAATCAGACAAGCTTAAAGAATACATCGATTCCACGTCAAAATGAAAAAAAATGTGTAGAATTTAAACTTGGAGAAAAAAAAAGTACTAATTGCTTATATTGGGGAAAATAAACCGAAGTTGTTACGATCATGAAAGGTGCTTAAGTTGTAGAAGACACAAGCTAAGTTGTAGAAGACACAAGCTAAGTTGTAGAAGACACAAGATAAGTTGTAGAAGACACAAGATAAGTTGTAGAAGACACAAGATAAGTTGTAGAAGACACAAGATAAGTTGTAGAAGACACAAGATAAGTTGTAGAAGACACAAGATAAGTTGTAGCAGACACAAGATAAGTTGTAGAAGACACAAGATAAGTTGTAGAAGACACAAGCTAAGTTGTAGAAGACACAAGCTAAGTTGTAGAAGACACAAGATAAGTTGTAGAAGACACAAGATAAGTTGTAGAAGACACAAGATAAGTTGTAGAAGACACAAGATAAGTTGTAGAAGACACAAGTTAAGTTGTAGAAGACACAAGATAAGTTGTAGAAGACACAAGATAAGTTGTAGAAGACACAAGATAAGTTGTAGAAGACACAAGATAAGTTGTAGAAGACACAAGATAAGTTGTAGAAGACACAAGATAAGTTGTAGAAGACACAAGATAAATTGTAGAAGACACAAGATAAGTTGTAGAAGACACAAGATAAGTTGTAGAAGACACAAGATTAGTTGTAGAAGACACAAGATAAGTTGTAGAAGACACAAGATAAGTTGTAGAAGACACACGATAAGTTGTAGAAGACACAAGATAAGTAATACAATTTCAAAAATTCATAATATTTCTTCCATCTCAAATGGGAAGAGTTAGTGATGATTAGTGAATAAATGAATGCATTAGTGACTCTGTCAGCATGGACTTTTTCGTATCTTTTAGAGATTTATTTTGGGCTACAAAAAAAGAAGAGTTTAGAAAATGAGATAAAAAAGTCAATGCACAAATCATATAAATTAAAAATAATTTATGAACATTTCCATTATTTTATTTCACCAGAGACACCAAAAAGCTAAGTAATTATAGCTTGTATTTTTTTTTTCAATGACTGAAAATATTTAATAATGCATAACAAAACAACTTATAAGTGTGTGACGACTAGATCTACTCTATTTGTAAACACATTTACTTACATGTAATGTAAATATTTGAATCAATTGAATGTGAGAAAAATTCGTTTGAAATTTTAACCAAGTGTTGTAGTCGTCTTCATTGTCAAGGACAAACATCATATTTAGATTGTATTCGATACCAACAACATCCTTGATGATTTCCACACACTCATCATCTCTTAAAAGTTTACCTTCGGTACAGTACATTTGTAAGCATCTGCCCTGTGGAAATTTAAAAAAAAATATTAGAGTTTATAATTGTTAGGACCAAAAGCCGAAAATTTGACAATTTACGATTTGGCCTAATCAATAAAAAAATTAAAAAATGATAGCTTTTATATAGATTTAGCACTACTTGTATGCTTATAGAATGGTCAGAGCGCTATGGTCCAATCTTATTTGTGGACCAGTGGGGGGATGTGGTATCTGGGAGGAAGTTATCCGTGCTGCCTTTAAGGCTCAGTTAACACAACTCTACTACTCAAGTCGGGTGTCGAACCTTGAGCCCCCTTCATAGGTAGCCAGGACAAGCCAAGTTCTAGCGTACTTAGCCTCTCGACCACGCTTCCTACATAATTGACCACTATCACTTCATATTGACAAGACAATAGCAAATTGGCTTGACATTTCGCGATATGGAACCTCTCGACCACGCTTCCTACATAATTGACCACTATCACTTCATATTGACAACAAGACAATAGCAAACTGACTTGACATTTCGCGATATGGATGGCCAGAACTCAAAATAGCATGGAACGATCGGTCAATCTCTTCAGCAAATGATCGTGATTAAAACATTGTTTAAATACTTTAATACTAACAAAATCAATGAAATTACATTATTATTGCTTACATCAAGGGCAGTCATTCAGTTTTTCTTATTATTACTTACATCAGGGGCAGACCATTCCGTTTCCAAACATTCCGATTGATTGATTTTATATTCATGTTCTTTTTTGCTCTCAATCATGATTGACTCTGGGAAGAAATTCAGCCTTACTGACCTTTGCAACTCTGGAAAATTGGATGGCATGATTTGATGTTTATGGCAGCCGTATTCAATCAGTTGAGATCGATTCTGTAATGAAATAGAATGCTAGGCCTATGTATAACATACGATGATCTGGCCAATCAGCACTTGCAATGTAATTCTTTAAGGCAGCATTTACGAATTATCAAAAAACTTAGTTATAAACATTTCTTATATAGAGAAACTAATGCGAAATCTGAAAAAGTATTTTTTTTAACAAAGCTTCTATCAAGTCTGTCTGTCTGGACGGTTAACAACGTGTACACGTTATTTTTTTCCATACACCCAATCTCGGATCAAGCTGAAATTTCGCACAATTATTTCTTTTACCTGATAACACAAGAATCAATTTTAAAAAATTAACTAATTAGTTAACTATTGGTAATTTATTATTTTATTTGGTATCTCGAACAAGGGAAATATATTATACTCGACTGAAGTGGTGTTAAAAGCTGAGTCCCCTTTATAGGCCACCGCTCTTAATTGTAATGAATAATATATAACTATACAATCTACTCTAGTCGTAAGTATCTCACTAGCAGTGGTTAGCCCCGAGTACGAATTCAGGTCGTTCCTTTTTAAAAACCAGGTACTCCCATATAAGCTTTGTAAGAATATTTATAATCGCATAGATTTATAATTTAACGAGAGTCTGCTCTCAATCATGAATGAATCTGGGAACGGGGCGGGTGGATCGAAGTCTAAGTCTGAAGTAAGTCTGAAGTAAGTCTGAAGTAAGTCTGAAGTAAGTCTGAAGTAAGTCTGAAGTAAGTCTGAAGTAAGTCTGACGTAAGTTTGAAGTAAGTTTGAAGTAAGTCTGAAGTAAGTCTAAAGTAAATTTGAAGTAAGTTTGAAGTAAGTCTGAAGTAAGTTTGAAGTAAGTTGGAAGTAAGTTTGAAGTAAGTTTGAAGTAAATCTGAAGTAAGTCTGAAGTAAGTCTGAAGTAAGTCTGAAGTAAGTCTGAAGTACGTCTGAAGTAAGTTTGAAGTAAGTTTGAAGTAAGTCTGAAGTAAGTCTAAAGTAAATTTGAAGTAAGTTTGAAGTAAGTCTGAAGTAAGTCTGAAGTAAGTTTGAAGTAAGTTGGAAGTAAGTTGGAAGTAAGTTTGAAGTAAATCTGAAGTAAGTCTGAAGTAAGTTTGAAGTAAGTCTGAAGTAAGTCTGAAGTAAGTTTGAAGTAAGTTTGAAGTAAGTCTGAAGTAAGTCTGAAGTAAGTAAGTTTGAAGTAAGTCTGAAGTAAGTTTGAAGTAAGTTTGAAGTAAGTCTGAAGTAAGTTTGAAGTAAGTTTGAATTAAGTTTGAAGTAAGTTTGAAGTAAGTCTGAAGTAAGTCTGAAGAAAGTCTGAAGTAAGTCTGAAGTAAGTCTGAAGTAAGTCTGAAGTAAGTCTGCATCATTTCTTGGTTCAGCTTCACTTACGTTCTCAGCAGGATTGCTATCTACTTACTGAAGCTCTCATGAAACATTACAGAAAAAAATCTCACTTGAATTTGATCTACTTAAAATGTAGAATACCGGTCAGAAAATAAAAAATCCGTACGCCAAATAGAGCGTAACGGAAGATCTTCTAAAGGGAGGTTGCCCGAAAAATGTGACGTCATGTGTTGCCATAATAAAATACAATTGTTAAGAGATTAAAAAAAAAAAGGGTTTATACCAGAGAAATAGAGCAAAAAAATACTTTTTAAAAATTTTATTGACGGGAAAGAAATATATATATATATATATTTATAGCCATATCTATCAGTACTGTAACATGTATTTCCCTTAATCAATGTCAGACTAAATTAATTAATTAAATTTCTAACATATATTTTTAGAATGTATTCACACTATGTTAGGAAAAATGAATAATTGTTTTCAGTTTCATCTTGATCCCAGAATGGGAAGTGGGATAAATAACGTGTACAAAATTTGTACCAGACAGACAGACAGAGTGAAGTGATAAAAACTTTACAATAAAAGAAGGTTTTAACTTTAAACAAATCCTGTATAGGGATTCATTTATATAAATCACTCTTGCTTTAAGTTCAGTTGTATCATGTAGGGCTTGTAGGCAGTCACTTAACAAATTTAACATCAGAAATTTGACATAACTGGTGTATATCTTGACCTAAATACCTCTCCTGTTTATAGCATAAATACTGACACACAATGTAATGGAAGAATAATACCAAACACTTACGTAGCGACAGATAGCACAGAAAATGTTATTGTAAAACACATTAAGGTTATGTTGTTTCACAATAAAACTTTTACTGGACATCTGAACACATGCCTTTAGGAGGTTAACATCTTTCTTTTCTTTGTCTGTGAGACACACATCGTGCATAACAACTCTAAACAAAAAAACAGACCAATTAGTAATTGTAATTGTTTATAGACAGATGATTTTAATGCTAGTGACCAGCACTAGTAGCTATTGTTATTATTGTTATTCTCCATACAGTGTGTAAAATTAAAGTATGTTTGCAGAGAATAACACGCACACCTTTGTAAATAGATGTATTTAATGGCACAATTACTTGACGAACGCATGAATGTTACTTTAAAATATGACAAATAGCTTACGTGTTTAAAAAACATGGCATATAAAAATGTCTCCATTCTTACTTTTGCCACGTGAAATAAACGTTCTTTATAAATCATTGATTAATTAAACAACAGAATATACAATATTTAATATATCGTTTAATTTCATCAAACAACATTTGATATTGTGTCATGTTGCAGACTGGGCCAGACTACTTTTAATTACAATTGGCAGTATCCTAGCAAGATGGCTACCTCTATATTCCAGAATTAAACTCGAATTCCAAGAATTAAATATCTGACGACCATAAAAGGTAACAGGAGTCTGTCGTCACGACGTGGAGGGCGTGTCTTGTAGACGGATGCAAAAGTATTGTAGCAAAAACCTGTCTGACGGACTCTCATAGAGTAAAGTTGTAGATAGAATCTTATTGAGACAAGTCACGTTTTGAGTAGTAGAATCAACACTATTGTTAAATCTAGTTTTATTACGAGCTTGGAAGAAGATAATTAACTTGAACTGTTTTTTACTGTATCTTGTGTATTTTATTGAAGTGATTCCTAGTTCCTGAATTAACTCTTTCTCTCCTAACCGACGATACAAACGTTGATTCCATCAGAATGTGGTAAATAATTAATTACGGAGAGAAAGAGTTAAAGCTTTGTATTTATTGTTGAAGGATCTTCATTGTTTGAATAACTAAAAATATCTACACTTGAATCTCCTACAGGAAATTTTTGTCTGACTGTTTAGTAGATACTAGAAATATAATTCTTCACTAAATCATGATACTAAAAGAGCATTGTCAAATCAACACAATCATATAGTAGCCTTAAGTCATCTTAATATCTAGCACTCAAATAAAGATCCAACCTTCACAATATACTAACAAAAACAAGATCCTGATCAAATGTTGTGATATATAAGGACAATAATCAAAATGTTAAAAAATATTCGACATATGAATTTCAGATATCGCTAACTCTCGTTGCAAATCCTCTATTGGAAGTGTAAGAAAATGTAATGTAAATGTATAATACATTATAAATGGGAATTAAAAAACATTATGTAAAGTTAGCTAGCGTAGATGTCTAATTAATAAGTACATACATACAGTGCTTTTTTCGTGACGGTACGCACCGTATATATATATATAATTACTTTTGACATGACTTGATCTGTGTTATAAATTATCGTTATTCATATTATAACTCTGCAAGAGACTTCCACTCGCGTTAAATCTGGTGTAATATATATATATATATATATATATATATATATAATATATATATACTATATACTAATATATATACTATGCGACAATTTATCAATTAACGTTTTAGAGATGCATATGGTTTCCATAAAAAATGTTTTTTTTTACTAATAACAACTCTGATTATAGAATATAATTTGGTGAACGGTAGATGAATAAAACTGTTATAAAAGAGTTCACTAAAATAATTAGATAGACAAAACAGACATTTTATGGTGGGTGAGTTGGGAGGGGGGGGGGAAACTATTATTTGAAGTATGAGAAACATAGTTTTATGTCTGCGCTCTTCGAACTGAAAGAAATTAATCCTGATGTTGAACGTGAGAAAAAGTGAAATATGTTTTCGAATATTTACAAAATGCTACGATAGTTGGATCTTATTAAGCTACAGTTATCAATTTGAAGATTGATTGTTCAGTAATTACAAACAATGTTTTTTTTCTCCATAATTCTTTGTTGAACGACAGATATGTTATTTGACATTAGGGCAGTATCATCATACTAGTGTCATCTACAGGTTATTAATGAAATATGAGAGAAAATGACGTAGGTTTTGTACTGTTAGACATCCAGTCTGAGCTGAATATTTTTAAAAAGGGTAATGTGAATTGTGAAGACCTAAAACCTCTCTTAAGTTACAACAGAGATACCTCTCCGTCCCGTAAGCACTATAAAAATCAACTTCACACATCTCTATAGCCCTCATTGGCAAAGAGCATAGGTTCTCAACCTTTTAAGCTCGGCGACCCCTTTTTACAATATACCACTCTGCCGCGACCCCCCCCCCCCCAATAGACACACACAGCAATAGAAGAATAGACAATAACAATCCTTATTTTTGATGGTCTTAATCGACCCCTGGCAAATCGTCAATCGACCCCAAGGGGGTCGCGAACCACAGGTTGAGAACCCCTGGCATAGAGGGAAGTAGCTGGAAGCAGATGGTCTTTGAAAGGGACAGTTGTAGAGCTCTCACAAAGGATACACATTTAAGGTCCAGAAAAAAAAGGCCCCTGTAGAAGACGGGTGCATATGACGTAAAGAAAACCTAAATAGACCTCTAGCGGACAAAGGCTTTGTCTGCATCAGGTGCATTAAAATATGTAGATCGCGACTGGGTCTACGTAACATGTAGCACTGCACTCGTAATTAATCGTCTGAAACGAAGACACTTGTTTTTGTCTAAAATTGAGGAGACATCTTTAACGTGCATTTCAGTAAGTCCACAAAAAAAAACAACAACGATTCTTTGATTACAACATTCTGTTGTTAAAAAGCAATATCTACATAGCTAAAGATTAGCTCTGGATGAGTAGGCCTAGATAACATAAGGCGAGTCAAATAAAGTTCCTAATTTTATTCGTTTCATGACACATATTAATTGATTGCTATGTGGATCCCAGAAGATGAATAAACTCATTTTGAAATTGTGAGAAATATGACCAGTTCTTGGCGTTTTCATAACATTTAAAAACTGAATTGATAGAAATGACAAACTTAAATAACGATAATAGATTTCTAGGCCTACCAAATATTTTGTATAAACATACACACTACTAAGGTTAATATTAGTTGCAATAAAATTTGCTACCGGTGCAGGATTGACTAAAAGAAAAATCGATGTAAAAAATTTAAAAACACCACTGAGTATACAACGTAGGCCTACAACAGTAGAGTATTTTGTGGAAGTAAAATTATTGTAGAAATTAGGTCATACATTCTAAGGCTATGTTTATTATTTTATTATATACATTTTATTTATAAGCCTATATTTCTATGTGATGTTTGTGGAAAATGGGGGGGAGGGGGGCGCCAATAAAGTAATTGTCCCGGTCGTGCGTTTTTTTTGCTCACTACGCCTGTGCATAAGATGTAAGCAAAAATATTTAAAGGACAAAATTAAACAAGGATTATTGGTAAATAAATTTGAAACAAAATTTTCTTTTGTAAAACAAATTTTCTCATGGATATAAAAAAATATTATTTTGTTACACATGAGCTAATATTCATTCTTTAGCACTGCCACGGTCGAGAAACGCTAGAGACAAACACAATTCATTGTAGTCTCTTTAACAGTGTCCACTGAGGAATTTTCTGGTGATGTGTCAGGTCTGCAGCACCACCGCTCTTCTGACAGGCAACACAAATCTTATTCTTAATATTATTGTCATTATTACCTATTTTAAACAAACCTGTATTTATCTAATGTAAGTGTTGCATTTACACAATTTAATATTGTGTATTATTCGTGAAAAAAAATACATAACGGACAAGTTTTGTAAAACATTTCAAAGCCAAGAGAATGAACGACTTAACTGCTCATTAAAACACTCCAATGGATGGTCAAATGTGTCGACAGCAACCACGTCCTGAAGAAATGTTTGACTTTTGAGTTGTAGCCTCAAAAGTTCTTCCAATGACTTTGCTGAATATGATAGCCTGTAATCTTCAAACCGTAAAGTTGTCTTTAGTGAGGTAACCTTCAAGTTAAAACAACAAAAACATTTTTAACATACTTTAAAAAAAAAAGCTTATACGAAATATAGTTGTATCAATTGGTTTAGACCAGTCATGAAATTAAATTTTTAATAGATGTAGACAAACAATAATAATCCTCTGCGATTAATAATATTTTTACCAATTGTTTTTTATAGTGTTATTTCATGCATTTAGCTTTTTTAATACGCTATGATCCTATCTCTTATCTGGACCAGTTGGGAAAGGGGTGAGGGAGGGGGAAGAAATGGAGATCTGGTTAGATGTTATCGTAATTGGATTTTAAAAGCATTTTAAAAAAAGGGAACAACCTGAATTTAAACTCCTGGCTGCCACCTCCTCAAGCCGACGTGCTAACAATCTGCTAGTGAAGTACTTTTTACTTATAATCTTAGAGAATATGTTATATTTATGTATTGTTTGTTTTAATTTAGAGCGGCGACTAATTCAGCTTATACCACAACTTTAGTCAAGTACAATTTCTTTCCCATGTTCAAAATACTATTCTTTCTTGGATCCAGTTTCATCAACATTTTTGAACCTGTGGATGAACGAATCCATCCTGTCTGTCCCTTCAATAAACTTCTGCATTTTTGGGCGTCTTGTTTTTGCTGTTGGTTTCGTCGTTGACTTGAGCTTCAGCTGTTTTAGATTGCTTTGTGATTCGTGCTTTAGATTCCTCTTCCTCATTCTTGAGTTTTGTTGTCGCCTTCAATTGTTCTTCTAAATTGTGTTTCTTCTTCCTGCATTCGGATTTTTTCTCTGCTCTTGCACCTCTTTCTTCGTTTTGCCGGATAACTTTGGTGACCCATTCTTCAAGCTCTTCCTTCTGGTAACCTAATTTCTTTCCTGTCTCGTACAAGTCCAGAAGTTGACTTTGTTTTACAGACATTTTCAAGATTTACATACATGAAGAATTAAAATATTACTAGTACAGAATAAAACTAATGTAAAAAAAAACAAAAAACAAAATACAAAACAAAAAAAAATATTAATGAAATCACACACCTCCAAAATTTGACAGTATACAATAAAACATCACTCAAACAACAATGTTTACTGCCCTTGCAATATCTCAGTAGTGTTCTACAGAAGACACTCTGGTCTTAAAATAAAAAAACTATGACCCAGTGCACGAGCCCCCATGTGACTTTTTACTATGATTAGGTCATAAGACCACTGACTTCTGCTGTACTGGCAATTTAGTCCATTGGTATCCAAATTATATTACCCAGGCTATTAATTATAGATATACAACTTACTGAGACATTCAAATAATAATAGTAAGATTTCAGTTGCAGCTAATAAAAAAAGATAATAAAACAATACGAAAATAAAGGCTAACAAAAGAAAATTTAGTAATGAAAAAAAAAAGTAGAATAGGTTCAGGTGAAAACAATCGAAAGACCGCCATCACTGAGGCACACTACTGTCTTATCTCAATAACAAAACGTCGGCTTACAAACAATATAGTAGGAAAGATACTGGTCATAACAATCAAATGACCGTCATCCCTGAGACACACTATTGATGAAACTATCAAAAAATCAAACAAAGCGTTAGGGTTTAATAAAAAAAATTATATAAATCAAATAAGAACATACAATTAAATGTTAGGCCAATAATGGAATATTCACACTCTGTTTGGGACCCCTTAACTGAAGAAAACACTAAGAAACTGGAACAAACGCAAAATATCCATAAAAAATTAAAAAGATTCTAGAAATAAAAAATACCCCTTTGAGTCAGGATTTTGTGATTTTACCATCACAAAAGAGATACAAGACACAGATAGCAAAGACAAACAGACACACAAACTCTTTTGTTCCCCTGGCAATCAAAATCATTAAATAGAAACAATCTGATATAAACTTTTCGAATGTAAATTCTGAGTGAGTCTGGTATTAATGTACATTTATTTTTAGCGGCCCCCGTAAGGGGAAAAAGCCGCTATTAGGTTTGTGCAAAATGTCCGTCTGTCCGTCTGTCCGTCTGTCCGTCTGTCTGTCTGTCCGTCTGTCACACTCAGATCTCGAAAACTAGAAGAGATATGACAAATATTATTTCATCATTAAATGCGGCTTGAAAAGTTTAGGAGCAACGGCCACTTTTGGTTTTCTAAAATCAAACCGTTTAATTTATAAAATTAATTATGCAAGCGATTTTTTCATAAAAATACACCGATTCTAAAACAATATGCTAACAAAGATGGACAATTTTTGTGTAGTTTCAGTATCACGAAGTCAGATATATTTTAAAAATGTACAGGAAATGTTTACAACAAATATAAATAATAGTTAAAGATGTTTTTCTGGTCAACTAGCTGCTAAAATTTAAAGAAAACATTTCTGTTTGTTTATAAAGGCTAATAATGAACTTTTTAAAAATGGACTTTTTATGCAGCGATTTTTGTGCAGTAGCTTAACGTCGCAACATGATCAGGTGCTAAACCAATTCCTTAAACTTTAAAAAAAAATCAGATTTTATTTATTTTTTGTTTAGTGCCCCCATACGAATAAAAGAAGATTATTTTTGTGCGTTTTGTCTGTTGGTCGGTCTGTCCGTCACGATTAGATTAACAAACGAAACTAATGGCTATTGTAAATCTGATTTAACCTTTACTTTTTAATTCAGAAATATTGCAATAGTTTTAAGTATCTATAATAGATTGTTCCGGATGTTTTGTGAAAACAAATCAATGCCAATGATTATTTGTTTGCTCTTCGATCTTATATTAGATTTTATTTACATGCTTAAAGTTGCAAGAAACACATGATCTTTAATATATTGTTCCGGTTTTTTAATGTAAATAGCATATAAATGCTAAATAAAAATATCTATACTGATTTATATTTCATTAACTATAAAGTTGTTCCGGATATTGTTTTATAAGAAATAAATAATGTCACATGGTTGTTTGAAATCGCATAATTGACTAATATTACATTTATATTCTTTGACACTACGTCACTATAGTTTATTTATCAATATCAATTGTTCCGAATTTTTAATTTAAAACAAAAATATGTTAAATAATTTTATTTTTTTCAAAAATATCGACAATAGGTTATTCAGGATTTTTAAAATAAGAAAGTAATTTACTAGAAACGATTATTGAAAATCAATTTTTAGACTTATTTTACAGTTAATTTTCTTGCTGAAACATAATAAAATTTGTTTAATCGGTAAAGAATTTTCCGGATTTTATTTCGAAAAAGAAATTGACCTACGTTACCTTAATTTTGTTACAAATTGTCCCCAAAAATGATCCGAATTTTATATATAATCTAATAACTCTAATAAATGTAAATGTTTGAAATCCCTCTTCTAATAAATAAAACAAATAATTTTCTCATTTACGAAAATTGGTTGTTCCGGATTTTTTATGAAAAATAGTTTAACTCTATTTATGTAAAATCGCACTTCTCTCTTACTAAAACGTTTGAAAATCTAATTATCGTTAATATTATGCTCCGATTTTTAAGGAAAACAACTTCCTAACACCAAAGTATGGTTTGAAAAAATCTCCATAAGACTATGGTACATCTAAATTTCATAACAGACCATCCCACAAATTTAATTAATCTGATTAATCTGGAATTTTTATTTTCTCTCACTATAAATATATAAACATACGGAACCATCTATTATAGAAACTTAAAACTAATGCGATGTTTCGGAAGGGAAATTAAATTTTAATCAGATTTTTAATAGTTTTAGGCTTTTTTTTCTCTCGCTATTAACATAACGGACAGACAGACTGACAGACAAAACAAAAAAAAGCGTCTTTAATCCTTTTATATATATATATATATATATATATTAAGTCTAACTAGCCCATCAAATGAAATGCTAAAAGAAAAAACTCGGTGCACCAATTTCTATGATTCATCGACAAGCTGCTCGTAAAGATGACATTTTTTAGTCTAACTAGGACGTGTGACATAATGGAACTTTTTCCCTTTGACGTCATATGGAGTTAATTCTTTAAATGAAATGCTAAAAGATCTCACTCGGTGCACCAATGTCTATGAACACTCGACAAGCTGCTCGTATAGATGGCATTTTTTAGTCTAACTAGGACGTGTGACGCAATGTAATTTTTTTTTCCTTTGACGTAATATGGAGTTAATTCTTTAAATGCTAAAACAACTCGGTATAGTAATGTTTATTAAACCTCGTAATGTGACTTGCATTTTAAAAACATAATTGCTAGATTCAGATCTAATCTAGATTTTTTGCACTAGATCTAGATTTTTTTTTACACTAGAACTAGACTTTTTACACTAGATCTAGATTTTTTTTTCTTACACTAGAGCTAGATTTTTAAAACTAGATTTAGATTTAAGTTCTAATTAAAATCATTATAGAATCTAGATCTAGAATTTCTGGGTTTAGTTTAGAATGTTTGTTGTTTTACATGGACGACGGGGGATAGGAACGGGCAGGGTTTGAACCTGGGACCATCGATGAATCCAAACGACAGTATTGCGAGCAAACCGCTCTACCAGACAGCCATGATTTAGACTAGATCAAGATCTATAATTTTAATTTCTAGGCTTAAGGTGTAGATTTTTATTTTTAAGTCTAGATTGTCAATATGTCAATATTGCAATGTTATAAAATACTAAAACTAATCTACTATTTTAATATTTCATATTGCAATTAGTCTATTAATTGATTATCTAGTGTTTTTTTTTATATAAATCTTATCTAAATTACATCTACATTATCCCAAATATATATTTTAGATCTAGATCTAGTAGATATAGATATTAAGAGTGTTAAATTAGTATTTTAATTTAGGTAGATCTTTATCCTCATTCTAGTTCCATTTAAATGAAAATGCTCAATTATCTAAAATCGCTTTTCTGACATATTGTACATATGCGGTAGTTGTCATTCCGTAATGTGTAGGTATATTATCAATAGTAGGCTATTAGTTTGTAACCAGTTTGTCATTAGATTAAGAGCAATGCCTGGTCGTGCGGGTATCGCGCAGGACTGATTATCTCTACGGTCTCGGTTTCATACCCTGCTCGATGCCATCCTCAGTCGACCAGTGAATATGCGGATCCGACAAGGATCCGTCTCCCACGAGGGCTGCCTCTGAGTTTGTGTGGCAACGCATACTCTTTTTGTAATCTTGTTTTTCTAGTTACAATGTTTTGTTTGGTGTAATGCACAAATTATAAGACATATTTCCTTACGGACAATAAATATAATTATTATTATTATAGAGCAGTGAAATTCATAACAAACGAATATTCACATTTGACTAGAGTAAAACCTTTAGAAAAATCACTAAATTTACAAAACCCTTAAGGATAGAAGACTCAAAATGTAAAGTAGCAATTACACATAAAATACAGAACCATAATCTTCAAATACAAAAACAAAATCTAATAAAATACCCAGAAAGACACAAAGATAAAGACACATTCCTCCTTCCGTATGCTAGGACAAATTAGTACTAATGCCCATTCTTCCCTAGTGCTATTAGATATTTAAAATGGGTAAGACGTAATCATATTGTTATATATATATAGTATCATGGGCGTAGCCAGGATTTTTTTTCGGGGAGGGTTTTTGGGGATTCCCCCCCCCGACCTCCCCCCCTCGCGAAAAAAAAATTATATATATATATATATATATGTGTGTGTGTGTGTACATAATTAATCTTTATTACATTCTGACCCTTTCGGAAGACGTTACGTCCCGAGACATGACGTTAAACTGCGCTCCTCTTTCCTTAGCACTTTTGGAGCTCAAAAGTGCCCTACTTCTTTTCTATCATTGTGTCTGCCTCCTCTTTTCCTAAGTCTGCCTTCATTGATCATCACACTGTCTCCTTAACTTTAAATTCTCACTACGTCCTAGACCAGTCCGTTTGCCGTGGACTGCGACGGGTAAGGGGGGATAAAGAGATCCTGGTGTTTGAGTGGTGGCTATCTGAGGATAAACCACAACAACACAATACTTTGGCTCCAAGTTCCCCTAGACCTGAGACCCAGATGGCCGCTCTGGGTCAACCGGCTGGTCATGCCGAGCTACCAGCATAGGTCGTCGACCTATGCTGGAGGGCGGTGGCTGGAGGGTCAATCAGGGAGCTGCTGTATCGGACACATGTCCGATGTAGCAGCTGACTGAGTATAGCACCTATGTAGCCCTGGCGAGCTCATTCTGGACATCCGAATGGCCCGTCCCCTTGTTAGACTCGATGGCGGGTGGGGAGCACAGGTGCCGAATTAACCAAAATATATATGGACAAAAAAACACACACAAAACTACTTGCCCCAGACCTATGTCTGGGCAAGAAACGTCGAATTGACGATAAAAAAGAGGAGGTCCCAAAAAGCTGTGCCACCTGGCCATCATTTCTGGTGGTTAGATGCACAGAGGAGGGAAAAAGCCTGACAAAGTTGAGCCCTTTTATTATCTATAAGGGACTCAAGTCAGTAGTGGGAGAGCACAAGAGTGTGTCTAAGCTACACAAAACAATGGAACTCCTTGTAGAAGTAGACAGCAAGACACACTCTGATGGGCTTTTAAGATGCAGAAGACTCTGTGATCTCCAAGTGGAAGTCATGCCACACAAGAGTCTGAACACCAGCAGAGGTGTAATCAGCTCTAGGGACCTACTGGAATGTTCCGAGAAGGAAATAGTGGAGGGCATTGAAGGAGTCACCCATGCCCGGCGCATTACCAGGCGCAGGGAGGGTGAGGAGGTCAAAACCGCCACTATTATCCTCACATTCGGAACTAGGACACCGCCAGAGTATGTGAAGGCAGGATACCTACGAGTTCCAGTGAGGCCCTACATACCTAACCCCATGAGGTGCTTCAAGTGCCAGGGTTATGGACACGGCGCGGCAGTCTGCAAGAGGAACACTGTGTGTGCCAGATGTGCTGGAGAGGGTCATGAGGACAAGGGCTGCACAGCCCAGTTCAAATGCCCAAACTGTCAAGCTGGCCACTCAGCCTACTCCAAGGACTGCCCTGTGTGGAAACAGGAGGTTGCCGTGCAGGAGTACAAGGCAAGAAACGGATGTACCTTTAGCCAGGCGAAATCGGCTGTACTGGCCCTACCCAAGGGCCAATTCGGCTTGACAAAGACCTACGCCCAGGCTGTTGCTAAGAAAGGAAGATCCATAGCCACACAGACGGACACATTGACCCCACCACCCCCTTCTCCTCCCCCAACTCAGAAGAAAACACCGCCAAAGAACACACCTCTGAAGAAACAAGAAAGCCCTGTTGTCATGCTAAAGAACAGGTTCTCTGTGCTCGCTGATGAGAGCATGGAGACTGAGCAGCATGTCAAAACCAATACTCCGGGAGAACCCGGAGACATCATGTCTGACACAGGTTCTCCTCAGAGAACCCAGCCAGACACCCCAACCTCTACCGAGTTAGAGGTTGACCAACTCCCTAAGGGGAGAAATCAAAGCGGAGAGGATGCCCGAGGTGAGAGAGGAGGAAATAACCTCCGCTCTAACCAGAGGGATCTCCCCTCTCCAGAGAGAAAGACTTCCCCCAAAAGGGGGTTGTCCTCCTCTCCATCCAAACCCAAGAATAAAAATACCAAGGTCACTGGAATAAAGGGAAACCCCTCCGGGGGCCTCCCAAGGCCAAATAGCTCCAAGTAGGTCATCTAGAATAAGCCATGGATTCCAGAATTGTACAGTGGAATTGTAGAGGCCTCAAGGCCAATTACGAGGAAATGCAGCTACTGATGGACTCTGAGACTCCTGTAGCTGTCTGCTTACAGGAAACATTTCTGAAAGATTGCATCAGCTTCCGAAACTACCGTGCTTACACCAAGAATGTTGAGGATGCAGAGAGAGCATCAGATGGAGTCTGTATCCTTGTGAAGGATAGCATCCCCCATGAGAGGGTAGAACTACAGACCACACTACAGGCCGTAGCAGCTAGGATAACCCTTCACAAGGTTATCACTTGCTGCAGCCTGTATCTACCACCAGGCGCTCCATTAAACCGAACAGACATGGAGGACCTATTGAAACAACTCCCCCGGCCTTATTTAATCCTTGGGGATTTCAATGCCCATAACACCATGTGGGGATCCAAAATACCGACACAAGAGGTCGTATGCTGGAGGATATCTTCCTACAACATGATTTATGCATACTTAATGATGCATCACCGACCTACTTGCACCCAGGAACTGGATCATTCACATGCATTGACCTCACCGTATGCGTCCCCGGACTTCTGGACGATTTTAAATGGTCAGTTAGCAATGATCTACGTGGAAGTGATCACTTCCCAATCATCATTACTAACAATCTCCCTTCATTGGGACGACCTCAGCGGTGGAAACTGAATAAGGCCGATTGGGAACAATTCCAAAAAAGATGCTCTGAGGATATCACAGAAAATATCCTCCATGAACAGAACCCAGCTGATACCTTTGCTAGCAAGCTACTAAGTATAGCCAGGAAAGTTGTACCCCTAACCTCTGCAAATCCAAAACGGCCTAGCAAACCATGGTTTGATACAGCTTGCAAAAGAGCTATTGGTGATAGGAAAAAACGACTGGCTGCATTTATAAAGAATCCTTCCCAGGAAAACCTAAAGCTATTCAGGATAGCTAGAGCAAAGGCTAGACAAACCATACGGTCAGCCAAAAGGAATTCCTGGAAAAGTTTTGTCGGCAGTCTGGATGCCAAAACTTCTGCTAGAGCGGTTTGGAAGGCAGTAAGGCGAATCAAAGGGAAAGAATCAAATGCAATAGGGCATTTGAAAAACCAAGGACGAACTGTCACGTCCCCCAGAGAAATAGCTGACTGCCTTGCATCCTCAATAGCAGAAAAATCATCCACTGCACACTACACGCCAGAGTTCCAAAAAGTCAAAACCAGGGAGGAAAGACACCCCATTGATTTCAGGTCAGAGAACAATGAAGACTACAACAAACCGTTCTCGCTTGAGGAACTGAGGGAATCGCTGGACAAGTCACATGACACAGCGCCTGGAGAAGACGAAATCCATTACCAGTTCCTCAAGCACCTTCCCGAACCCTCATTGGCAGTCCTGCTAGGGGGTCTATAACTTTTTGTGGCAAACAGGCGCTTTCCCAAACAGCTGGAGGAAAGCCACAGTTATACCGATACCTAAACCGGGAAGAGACGGCTCTGACCCAGCTAACTATCGACCAATAGCACTAACAAGCTGCCTCTGCAAAACCATGGAAAGAATGATTAACAGGCTGGTCTGGTACCTGGAAAGGAATAAAGTGATCTCAAACTACCAGTGCAGATTCCGGCAGGGGTGGACAACAACTGACCACTTGGTAAGGCTGGAAGCTTATATTAGAAATGCATTACTCAGAAGAGAACATCTAGTAGCTGTATTCTTCGATATAGAAAAGGCCTATGACACAACCTGGAAACATGGCATTCTACGTGACCTGGCGCTTATGGGGCTTAAGGGACACCTCCCCCGTTTTGTGGAGGAATTCCTGAAAGATCGAAAATTTCAGGTTCGAGTGGGCAACTCCGCTTCTGACACTCATGACCAGGAAATGGGTGTACCTCAGGGCAGCATTCTGTCAGTCACCCTGTTCAACATTAAAATAAATAGCATCATAAATGCGCTGTCCCCTGGCATAGAGTGCTCTTTGTATGTTGATGACTTTGTCATTCTTACTTATGGGAAAAACATGAACACCTTAGAAAGGAAATTACAGTTATGTTTAAACAAAATTCAAGGTTGGGCAAACTATAATGGTTTCAAATTCTCAGACTCCAAAACAGTTAGTATGCATTTTTTGTAATCTAAGGGGACTCCACCCAGACCCTGAACTATTTATACACAAAAAGAAGATCCCTGTCGTGAAAACTACAAAATTTTTAGGCCTCACCCTAGATTCCAAATTTAATTTTCTCCCCCACATTAAGGAACTTAAGAAGAAATGCCAAAAGTCATTAAACATACTAAGAGTACTCAGCCATACGGACTGGGGAGCTGACAGAGATACCTTGCTGCTGCTCTATCGGAGTCTAATTCGATCCAAGCTAGACTACGGATCCATAATATATGGAGCAGCAAGGAAGTCGTACCTAAAAATACTGGAACCAATACAAAATGCTGCCCTGCGTCTCTGTCTCGGCGCGTTTCGTACATCACCTATCCCAAGTCTCCATGTGGAGGCTGGAGAACTCCCCATGGATATAAGAATGAAAAAGCTTGCAATGCAGTATATAGTCAAGCTAAAATCCAACCCCACGAACCCTGCTTTTGACTCCATATTTAACCCCACAGAGGTAGAATTATACAATCGAAGGCCTAACGTCATACAGCCGTTGGGCCTTCGAATGAGAGAACCCATCAAAAATTTAACCCCACCCATTGACCAAATCTCTAAAACAGAAACCCCTCAGAATCCTCCTTGGCTAATGAATAAACCCAAATTAAATTTATCCCTCCTTAATTTCAAAAAAGAAAATACAGACCCAAGCATACTACAAGTCCACTTTAGGGAACTGCAGGAGAGCTACGGAGATTGTGGCACCATCTACACAGACGGATCCAAAATGGAGGGAAATGTCGCGTGTGCCTGCTCCTTTCGGAACAAAACAATCTCCCGTAGACTCCCCGATGGCTGCTCCATCTTTACGGCCGAATTGCACGCAATATTGCTTGCACTTATGGCCGTAAAAGCATCAGAAAGGAGTAAATATATAATCTGCTCCGACTCCAAATCTGCATTGCAAGCTTTGGGGCGGATGAAGACTGACATCTTATTGGTACATAAGAGCCTGAAGCTGTTGGACCTAATAACAGCCGACCGTAGGGATGTCACCTTCATCTGGGTCCCCTCCCATGTTGGCATTGAGGGAAACGAAGCCGCAGACAGAGAAGCAAAGAGAGCCCTAAATCATGCGGTGTCAGGAACCCAAATTCCCTACTCGGACCTGAGACAAAGTATTGCCTCTGCCACCTATCGAGAGTGGCAGAACCGATGGGAGGCTGAGACTCACAGTAAACTCAGGCAGATTGTGGCGGATGTCAGGTGGCGGCCCACATCTAAGGGTCTGACAAGGCGTGGTAGCACAACCATGTCCAGACTTAGGATTGGCCACACCTACATCACGCACTCTTTTGTACTGAAGAGAGAGGAGCCCCCACTTTGCGAGTACTGTGACTCTCGCCTCACCGTGGAACATATCCTCGTTGATTGCCCCAGATACCAGGATGTCAGGGCGAAATATTTTAGAGCCACAAATCTAAAAACACTATTTAATAATGTCGACCATGGGAAGGTACTGGGCTTTATTCGGGAATTGGGGCTATCTACGAAGATCTGATTTCTGAATTTGTGAACATGCACTATTTACATTAGATTTTTACCAAATATTTAAATTTTTACTACCTTTACTATTTTAACTGTGAATAGACCTTGATTTTAATTATATGACTGTATAGAATCTGGCCCTTGTTGTTTAGAGAGAGAGAAGTCCATAAGGGACTGCAGGCACGACATTGCCTAAATTGTGCCGATGTGCCTCAAACCCAAAAATCAAAAAAAAATCAAATCGGAAGACGTTTATTGTTTATTTTAGACTCCCCGCCTTTGCTAGCAAGGGGGTCTGGGGGAGTTCGCAGCACTCCACCAGCGCGGGGCGAAGCCCCGCCGCCGAGCACTATTTCTGGTATTGAAAGATAACAAACTGCATATTCTGAGGTATCTACAGTGCATTATCTTGCTATTAAAAAGTTTTATTTCAAAAACCTAATGTGCTATTCTTACTGACCTTAAACCCTCTGGCGCCGTTCGGCGCATTTTCCGGAAAGCTGTTTCCGCAACTCTTATTTTGCGTAATTAATTTTGTCGGAAAACATGTCCCGCAAAACCTCATGCGACGCTCTGTCACAACCTTACTAAGGATTCGACTCCCAGTTCGGCATATGATTTCTTTGATTTAGACCCGATCTCTATGACTGACTCCTAAAATCTGTCTTAGCCATCTTTGTTGAGACACATTTAATGATTTTCAATTTCGGCAGAAGACTATTCACACTTAATTAATGAAGCCCAAGCCACTGGTAGAAATTTGTAACCTTTCTTAACTACGCTCTTGGAATTACATGCCTATATTTCGCTTTAGATTTTATATCGAAAAAGAAAGTTTTTTCGTCAAATCATCTGTAGAGGGGTTTTAAACTAAAAAAATCTCTGTTTTTTTTTTGTTTTGTTTTTAATTCAAAACCCCATTTAGCTACGATCATAGAATTTGGTGACTTTGGTGCTTTAAAATAATATTGAAGAGAGAGGTTTTCAACTCTAAACGCTCTGTAGGGGAATTTTAAACTCAAAACCATCTGGAGGGGTTTTAAACTTTAAAGAAAAAGGCATCTGGAGGAGGGGGATTTAAACTCAAAACCCCTTAGGCTACGCTTTTTTTATATTGAAGAGGTACTTTTTAGCTTCAAACCCCAACTGGAAGGGGGAGAGGGTTAAACTCAAAACCCCTTTGGCTACGCTCATAGAAATTTGAGTGTGTAATTTGCTTTTTTTTTATATTGAAGATGGGGTTATCGTAAATTTTGGATGGGGTTTTAAAATCAAAATCTTCCTCAACTGTGCTGTTGGAATTTGGGGATTGTTGTTTGCATTTTTTTTTTGTTTTGTTTTATAGAAGAGGGGGATTTAACTGCAAAAACCTCTGGTAGGGGGTTTAAAATTCAAAACCCCCTGTAGGGGTTTTAAACTCAAAGCCCCCTGGTAGAGGAATTTGTATCTCAAAACCCCCTGATAGGGGTTTTTAAAATCTCAAAACCCCCTGGTAGGGGGATTTAAACGCAAAACCCCCTGGTAGAGGGTTTTTAACTCAAAACTGCATCGGCTGTGCTGTGGTAAGTGATGATTTAGTATTAAAAACCCACCTGAAATAAATAAAATGAAAGCAAAAATCAGTCACTTAATTCCGTCCCCCCCCCCTGCGGGGGGGATTTCATTTCGGGGGGGGGGGGGGTTGAACCCCAAGAACCCCCCCTGGCTACGCCCATGTATAGTATAATTATAAACACAATAAGGAAAAATAAATTATCCGAGGGAAAAAAACTCCAGACTTACAACTTTATCTCTAAAATGGAAAAATCTATTTTCCTTTTTCAATATCAAGCAAATAAATGAATTACCAATAATCAAATGAATAATTCTTTAATTTCTTTTCATTGATTTGTATATGATTCATGTTTTGTCTACGCCAATGAATAATTCTACAAAGTTTCAACTTGATCCGACAATGCGTGTTTAAGAAATAACGTTTTCCAACTATTTGCTAGACAGACAGAGTTGATATAAACTTTGCAATGAAAATATTTTTTTTCTTACCTTAGAGACTCGGTTACACAAAGCACAGAACTTGTTCTTGTAGACTACATGTGTAGAGTCATCTAGTACTTTAATATACGTTTCCAGAGTTTGTTCTTCTGTAAGCAGATCAGCCTCACACAAGTACTCAACAGTAACATTGTCTTGGTAATCAGGTAGACAGGTACGTTCAATGGGAAAAGGTTTCTTGTTTATAAAACAGCCCAAATCAAGTCTAATATTTTTTGCGAGGAATTTTTCACCATCCAGTTTAGCAATGTGGCTATTTCTATCATTATTCAAGACATAACCAGGTCCATCAGCTAAATTAGGATAAAGATTTTCCGCTGATATATCCAGGCAGCATGGACCATACCTGTCACAGGACTGACGGCAGTGACAGGATCTACATAAAAGTAGCGATAAAGCTCGATTTTTCTCTTTCCCAACGTCAACGAGGTCTGTACCGTTGCATCTTAAAGTACACAGTCTTAGCTGGAACTCTGAGGGGGGCAGTTTGTCTTGATCCCAAGCAGAATAATTCTTCAGATGCACAGTAGAGTTACACAAATCACAAATCACAAATCTAGAGCTGTAGAGGATAGCTACGTACAGTTGAAGTACTAGTACAAGACCCATGTTTAGTGTGATTTAATTGT